>NC_046664.1:27750796-27767266 GCF_010883055.1 Belonocnema kinseyi
TTTTTTTCAATTGGTTATAAAAACACGTAAACTCAGAAGATGTGGACTGTGACTGCACCATATATCTATTCGGGAGTGGTGCTGACTGAAAACAGATGATTTAGAGCGATTCACGCGCCATCTGTTGGTCATTCTAAGGACTTATTGAACTACCCTCTTAACTCGAGGAGCCTCGGCCCCAGTTTCGGGAGCTACTCGGCTGATCCAGAGAAACCTGTTCTGTAGGTGAATTATTACGCAATGGAACCGCTTGCACATCATTTAGAAGCCTCAAAAGCCGGGGTGCTCCGTTTCTCACATTTATTGCGATTTTTTCACCTGCAGAGTCATATATTGGACAAATAAGACGATTACGATTGTCCTTCCATCCAATGATGAAATCATCCCTTGCTACCACATTTAATTTACTCAGGACTGGAATCAGGGGACCATTGGATATCTTGATGTAAACATCTGGAATGTCCTCTGGTAAAGCCGCAAAATGCCTCAAACCAGGAAATTGACGCATAATTCCAAATGGATTCTCTTCTCGTACATGAGGTCATACTGAAAAACCAAATATTTTTATGGAAATAAAGATTAAATTTATTCAATATAGATATCAGGACGATATTCAAAAACGTACGTATGGTGTTGTAAGTTAGTGGTCGTGCCAAAATTCAAAAATCTGAAAAAATAGTTTTTCTTTTATTTTAAGAATTGATATATTATAACAAAGGCTATTCCAAATTAAAAACTTTACTTTCATAAAAAATGTTAAAAATCACAAAAAATTAGTTTTAATCATACTTTTTGCAATTGAATTTTTTCTGACCGTCGCATCTTACCAATTTTTGAAAAATCATTGCACTTTAATAAATGACGGCTTCTTTCCTGGAAAACATTCTCTACAACTCTAATGTTTCCAATTTTGAAACTAAAATCTCCCATGGCTTCTGTAGCTTCTTCTATGGCTCTAAACAATTAGAACCATTTTTCAAAGAAAAAATTTGTAAAATAAGTAATTATATTTTAAGATTATTTACTTATCTTTAAACTTGGAAACAGAAGAGTTGTGGAGAATGTTTTTCTGGAAAAAATAAGCCGCTATTTATTAAAATGCAATCATTTTTTTATCAGTAAAAAAGCGGCGGTCAGAAAAAATCAATGACAGAAAACATGGTTAAAATTAATGTTTTTTTCTTGTAAGTTTTAAGATTTTTCATGAAAAATGTTTTTCATTTCAAATGACATCAGTTATAATATTTTGATTCTTAAACTCATAGAAAAACTATTTTTTAGATATTTGACTTTTGGAAAGACACTGCTTTAACTCTGGCCACTTCTTCAAATTTTCACTTATAGCAAATAAATGAACACGAAAATTTTTATTTTTAAAATAAAATTTCTATTCAATGATTTAAGACATTTTTAATTATATAACCTCAAAAATATTTATGTAAAAAAAACTCCTTTTAAATGATTTATCAGGCAGAATGATTATTATCACGGTTACCATGTAGTTATCATTTCTTCAATAAATTTACTTCTGGAAACAGGTTAAGGCTTGAGAGGGATTGAATTGACGCAGTTAGTTTTTTTCAAAGTGAAATGCTACCTTATTGGTTATCCATTAGATGCAGCAATGATCACTGAAAGTACCTATTTTATGCTAGTTCATGCGGAAAATGTGACTTGAACGTTCTTTCTTATAAATTAAAGCCGATTTTAAGAAGTTTTTTTTTCACGTAATAAAAAAAGAAATTTTTTTAGAAGAGTACCGGTTTTCGAAAAATATTGTAATTCAATCGAAAAGGCCTAGAATCAATGAAGCAAGTAACAGATATTCAAAAAAGGTTTCCTATAGTGTGGCGATCATTTAAAAATTTAATGGATTTGTTATAAACAATTAGTGAGTAAAAAAGGATTCATGGAGATTGGCAATTCAATTGAATTGATGAAAAATATTCAATAATTCGTTATTTCACAAACAAATTTAGAAAAAATTATCGACATTGGGTGTTTGCGATTAAATAGATCAAGTTTTTCCACTAAAACGGCTAAAAGTCATACGAAATTGTTATAACAAGGTGACCCATTTTAATATATAATCCCAAATATCTTCTAAGTTACTTTATCTATGAAGAAATGGTTTGTAGAAAGTTTAACCAGGATCAAGGGAATCATTTGACTGTACCATCAATTTTGACCTTGAGGTCAATTTTCAAGGTCAAATGGAGCGGGAAATTTCACGTGAAATTTAATTTTTTTAAACTGTTTTTTTAAGGTAGGAAATTAATTTTCGCGGTTGAAAATTCATCTTCTTCATTGAGGGTTCAATTCTTTTTTTGAAAATTCCTTCATAGTCAGTAACAAATTAATTTATGTAAAATAAAATTGGATTATACCATTTTCGGTAGACAATTGATATCTGGAATTAAAAATTGATCCTTTTTAGTTAAAAATTCAACAATTTTTTTCAAAATGCACATATTGCGATGCAAACTCGTATTTATGGTAGAAAATTAGTCTTCTAAGTTGAAAATTTATCTTTGGGATTAAGAACAGAACTATTAAGTTGAACATTTCTTTTTTTGCTGTTAAAAATTAAATTCTTTAAATTACATTTTATTAATTATTTTATTACATTTTTATTAAAAATTTAACTGTAAAATTGTTCGATGAAAAATTATATTTATAATTGAAAATTAATTTTTAACTTCAAATTCGTCCTTTTGGTAGAAAATTAATTTTCTTTATTAAAATCTTATCTTATTGTATAGGACCTGCTTGATTTTAAGTGAATCATATCGTATTCTAAATACTTTTTATAATATTGTTCTTGGATTGGAAATTAATTTAGTTGAAAACAATTTACATCTATATAAGGTTTCTTACAAGCTGAATCTGGTCGTTGCTCAGATTTTTTACTTTAATTTTTCACCTCTGCATCGATTAATTTTCTATTAAGAAATTTTTTTCAAACAAATAATTGAATTTTCAACTAAATTGCTTTTTAATGCAAGAACAACATTATAAAAAGTATTTAAAATAAAATTGAATTTATTTAAGATTAGGCAGGTTCTACACATTATTTAGCAGACTCTCTCAGCGATTAAAATTCTTTTATAGTAAATTATGCAAGTTGTTTTTTTCCGATTTACGACGGAAAAATAGAATTTGGGGATCTATGTTAAGAATAATAAAAAGAAATATTAATTTTTTATCCATAACATTAATTCTCTACAAAAAAGCTATCAGTTGTCATTAAAATTTTCCTTGAAAATTCAAGATGCTTAAAAAAAGTCGATGTTAAGTGTGCATCACCTTGAATATATGAAATTCAGATCAATTTACAAGGTCACTTGAAGGTCAAGATGATATCCAGACAGTAATAATCATTTCGGGAAAGATATAAAAACTCTCACTATGGAGTTACACAAGTAACATTCTTGACAATGTCACTTCTCTGTGACTAGATACAAAAAAAAGACACTTTGTCCTTGCTTTTAGCGTTACTCAGAAAGAACGCCGTGGACGTAGTAAGTTCTATTTCTTTTGTATTGCTTTCTTGTCGTGAGTTCCACTTGGCTCTCACGTTTTTGGTGGTTGATTAACGTGAGTTCCCTTGCCTCTCACTATTGCTACTATTGTTACAATCAACCCCAGATTAACTGTTCGAAGATCTCTCCATTGGTTTGAAGTCACAAGCGTAGACGTCTTTCAAAACCGTCCACAGTTTTTAACAAAATTTCTCGATTAATGGCTGCGCAAACTGTCCGAATACTTTCAACCAGATCTTCTCTTTTTGTGGGTCGCTGAGCAAATACTACATTTTTAATATAACCCCATAAAGAAATTACGTAATGTTAGATCTGTGAGCAGGGGACCATTCCAAATGGACCTCCTCGTACAGTCCATCTCTCATTGAAATTTATATTCAAAAACTCCCGTACAATGAGTGCAAAATGTGGCGAAGCACCATCTTGTTGAAGCCATATTCTTTGTTTTGTTGCTAAGTCAACACTCACCAATAATCCATGTAAATAGCCCCTTAGCAATTTTAAGTAAGTGTGACTGTCTACCCAGTGGGCACAAAATTTGGCGACGTCTTTATGACATCGTTACGACATCGTTACGACATCGTTACGACATCGTTACGACAACTTTACGACATCATATGTCCATGTCGTTTCGGTGTCTTTGCGATATCGTAAAGACATCGTCAAATCATACGACTTATTTACGACGTCGTAAAGACACATAGGATGTGGTAAAATTATCGTAAAGATGTCGTAATGATGTCGTAAAGACGTTGCCAAAGTTTGTGCCTACTGGGAACGTTTCCGTAAAAAAAGGAGGTTCCAATTAAATAGCCATTTACTATTCCGCACCACGCTATACCACTCCATCGATTTTGCTGTAGAACATGCTGCAGAATCGCTGTAGAATGTTTTCATCTGAGAAAAGTACATATCAAAAGAAACTAAAATTATTCTGTACCATTTGCAAAGCCCACTGACAAAAAATAATGCGAGATTAAATATGATGGGGCCTTAAGGCTTGCGATAAAGTGCTGTGGTTAGCATGATAGTTCCGACATTTTAAAATTCTTGATACTGGACTTTGTGGTATACCTATCCCTCTTTCCATTTGTCAAGTACTGATTTGTGGATCAACATGAACAGTTGTTAGAATAGCTACAGTTCGTAAGTAAGTTAACACCATATTACAAAATTTCTTTGGAAACTATCAAAATATTGGCAGCATTTAGAATTTTGAAATGATATGTTTTTCTTGCATGAAGCTCCGAACAAAATTATTTCAATTAACAAAAAAGCTTAATGCTAAATGGTAATGAGGCTGGATCAAAGCAGCAATATCGGGGAAACAAATGCCTCTGATGGTGTGTGAATTTAGTCAACCACTCTAACGAAAAAAGGCCTGCCTCTACACTGCGATCGATCAGGATGTACATGAATCCCTTTAGAATTTATTAGTTTAACTTTGTTCGTTACATTACAAATAAAACTTATTAATTATAAACGACCAAAATTAAAATAATTTAGCGCAAACGAATTTATGTACGTCCTGACCGATCGCAGTATAGTGGTAGGCATTGGTTTTTCGTTAGAGTTTTTGACTAAATTCACGCTCCGTTGCGAGGCATTTGATCCCCTGATATTGATTATTCTTTCCGGCCTCATTACCATTTGGTGTTAAGCTTTTTTATTTATTGAAATAATAATCGTGTTCGAAGAATCATGCAGGAAAAACTTATTATTTCAAAATTCTAAATGCTGCCGATTCCAAATTCGGAATTTGAGTAATTGAAAACTGGAAAGAAAAAATATTAGGTATTCTCAATTTTTGTGATATTTTCATAGTTTCCAAGAAAATTTTCCAAAATCGCTGTTTACATACCTACTGAAATCGTTGATATGATACAGTGAAACTCTTTAATAGCCCTCCCTTCTATAGCCCTTCCGAGAATTGATGTCGCCCCGCAGGTAGGTGTATCAGAAGCTGCGCGGGATCTGCGGCTCTCACTCAGGCGAGTACTCGGATGTGAACAAACAAAAGCAGAGATGGCTCTAATGAATTAGTTACCGCCCATCTTTAACGTTCAAATCGGTGCTATATAAAAGTTTCACCGTAATAATTTTATGGGAATATCACGTCGACTACACCGCAGCATCAAGACTTTACGCTGAACGGTTTCAAGGCAGAAAACTTCCTACTATTTAAACAATAAGTACATTAACTGAAAGAGCTCGCAATGGGATTCTTATTTGTTAAGATCGACATCATGAGTACAACGAAAATGATGCACGAGCCGTTCATGTTAATCCACAAATTATTATTCGACAAATTGAAAGAGAGATAGGTATACCAAAAAGTACAGTATCAAGAATTTTAAGACCTCTGAACTATCATGCTTATCACATTACTCTAACGCAAGCCTTAAGGCCTCATCATATTTCAGCACGTATTAATTTTCATCAATGGGCTTTCCAAATCGTACAAAATGATCCTAGAGTCTATCGATACGTACTTTTCTCAGATGAAAGTAATATTTACAGCGACGGACAGTTCAATAGACATAACTGTCACTATTGGTCAGACGAAAATCCTCACTGGTACAGGCCGATAGATCATCAAAATCGATGGAGTGTTATTGTTTGATGCAAGATATTAAATGACTATTTAATTGGACCCTACGTTGAATTATCAACAAAATAAAGAATGTGGCTTTAACAAGATGGTGCTTCATCACAACAAGTCACAACAAGAGAAGATTTGATGGAAAGGATGTGGGCAGCTGGCGCAGCCATCACTCGAGAAACTTTTCTGAAAACTGTGCACGGTTTTGAAAGACGTCTACGTTTGTGACTTCATGACAATGGAGAGAACTTCGAACAGTTAATCCGTGGCTGATTGTAACACTGGCATCAATGGTGAGAGGCAAGGGGACTCACGACAAGAAAGCACCCCAAAGGAACCAGAACTTAATACGTACTCGCTGTTGTTCCTGGATAACGCTAAAAGCAAGAATAAAGTGTCTTTTGCTTTCTATAAGCAGTCACAGAGAACTGACATTGTTAAGATTATCACTTTTGTAACTACATAGTCATAGTCGTTACATCTTTCCCGAAATGATTATTACTATCTGGGTGTGTTTGGACTTGTGTTTTGATAAGAATCCATGGCCTGAAGTCTACAAAAAAATTCATCTGGACACAGAGTTCAATCTAACATAAATCGTCTAGACCTTTAAGTGACCTTGAAAGTTGACATGAAGGTCCTGATGGTCAAGGTGATGTACACCTTAATATTTCATCCAATTTTGTAAAGCATCTTGAACGTTTGTCCGCCCCGAAAAACCAAGACAGTTTAGAAAAAGGGCATCTGGTCGTTTCTCAGATAGTTAACCTTTATTTTTTACCTTTCCAAGGTCACAAAATCCATATTTCTAAAGCCCATTTATGATGTGAAATTTTCCTCTCTCTTCAAACTCGCACTCAAAAATAGGGGTTCTTATTTAAGAAAGGGGTCTTACCTCCATTTGACCTTGAGAATCGCCCTCAAGGCAAAATTGATGGTACAGTCAAATGTCCCCCTTGATCCTGGTCAACCTTTGTCCGCACCATTCCTCCGTAGATAAAGTACGTTAGAAAATATTTTGTATTATAGATTAAAATGACTCACCTTCTAACTATTTGGAAAGATAAAATCTTGTTCTTATTTCAACGTCATTATGTGTAAATAACTTTTTTTTAGATCTTTAGGGAGCTGAAATGCCGAACAACAGTTTTCATTGCAAACAACAATTTTTTTAACAAATCCTTATAATTTTAGGTATTTTTTTTAGAAAAAATTGCGTTCCTTGAGGTATTAGCAGCCTATTATTTATTGATGACTCACTACTGTCGAGATTTACCAGTTGATAATTGTTTAAACAAACTTAACGAACAAATTCATTGTTTGGCTACTTCTGAAAGTAAGAACTTTGGGTTTTCAACGTTATGAAGTAAAAATAACTAATTCCTAGATCTTAATAGAGCTTTCATAACAATAAACAATTTTAATGTCCGAACTAATTGTTTAACCAAATTTTTTATTAGATTTGTGTAAAATTTGACCCCGCCCCCCTTTTGTCAAATGTCCACGTTTTGAGACCCCCTGAATCTGAAAAATAGGTTTTTACGAATGTTTCGGTCTATCTGGGTGTATATATTTCTGTGTGTCTGTATCTTTTTTCATCATAGGCTTTTTAAGGGAAAAAATTACGTTTCTTCAACATATTATCAGCCTCTTATTAAAAGTTCAACTGTCTTTTAGAAAACTCAAAAATTGATCTTTTCGGCTTGGAAATTTAACAATCTTGTTTTTAGTAGAATTCCACTGCTTCTGATTAAAAATTAAAATATTTTTTAGTTTATATATCAAATATTACCTTTTTTGTTAAGAATTCACCATTTTAACTTGAAAATCAAACAATTTATAAAGGTATGCATTGGCATTAAAACAAAAGTATTTTCATTGTACTATATTTATAATTGAAAAAAGTGCGCAACCTATTAAAAAAATTCTATTAAACATTTCGTTATAACTTATGTCGGTTTTCCATTTTTTTTTTTTTTAATATATTTTCGTAACTAGAGTTTATAGCAAATTTGTAGATATTCTTTAACTTAACAACTTTCGTCTTGTAATTCTTGTCGTGTTTTGTTTTTTCAAAAGTTTAATTTTTTTAGTTTAATATTACTTTTTATAATGAAAAAAAATCCAATCCTCCTATATATGTGAAAATTATTAATAAACAGTTTTTATATCCTTTTTGGGTCAACAGCTTTCATCTCTCAATTTTTTTCCTACCTATTGTCGGTATTGTAAACAATTTTTTTTTACATTTTCAAACTTATTTTTTGCCATTAAAGCATGAACTACGGGTCCTATCAAAAAATCATACACCAAAAATTTGGATGAGTTTTCACTCTTTTTTGAAAGAGTAGCTTTTGTTTATTAATTTTTTTTATATCTCTTCTGTTTTAAGTCATTTGTCCAAAATGTTTTATTTTCAATGTTATTTTTTGAGAATAGAACAAAAACTAAGCGTCCTATCGAAAAGCGATTAATAACAAATTTCTATACCTTTTTAAGGTGCGCAATTTTAGTTTATTTATTTTTATTGTATCTTGGATAGTTTGACCGCAAAATGGAATTTTTTATTTTTCATTATTATTTGTTTAATCAAAAATTGAATTTTCGATTTCTGGACAAAATTTAAAAAATTGTGTTTACATTTTTTCATATGTTGCTTTCATAAAGCAATTTTTTCTTAATGTTCATGTTTACAAGTACTATGAAAAGCCACGCATAGAATTGTCAAATCTTTAAAAAAATGGTCATACCATTTTTGAAAATGCTTTCACTTTTCGAATTTGCATCCAAAAAGCTGGTTAAGGAACTCTTTTTTTAGCCCTTATAACATTGTGTGAGAACAGAATCCAATCTTATCAATCTTTTGAAAGTTAGCGTGTCTATACTTTACAGACTACTTACAGATTTTACCTTCGTAAAAATCTTTTTTTCTGACTTAAGGGGTCTGGAAACGTGGAGATTTAGGGAAAACACGCAAAGTCAAATTTTAAATAAAACCAATACCTTATCATTAGGATGAGAATATAAAAATCCTTTGAAATAGAAGGAAAGATAATAAGTGAAAAAACAAAAGAAAAAATAAATAAAAATAATAAACGCTCCGTCTAAAAAGCCCAAGTTCTGAAAAATATCAATTTTGTCAAAAGATATTTCAAAGAAGGTCAAATTAAGATTTTTTCGAAAAATTGGAATAAATTTCAAAATAATTAATTTTTTTAATTTTACTTTCATTTTGAAGTTAATTTTCAGTCGAATTTTTAGAAATTGTCAATATATTTTTAGAATTTGTTCCCTAAATTATTTTTTAAAAATGTCAAAATTTTTTAAATGTGTAAATACGTGCAATTCATTTTTGTAATTAATTATTCAATTAGTTTTATTTATAATCAGAAAAATTTTATTCTTTTGAATTTTTGAAATCATGTAGTAAGTACAATATTTATTTAAAATTTTGAATACTTTTAACGACACATCACGATTTTGACTTTAAGTGAAATTTTTAAAATTAATTTTACTCTTTAAATTAATGGATTTATAAATATAACTGATTTATCAGTCGAAATTCTTCCTGCTAATTAAATTAGTCAAATTTTTCCTACTTCACATTCAGAGGGTAGGTTTATTATAATAATATATATTTACCGATAGAATCAACAAGAACCGATAAAGCGACGAAAAGTGTTCCACTGAAACTCATCTGTTCTATCTAAAAAAAAAAAAACGGTGTAACAAAAAAAAATCGTAATCGATGTGTTGACTAATGAACATTCTAGAATATATTTTCGTGTTATATAATAGTCGCTATCTCATTCCCCCATCTTAATTTTTTCTTCATTTGTCGAAGATAAATTTTATCCCAGAATATTATTTTCCTGAGGGGTTTTTATATTTCATTAAAATGTTTTTTTTCCTCGCATGGAGGTATAATATAATGAAGATTTACAACATTTTTTGCCATCCAGGGAAAATGTGTCACGTTATAAGGTATGTTTGCCTTACGTTTTGCAGACGCCATTATAGACACTTAATTATATTTTCTGAATTTTCGGATTAAATGTTCAAAGCTAAAAAAATTTGCGTTAAAGAAATCAAAATTAAAAATATTAATTTAAATCATTTCAAAGGACTAATTTTGAATTTAAAGTTATCAAGCTTGCAAATTTACAAGTAGATGTTCTAAGCTGTCCAATTAAAAATGATAAATATTTCAAGTTGAATAATTGCAAATTGGAAAGTTCTTTTAATTAGGATTTTTAAATTTATGCTTTCGAAAGCGATTGATTTTGAGGACTGTAAAATAACCCGATTTAAAAATAGCTTCCAAAATGTGTGACTTTCAATCTTAAACTTTCTCATTTAAATACGGTCAACCTGAAATAAATGTAAAGGTTGAAAAGTTTGAATGTATTAAATTTTAATGTGAAATTTTTCACCCTGTTAATGAAATATTCTATGCAATTAAATTTTACAATATTAATATTCTGGTCTTTGAATTGAAATAGTAAGGTAAAATTAAAAATTCATGCGGATAACATTAGAGAATTTTAAGATGAAGATTTGTGACTACCCTGATATAATATTCTTGTAAATAATTATCTAAAAAGGTCGTCCCTTTTTATCAAAAATCCAATTGGTTTGATGATTATCATTCTTTTTCCCTTCAAAATTCAACTATTTTGTAGTAAATTACCATTTATCAAACATTCGTATTTTGATGTTGAAAATTCAACCTAAATCTTTCTTAGTTAATTTTTCAATTATTTTTTTTTAATTGTTCCCATATAGTAAAAAGCTATTTTTGAATTATAACTACTTGTTTAAAGGTTAAAACATTTTGTTAAATTTTTTTACAGCTTCATAATTTTATTTAAAAATTCAACTGTTTTGATGGAAATGACTTTTTTTTAATAAATATTTTAAAGTTAAAAATTTAACTGTTTCGTAAAAATTGTCTTTTTTGCTTAAAACTTTAATAATTTGGTAGAAAATTAAAATTTTTGTGGAAATTAGTTTTCTTTTTTTATTCGAAATAAATTTTATCAACTTATGATTCATAATTCTAGTTTAAATTTATCTCTGCTTGAGCATGTAAGTATTTTTTAAACATTAATATCTTTTATTTCAAATTTTAATCGCAGGATAAACGTTGAATTAACTTGTTATGTTTTTATTTTTGTGGTAGAATGATTAACTACTTGGTTTAAAAATGATCTATTTTGTTGAAAATTAGTTTTCATTTGCTTGAATTACTGTTTTTAATAGAAATGTAACTTTTGCATCTTTGGTTTAATGTTAATCTTTTTTTATTTAAAAAGTCGTCCTTTGTAGAAAAACTGATATTTTCCATTTTGAATGTCCCCTTATTTATTACAGATGCAGCTCTTTGGTAGCAAGTCAACTTCTTCATTAAAAATGTATATTTTTGGTTGGAAATTCAACTGTTTTGCCGAAAATTCATCTTTAGCCTTAAAATTTCAACAATTTAAATAAAAATTTTGTTCTCTCTCGACTAGAATTTTTTCATTTGTTGAAAATTTGTCTTTTTGGTTGGAAAATTCAAGATTTTAGTTAAAAAAATTACAGTATTTAAACATTTTTCCTAATTCATTTTTTTACTAACAAAATTAATATAATAAATGCTTTCATGATTAAAAATGTAGCTTTTCATTTCCGAATGTGACTGTTTTTTTTTTAAATCTATTGTATTCATAGTGTATATTCTTTTGTTTTACAATTTATCTCTTTTTGTAGACATTTTGTCTTCATTTTTTGAAATGTCAGCTATTGTATTTTTTATTCAGAATTTATTTTTATATGTTGAAAATTCAATTTTTTAGTTAAACATTGAATTCGCTTAGCGCCAATTTAATTACTTTGCTAAAAATTTCATTTTCTGGTTAAAAATTGAAGTTTCTTTTAAAATTCGTTTTCTTCATTTCTTTGAAATATTAACTCGTTTTTAGTTCAATTTTAATCTTTTTTTATTAATACTTCAAACATTTAGTTGAAAATTCGTCTTCTGACTTAGAACTTCCACAATTTAAATACATTTACTTTTTTTCACTCAAAATTCTTCATTTTATGAAAATTTGTCTTTTTGACTGGAAAATTCAACGTTTTAATTAAAAATTAGACCCTGTTGTTAAAATTTTGTTGTGGTTGAAAATTAATGTTTTCTATTAAAAAATTATTATAATATATTAAATCCATTCAGGGTTGAGAATGTAGCTTTTTTGTTTAAAATTAAACTGTAAATTTCCAGAATTGCTTTATTTTAAAGTCTTTTTTTATTGGCATATCAACTACAGCTTTTTATTTATAAAAAATTCATTTTTGAAAATTGAATTGCTTAGTTAAAAATTTGATTTTTTTTTAAGTATTTAATTTCTTCTTTTGATTGAAATATCAACTCGTGTTTGATAAATTTTAATTTTCTTTTATTAATAATTTAAACATTAAGTTAAAAATTCATCTTTGTAGGTTAAAAATTCAACTATTTTCAAAATAAAACTGGTTTGATAAAAATTGAGGTTTTTCTTTAAATTAATCTTATTTGTTCGAACAATTAACTGTTTTTTAATACTCATCTATTTGGACAAAATATTCATCCTTGTGGTTTGAAAAATCACTTTTTATTGTTGAAACTTCAACGTTCTAACAAAAATTCATTTATTTCGTTGAAATTGTAACTGGTATGTTTTTGTTTAATCTTTTTTTTTGAAAATGCGATTATTATGCTTAAAATTGATCTCCATAGGATTAAATTCAACAATTGGGTTAACAATTTAACAATTGTGTTTAAAACCTAATTATTTTATTGAAAATTCGTCCTTTTGGATCAGAAATTTATATTTTATAGAAAATGGTTAAAATGAATTTTAAAAATGAGATTTTCAAGTGTTAATCTGAATCAAACCGTGCATTACAATAATGCATTAATACGAGGCTTCCTGTATGGATAATTCTGTACCTATGTTACAAGATTAAAATGCTGTCGTTTGAATATTAATGGTCAGAGAAAATGATCACTTGATCAAGAAAAAGTCAGGAAATTTCGAAAATAAAGCTTTGCGGGCACCCTGTTATCAACATATGATAATAGATCTTGATTAATTATATTCTTAGGTAATAAAAATGGTGGGGTCATTAAGGCGGATAAGGTATATTACGCTGGATGTCGTTAAAATACGTAAGCGTAAAGCGTATTGCGGTATACGTGTTGTGAGTACAGAGGATTCTCGATTGAAGGGTGAGTCGATGAACCGGACATCCCTCAGATTGGGGGATGAAAGACACACGCTCGTATAAATCTCGCCCCGCATATTATCTCTGCCACCCTGCAAATAGTAAATGCTTGTACGCAACGCCCTCGTATCAAATGGTTATACCCTCTCGCAAACACGGCGCGAGAGACCGTCTCATTGATATTGACATGTCAAATGTTCGAGAGAGCGATCATAATGTTTGCAGACCAACTCCCCCTTTAACCTCTGTCATCAGCCTTATTTTACTTTCATGACAAATCGTCCTGTTTTTTTCACTTTTTGGTGTACCAGGAGTAAGAGTTAATTCTGGTCAATCAGGATGATATCAATTCAAAATACTCCCCTTTGGAATCCTCAATCTTGTTCGAGCGATCCTTCCACTTTCGAAAACACTCCTTAAATTTACTTTTCCGAATAGCTGTATGCTGCTTCGTCGCATTCTGTTTTATTTTATTACATCTTAAAATCATAGCCACAAATCTCAAGGAGCTAGAACAGGACTATATGGGGCCGGAAAAAGTTTTGCTAGTCATGTTTCACCAGAAATTGCTGAATAAACTGCGATAAATAAACAATGTCGGCTTGAAGGACCCTCACGAAGCTTTTTCGCAAATCAGGCGTTTCCTATCCATTGCATTATGTAATTGCTTTAAAAGTTCTGGCCAATACTCTTTGTTTACCTCCTGACCTATTAAAGCATATTTGTTGTAAACAACATCTTCCTTGTCGAAGAAAACATTAAAATTTGCTTTAATGTTGCTCTAACTCTGGCCTGTTTTCTTTGATTTTGGGGATCCATGACTCATCCCCAGCAATCAGTTCCGGGTTGATTCACATTGATTCCTAATTGTCCGGGGCGACTCCTCGTCGATAATTATTTTCATCTTCCGTCAGCATCCGTGGAATAAACTTTGCAGCAACGCGGCCCATCCACAAATCTTGGCTCAAAATTTTTCTCTTCGGAATTCCCTGAATTGTTTTGAATTTCTTCAATTTCGGGAATACCCTGAAATAATCGAATTCCTTGAATACCTTCAGTTTCTTGTATTTTCTCACTTTCATGAATTCCATATATTTCCTGAATACTACGAATCCCCAAAACTCTCTTATTTTCTAAATTACTTTAATATTATCAATTTCTTCCATATCTCAAATTTTCTGAAATCCTTGAATATTCCTTTTTTTGAGTTTTTTTAAATATAATGAATTCCTTGAATTCTCTAAATGCTTTGAAATACCCGTTCAATATGCTATATTTCACGAATTTTTCGAATTTTCTGAATTAAATGAAATTCTTGATATCCATGAAATCCCAGAAATCCTTGAATATTTTGAATTCTTTCAATATTCGCAACTCTGCAAAAATTCTTTGCATAATATGAACTATTTAAATTTCATAAATGCTTTGAAATCTCTGAAATGTTCTAAATTTTCAGTAATCCTGGAAAATCCTAAATTCCTTTAAAGTCTGGAATTTTCTGGATTCCCTGAATTCCTTAAAATCTCTAAGCACATAGAATTTCTGAAAATCCTTTCTCACAACTCCCTTAAAAATTGATTATGTTTGTTACAAATAAACGTTTTTGTTGAAAATCAATCGATTTTGGTTGACAGTTCAACTTTTTTAAAACTTCAACTATTCCGTCGAAAATTAACTTTTTGTTCGAAAATTCATATTTTCGTATTATAAATCCTCTAAAATTCCTGTGATCTTAGAATTTCCTGAATTCGTGTAATATTTTGGAATTTCTTGAATTCTTTAAATACTTGAAAAACTCTGAATACATTGAATTTTGCAAATCCTTGATTTCTCAGAATTCCCTGAGATCTTCGAATATTCAGATTTCCCTGAATTTCGTGAATATTCTAAATTGATAAAAATCGGTGATTTTCTGATATTCCTTCTATTTTCTACAATCCCTTAATTGTTAGAAATTATAAAAATTAAGGATATTATGCGACTTTAAGGAATTCATATAATAGAAGAATTCCATTAATTCGAGGAATTCAGATGATTGAGGGAATTTCATGAATTCAATTAATTCATTAAATTCCACGATTTCAGGGAATTCAAATAATTCAGAACATTCAGAACAATGCAGATTTAATAAGAACTGTAAAAACTAGATATCATCTTTTACGGTATAATTTTATTTCGTTTCCTGTTTTGAAAAGAATAAATTTATGCTGTTATTTTCAATGAAAAACAACAATTCTGGAATCCTGCTAGTAATTTTATTTTAGTACCACTCGAGACTGTATTTTGAGTCTTTTTGTAATACCTGCAACTAGTCCTGAAATAATAATTTGTTTTTGCAGTGAGGAATTAAGAAGAGTTCAAGCAAATTAGAAGAATTTAAAAGGATTTAAAAAGATTTTAGAGTCCAGATGGGAACTAACAATATTGTAGATTTGAAAAATATACTGACAACTTTGCCCAGAAGAATTTTGGTGGTTGATTCTGTACCAATCTATTCGGATTATTTTGTTTTTCAAATAAAAAAGAAATAACTCAAATGATCACGTATTTCTAACAAATTTGTGTTTAAAAAAAAACACCTACTAAACAATATTTAAAAAAAGACATCTTTTGTTAAATTTAGGAAAACATTCATGCCTCAGTTGATAGAAAACCTTAATGGTATTCATAGGCAACCCTACAGATTGGAACAAATCTTGATCGAATGAAATCTGCCTTCTGATGTATCATTTTATGCACCATAATTAGAAAACAAAAAATCTTACAAATAAAAATTAGATTTTCAACTGTGTCTGCCACAATTTACAGAAATTACAAATATTTTGAAAATAATTATAAGATAATTGAGTTTACACATGATATTCCGAGTTCCATTCAAAAGTACAATGATTGAATATTTGGGAAAAGATAGATATAAGAAACTAGACAAACAAGATGTAATTTTGAATTTTTTAAAATGTAGATTGTGATGTTCTCTCGATATACCAGGTGTATACATATGAAACCGGTATTTTTTCAAGAACAAAACACATTTATTTCAAGAGAATGATAACAAATATTTTATTCAAAGTATGCGCCCTC
>NC_046664.1:27767366-27770012 GCF_010883055.1 Belonocnema kinseyi
ATACGCCAATTAGCACAAATGGTAAGTTCCGATAGTGCCTACAAGTGTGCCTACTGGCCGCTAGATGGCAATACCGGTTTCATATGTATACACCTGGTATAATAAAAATAAATTTATTTTTTGTTCTCGATAATGAATTCTTGTATCTGAAAACCAACTTTCACCTGGGAATGAAAAATTAGACTAAACAACTTTTGATATTGTTTCCTTTGTTCTTATTTTCAGGCGTAATGAGAATTTAAAAAAATAATACGTTATATTTTTCATAACGGTAGTTTTCTTATAAAGAATCGCTAATCAGAAAGTCTGAATTAGCTTCGAAACATGTTGGTCCCTAGTAGTATAAAAAGAAAAAAGCAAGAATGCAGAAAGATTAAGATGTTAGTTTTGGTTGACTCTTTCTTTTTATTTCTTTTGTTAAATATGTGTCTCTAATGAGCCGGAGAGGAGGTGATCTGAAATCTAATTTTTGATTTGTAAACCTTATATGTTCTGTTTTTGGTTATATAAAATGGTTCATGGGTAAGTAAATTCAGTTTCCATGCTAAAAAAATTGTTTTGTTTCAGAAACTTGGAGGAGCTCATTATGATCTAAGTCGCGACCGATTCGATTCAAGGAATCTTTGACATTTCCATTAAAAGAAGGGAAGTCTTGCCGAGTAGCACTCATTAGTGTAGTGAAATGGATTTCACGCCATTTTGGCTAATGAGTGAGTTATTAACCTCATAGCAAAATGCTCTTGCTAGTGCAACGACCTTTGCAATTGCATAAACGTTAATGTTTCTTCGAATGACGGTAGCTAGTGGGAGCGACTAAGCCTACCGTTACTATACACTTTTCTCGTCTTTTGGAATGCCTTCTATATTGCTATTACAGCCACCGTCGGGAAACGATTCGCTGGTCACACGCGCGTACTTTTTCCACATCCATGATCAGCGTACACCGTAAAAATGAATATAAAGAAATTGTCTCGCTGAAAATTGCAAACGTGTTGCACAATATTTTACAATTATTTTGAAGCGGCAGATTTTCAATTTTACGAATACGGATGCGAGCGATAGGATGCTTCAGTTGCTGAGCGACATAGTTGGTTCTCAGCAGTTCGAGTGACCTTTCGGCCCCTTTGGAGTGCCGCGCCCAGCGTAAAAGAAATCACCATACCTTGCCTGTCATCATCAAAGAGAAATGACTTATGACAACTAGTTTCCGAAAGCCTATCGCACCACATTGGAAAAGTTCAAATGATTTCAGAAACCTGTTCTGATGATAATGATAAAATTGTTCTGCTCTTGATGTTACATAAAGAAAGCAGGAGAAAGGTCAGGGTTTAAGGATCGAAAGCAAAAGATGTAACATCAGATGTCCAATGTGGATTCTGCTCGTAATAATAAATCAAGAAAGCCGAGTTCAAAGATGAAAGTTTATAGGTTAGAGATTATTGATCAAAGTTCAGGGGTCAAATGCTACAGATAAGAAGTCAAATGTCTTATATGGTGTTCTGCTCTTATTATTAAATCAAGAACGCAGAGTTCAGAAATTATAGGTGAATGTCCACGGATCAAAGGTCAAATGTAAAAGATCCTAGTTCAAAGATGAAAGGTTTTAGGTCAGATATGATTAAAAACGTTCAGGTGTCATATTCCAAAGATGAGAATCAGATGTCCAATGTGGTGTTCCACTCTTAATATTAAATCAAGAGCGCAGAGTTCAAAGATTACAGGTGATTGTTCTCAGGTCGAAAGTGTAATATGAAAGGTCGTAGTTCAATGATGAAAGGTTATAGGTGGAAGATCTTTTATCTTCGATTATAGCAGAGTTTCTATATGACAGAAAATTCTGGAAAGTCAGCGAATATAAAACCGGTCAGGGAAATTCAATACAAATTTTTGGGGAAGACTTGAAAGAGTCAGAAAATTTTCGATCGATTTATGTTGAGGTTTATAAAATTATGCATAAGTGTTTTCCACATTTCACATTCTTTTCCTTATTTCCCTGTTATCCCCTTTTGAAAAGAATGCCTATTTTTTCCTTGTTTTCTTCAGTTGAACTACTTTTGTAAAAATTCTTCTTTTTCTAAAGATTGAAATGCTTTATTTTAAATTCGTGTTTCCTTTTTTAAAAATTACTTCCCTCATCTGAAAATTGCATTTTTGAACAGAAATTGATTGTTTTGATTTGAACCATCAACTATTACGGTTTCCCTTGACAATTCATCTTTTTTAGTTAAAAATCCAAGAACTTGGTTGACAGTTCTACTATATACAAGAAATTTATCTTTTCAGCCGAAAATAGAACTGTTTTGTTGAAAATTCTTTTCCTTGACGTTAATAATTAAGTGTTTCGTCTGAAAATTTATCTATTTAATTTTTTGTTCGAAATTGCTCGTTTTTATTTTGAAAAGTAAACTATTAAATTTTTGATTGAGAATTCATTTTCTTCTTTCAATTTAACTACTCAGTGAAGAGTTATGTTATTTTGTTGAAAATCATTCTATTAGTTAAAGATTTAACAATTTTTTGAAAATTCCTTTTTTTCATATTCAATATATATATTAAAAATAATTTATTTAAAAAAATTATTATAAAATAATAATTAAAAATAAATTTAAAGCGAGATTAATTTTTATCTTATTGAAAACTTGTTGA
>NC_046664.1:27770112-27849041 GCF_010883055.1 Belonocnema kinseyi
TGACAAACTAGTTTACTAGTTTGTCAACAAGTTTTCAATAAGATAAAAATTAATCTCGCTTTAAATTTATTTTTAATTCGACCATTTGATTAAAACTTGATCTTCGTAGGTTGAAATATAAGCTATCTTGTTACAAAATTAACTATTTTGTTACAAAGTTGATACCTTTGTTTAGAACGCAAATATTATTTTTTTTAAGTCATCTATTTTGGCCTATTTTGATTCCTTGAAAAATCATACTATTTCCCTTGTTTTGAGAGAATTACGGACTCAAAAGTCTGCTATTGAAAATAAAAGTCTTTAAAATATATTTAAAAAGAAACTTTTTAAATTTTCGTTATTGATTTCCTAGGAGCAAGTCAGGGCAAATAAAAAATTGTTCAAAGGGAATTCAGAGAAATTCAGGCCATCTTCAAATTGGGATTTTGCAGCATCCGTGAATTGATGGGTCAAGCCCCCCAAAGATAAGAGTTCATATATTAAGTGCGGTATTCTGCTTTTAAAATTCCATAAAGAAAACAGAATTTAGAAATGAAATTTTAGAGGTCATAGGTCAAGAATTAAGGTCTTAGTTCAAAGATGGAAGGTTATACATCAGAGATGATCAACCAAAGGTAAAGTGTTTAGGTGTGAAGATACATAAAAGGTTTGATATTCAATGTTGTTTTCTGCTCTGAATATTAAATAAAAAAGGCCGATTTCCGGGTTAAAAATTAAACAGCTAGATGGTCAAAATCAAAAGATAAAAGAATTGTTGTCTAATGCTGTGTTTTGCTCTAATTAATAAATCAAGAAGGCAGAGATCAGAGGTTAAATTTTAGATGTCAAAGGTTATAGACCACAGGTTATGGGTCAAAGTTACAAGGTCAAAGTTACAAGGTCAAAGTTACAAGGTCAAAGTTCAAAGATGGCAGCTAATTGATCAGAGATAATATTTAAAACGTCAGTGGTAAAATCTCAATGATGAAGGTTCCAAGGGTAAATTTCATATGTCAAATCGCAGTTTAGAGTTCGAGGCTCAGGGGTAAAACGTGGCAGATCTTAATGAAAAATCGTTGGGTCCTGGCTTACATAGTTGTTTTATTGGTCTGCTGAGAGACCAGACGCCCACTCAATATTATGAGGGTTTCGCCCACGAAACTCTAAAAATAAATAAAAATCTAGTGCAGATTGAAAGCAACCCTTCGGAGACAGGTCTTGGGGTCCAACCGCAAGGATCTTGAGCGGATGGGAGGTGGGTCGTTCTCGACTTTATTACAAGGGCGTATTCCGTTTCTGCTTCTCTGTTTCTCGAGTGCTAATGCATCGTGAAGTGCTAATTACAGACTGCGTTGTGTTTCCCGGTAATAGGTTGGAATTTTATGGACCCTCTGGTGCGTACTGCCCACGACCCACTGCCCGCTACCCATCGCCTTCGTTTCGTTCTAGCGTGACCCCTCTTTGGCAACCTCATCCCCGTGATCGGACTTTCCAATTACCGAGCTGCACGACACGGTCGCCTTGATCCTGGCGATCGCCGGAACGAGCTCCGTAAATAATCGACCCTGATAGGACCGATCCTCCTTGCAGAAGTCGTGCTGCTGAAACTTACGCCGTTGCGATTCATGCTAATCGAAAGTGAACATCGCGCGCCTAACGCCTCACCTTTCTCGCGAGTTACCGTTCGACCCCCGATCCGAGTCCAGATCGCGAGCTTCTTGTCGATGATCTCGCACCTCTGAGCGAGAGAAAAAGTTTAATTGTCCTTTCGTGAAGCAACGAGACTTTAACTGGATTTTCATTTCCATTCCCGACTTTTGGCATCCCGAATTTAATTATTAGAGACTTAAGGGCATGTTTTACGATGACCATGTGACCAAACCAGTCCTCGACTATGAAAATTCGGTTGGTGTTCGCCATGTTTAAAGGCATTGATGAATCGCGCGGTAATAGTTTTAAAAAAATATCCGAGTAAAAAATAAATGTGTAAAAGTATTTTAATTTTTTGTGTAGATGACGTGATCAATATTTCCTATGTTCCAAAGTGTATAAGCGATATATCAATGCACTTGGCGATGGTGAACATCAGCACAAAGATTTTATAACCGAGCTTGGTCACGTGATCACAAACTTATCGACGTTGAAAGTTTCTTTTTTCTCCGCTAGAAATTGCTCCGAAAATAATGACTGCAAAGTGATTCAACTCAAATGGTAATATCCTATTTTATGAATTTATAAATCAACTTTCTTTGAAATTATAGATATATCAATGTATATAAACGATCTTTAGTACTTGTTATTTAATATTTCAATTTATAAACACGATATCTCAATCGGTGTGGATGTAGTGAGCATGAAAAAAATGTAAATAATATTACACATTTATTTTTTACTCGGATAATTTTTTTCCAAATTATTTTTCAAACCAAACATACAAACCTAATTTATTGTCTCATTTCCTATATTCTAAACTTTATGAATGACATATTATTGCGTTTGGACATGGTAAATAAAACAAAAATTTCATAACCGAGTACTGATTTAGTCACGTGGTCACCTTTGAAAATGCTTTGAACACCAGGATGGAGGAACACAAAAGTGATGTTCGTTTCGGACGCTGTTATAAAAGTGTTCTTGCCAAACGTACAAATGAATTTCTTAACGTTAACCATGAACTTGACTGGGATAATGTTTAAATTTAACATAGTAAAAGTAATGAGAGAAAGAGAAAATTTATGGAAATGCTTTATATTAAAAAACAGAAACAGTTATCCATTAATTTAAAAACTGATTTGGATAAATTCAACAAAAGTCATGCTAATATAAATAAGACGGTTTAATCCAAAATCTGTGTCAGTGCTCAACAAATGCGAATAAAAAAATCTGAAGTGCATGAAACCAAACATAACCTGCAAAGAGCCACAACTGAAGTGATAATACCCTACTTTATGCATTTAGAAATAAAATATCTTTAAAATTATTATATTAACGTACTAATGTATACACAAATTATTTAGTGCCTTTTATTTAATCTTTCAAAATCTAAACACGATATCTTCACCCGTGTTGAACGTAGTGAGCAGAAAAAAAATGAAAATAATTTTGCACGTTTATTTTTTACTCGGACTGATTTGGTCACGTGATCACCGCAGAACATGCCCATAACACTCTTCAATCTGGGTTGTCCAAGAAACGCTTTTTGACCTACAGCGAAAGTCACCCCTCGAAAAGTTTCCATTTTTGGAGAAAATAAATCCGTAATTGTCTTCAAATCAAACTTCGAAATCCCAGTCGATTAACATTGAGAATTTTTTGATTGAAAAAAAATTGAACTAATGCTTCAGGGTTTCACAGAAACATGTCAAACTTTTCAGAGATCGAAAAGAAGCGTCTACGAAATAAAATAATACTACTAACTTTTACTTTTAACACACTCTCACCCTTAATTATTGTTTATTTACCAAATTCTAGAACCAATTTTTTCTCAAAAAAGTATCCTTTACTACTTTTTGTTGAATAATTATAACATTTTGACACAAATCTTTTAATTAAAAAAATCTCTTTTTGTTTAAACAATTTCTATTAGCTCATCTTTTTTCGGTAACTTGAAAAAAATAAATTAAAATACATATAATTATGTTCCTGACTGTATAGTGAATAGAAAAAATATATAAACCATTTTTCAATTGTTTGAACAAATATAATTTGTTTATACAATTATTTTTCCAAAAACATATTTGAAAGTCATATTTTCTGAATTAAACATAAGATGGAATGATTTCGAGCAGTAGTAAATTCTGCTAAAATCTTTATATTTTTTATTTATACAATTAATTATAGTTTATTTTTTAATTTCCTTTAAGTTAAATATGGATGGTTTACAACTTTTTTGGTGGAATATTAAATAAATCATAAAAGTCATAATTAAGTTAAATTTTAAAAATGCCAATTTTGAAATTGTAGTAGTGGATAGTACTGCTGAAAGAGGTGTTAAATTAATATATGACTGCAACTGCGTGATAACGAGAAATGAGGATAAAAAAGTATTCACTAAAAGCAGTACAAAATTACAGAAAACTGTTTTTAGATATCAGAAAGAAAACATGGTCTTTGGACAACATTTTTTTATCAGCGTTGTAATTACACAGTATCTAAAATAGATTTGGATTATTTTTCATTATAGCATTTAAAGTTTTGTGATTATTGAGCTGATATAATGGAAGACGTAAAAAATATGCATTAATAAATATTTACGAAAATGATTCTATGTATTATATTATATATTATTGATCCGCATTTTTTGAAAGAAAACAACTTAAACGAATAAAAATAGTTTGAACAATGATGGTATGTTTAATTCAGGAAATACACTTTGAAAAATATTTTTAGAAAAATCATTATTTCAACAAATTATATTCGTTAAAATAATTTAAAATATTTAACATATATCTTATATGGACTATATATTCAGGAAGATAATTATATGTATTTTTTTTAGTTATCGAAAAAACTGCTTCAGAAAATAAAAATAATGATAAATTGTTTAAATAATTACATAATGTTTTTATAAAATGCACTACTCCAAACAAGGTCCAAATATTACATTTCAATCAGAAAATACGATTATTTTGTACAATTTTCAGGAATAAATAATTGTTTAAATAAGTCATATTTATCACAGTGCAAAAGAAGGTCAACAAAAGTGAAATAGAGTAATTTTCTCACAAAAAAGGGAAAAAATATAAGAAAGATTAAACATTTCTTTTTACATGATAAAAAGAACAGACAATCTTTTCATAAGAAATGCTAAATTTTTAAATAATTCTCAATGATTTTTCAATATAGAACGAAAAAAAAAATTGCTAAAATTAATCGAATCGTTTGAGCTGAAAGACGACAGTTTATGAGTCGACATCCAAAATAAGTAAAAAAAAGATTAAATCGGTTAATATATTTTGTTTTAATTTTTAATTTTACAATATAAAAAAATTTTTAATCAAAGAAAAAGGTCTGCTTTATTTAGAATATTTTGAAAATGTACAGGAACATGTTTTTTGTGTTGATTCTTTTTCGTGTTCTTTATGACCTTTCAAAATCGCAAAAAAACAACGAAATCCCAAAAATCCCGAATCACAACAAAAGTTGTTCTCTTAAAAGGCAAAATAATCAAATGTTTCTTTGGTTTAAGCTGAATTAGTGTCAGGTTCAACATATTTAACTTTTTTAAACATGTGTACATATGACTCAATCCAGAAAAAACATGTTTTTGCACATTTTCAAAAAAGTTGTTATTAAGCACAAAATTTATTTTTAAATTCCGTACTTTTTTATTATTGTTTACATAAAATGATTTGTTTTATTTTAGCATTATCACTCCACCCTACTATTCAATGCTCTTAAACTCAAATTAGAATGACTTTAAGTAAGTACATTTAGCATTGCCGTTTATGAAATTCGAATATTTTTGCAAATTTCAACTAAAAACTTTTTACCTTCTAATACTTATTTAAAAAGTAGTATATATTTTGTAACTGTTTTCATTTCATAATGTATGACAACTTCTGTCTTGACTTTTCACATTTTGAACGTGCTTTAAAATTTTTCGTCATCAACATTTTTTTTAATCCATATTTATTTTTTATTTTTTACACTGATTAATTTCAAAGAATATTTCGCACAATACAAGTATTGTTTTTTCAGATATCGTATATTTATGGATAAAAGGGGAAGTTTTTCAAAAATAGGGGCAAATGGGAATTTAAAGGAAAAAGGAGAAGTATGTGCACGCTTGTTTTATTTACACTACCATGGGTAATCTTTGTTGCAGATAAATGTTACCATGAAGGAGTGTGTAACTCACACTGTTATTTCAGGGTTTCCTTTCTTTTCCTCTTTTTTCAAAAATTGCCCTTTTTCTAAATGCAAACAAAATTAATAAAAGAAGTTTTATTAAATTTAGAGCTCAATCATTAATAAAAATGAATTTCTTTAAAGGGTGGATATAATTTTTTAGCAATAAATTTGTATTTTAAAAAAATCGTTTAATAAGGGAATTAATATTCAGACCTAAAAGGTGAACAATTTTTCCACAAGTAAAGAAAAATCTTCTAGCGAGACTTCATTTCTAAATAAAAATCGAGAATTTCATCATTACCGAAGCAGGTTCGGCATTTTCTGTTCAGGGAAACGCTTAAGTGATTTCTCAATTCAATTGTTGTAATTCAATTATTTTAATTCAATAAAATTGATTTAATTGACAGAAAATTGAGTGGTGGAAAAATTTATATGTTTGACAATATAAATAATCCTAATAGTCCTAATAATAATAGTCCATATTTATATTAATATATAAAGTTACTCACTAAAAAAAGGGGAATAGGGTGATTTTTTACGAAAATAGGGAAACAAATTATTATACGGATGGAATTTTCTGTGAAATTAACCCTTGGTTTTAGATGAACGGCTGCTGCTTTAACAGCATGAGTGTCGAGATCTTAGTTCTTGTGCGAATGCATGAATACAATCAAGGGCAGTTCCGTGAATTAATCTTTTGAAATTTCTCTCCATGTGTGTGTTAAGAAAAATTCCGTGATACTCATCCTAGCACTAAATTTGACCTTTTCGTTTTACCCGAATTACCGAAATATTAATCAGTGCCATTCTTTTAAATAACAGATTGCAACGAGAAAATTATAATTTTTTTAATTTTTCACCTTATAATATACTTTTTAGGAAAATAGTTTGATCTTCAAGACAGTGAATTTCCAATTCAATTGAACGAATACTCTATTAAACAAATCAAGTTTTTAACAAAAGAATTGAATTTTCGATAAAAAATATTACTTTTTAGCAGAATAGTGGAGTTTACAACAAAATAATTACATTTACAACCAAATTGTACAATTTTGAACAAAAAGGTTATATTCTGGACCAACCAAATGATAGTAGTCTCTTAAACTGAAAAGTAAAAACTTGCAATAAAAAAAATATTTGTCTTATTGCGTTCTATTAATTTAGTTGAATGTTACGCGAAAAAATAAGAAAAAGGGGAATTCTCTTGAATACAGGGTGAAGAGAGAAATTATTTAAAGTAGGGAATATGAGGGAAATAAAAAAGTATAAATTGCATAAAAAATATATTATAGATATTTTTTAAATATTTAATGTATGTAGGCTTTGGACCCACTCCGTCGAATTGCGGGTTTAATTCTCGCTTCGCACTCAAGAAGAGCCTCGGCGGCCCATGCGGTGAACACTAGCCTAGCAAGAGAGTTGTTTATCTCCGCAGAGTCGTCGATCGGGTATCTCTAGATAAAAAGGTTTTCTCTAAGTACTTAAAGCTGTTGCCCTTGGTTGTTCGGAACCCACCTTAAACTGTAGGTCAACCTCCCACCACCAAGCAAGTGTGTGGGAAGTTTGTAAGGGAATAGGGAAGAAGCTGCAAGTAAAATGTAAGCCCTTAGGGGACATATCAGAAGCTTTCATTGCATACTTAGATTTCCTTTAAATTGAACTTAAGAATGTGCTAGTCTTATCGCATGTTCAAAAATGAGCATCAAAAAAATTATTATTTATAAAATAGAGGAAAATATTCTTATTGTCAATTGAAACTCATGTTGGAAGAAAATATAATTTAAACTTTAGAAAACAAAATTTCAGGCTCAATTTGTTTATTTAATCATAGTTATTCAGGGTTTTATGTGTTTGTTTCCTCTATCAGTAAAATGTTTAATTCTTATTAATTCCTAATATTGTAGAACTCATTTTATTCTCTGAATGATTCTCTACAAACCTCTTTCATTCGTTTTTATTTGAAAATTTTCATCAAGAAATAAGATTATTTGAAAAATTACCAATTCTATAATTCCTAAATTAAATTTTTCAATAAAAAACGTACCGAAGAGATTTGCATGGAATTTTTCAAGGAATAAAATTATTCAAGAATGATTGTGTGCACTCGATGGGTAAGGTTGAATTTCCGCCTTTAAGCTCAACTGCCAAAAAACCGGCTAAACCCAAGAGGTGGTATTCTGCAGTTTTCCTCTCCCTTGACCAAACTTTGAAGCAAATTCGAATACTTCCAGTACATTTGGATACAGCCCTGGGTTATTGGTTGCGATTAAATGCATACAGTGATTATAAGCCCAGATTAGTAAAATAAACATTTGCACATACCCATACCAAGTGAGTTGAAGTTGTCTGACGGTACGTCTACACATGATAAAAGGATTAAATGATTATTTCCATCGCAGTCCTAGGGGACTTGAATAAACTAGCCTAACAAGACAATTATAATAAGGATAATAATAATGATATTACCTCCCATTTAAACAGTTGATCTTGTAGGTAAATTTTACCGGTACATTACTAGGGGCAATAATGGCTAACTGATAAAACTCCAATTCTCTTCGCGTAAGAAACCGAGTTCCGAGATATCCAGGCGTAAATTCGAACAGACGTCCTCCAGAGGGGATCACTCGCTCTAGAAGCAGTCTTGGCATCCTGCAAAGGGGCAGGCCATACTGACCGTACTTCATTACCCAGGAGCCCCCGGCCTCACGGGTCATCCGTTATCATTTTTACAACTGCCGCCATTCAACAATGTCGAATAAACTCCGTTAGGTATTGCGGCCGCCCGGTCTGCAAGGGATCCAGGGGCGTGCTTTTCAAGGTATAGATCGCCCGCGAATCCTTCCTTTGCTCTTCGGACGTTCGATAATTTATGGCACGAATGCCCACCGACAGTGACGAGAAAGAAAAATTTCAACCACAAACATATTCCGTATTAACTAAATCAGGGATCAAGTGCTACATCAATCGAACATGTCCACCGAAGATGTGGCTTTATCCAAACTAATAATATACAAACTGATTCATATAAAATTAGTCAAATTAGGCGCCGGGTTCTACTAAAAAAAGGGTTCTGTAGCCTATTGAAATGGTAATTGGGCCACTTAAATTTCCCTTCATGTACTTTCTCTCCTTATCACCTTTCACTAACTTCCGCTGATATCCCTCCTTACTCTCTCTTTAAATTCTCCTTCCTTACATTATTCCTTTTACCTCTATTTAACCTCTCCTAATCAAGCGTGCTTCTCTTTAGTACGCCTCTCCTCAATTATAATCTCCCTCTCACCCCTCCCCTTACTTCCCTTCCGGGAAAATAGTTACGATGAACGGACAGTTACTTAAATTATAAGAATTTTTTGACAGGTTCTACGAAACCCTGGAAACAAATTTAATTACCGTACTATAATTTTGCTCTGATATATTTTGAAACATACGTGTCTAGCTTCAGGGTACTTTTGCGATGTTTAATTTCAGCATAGTATGTCGTGAATTGTTATAATAAATTAATAATAATTAATAAAATGAGTGAGATGTTAAAATAGCATATTTCAGGTCATAGGATTCAGTTGAATAAATTCTGTATTCCTATTCTTCGACTTTTAGAAAACTGAACGTTTTCATCGACAGAACGAAGTCATTAACACAAAAAGGTCCACATCATATCATAGTCGAGTAATATTATGAATACTAATTCTTCTTCTCGCAAATTTTTTTTAGTTATCATTATTTTAGATTGATTAAATAAATGAATTTCCTTGTGTGCAGTTTCTTAGATTCCATGAGAAATTATAACAAATATTTGTAAACAGTAGTAAATATAAAAGAAACATTCTGTTGGATGGAAACAAAACTACAAAACGGTAGGATGGGTACAAATCTTTTTATTAATTTCTAAAGAAATCCAAGAAACTTCATACAATAAATTTATTCATCTAATCAATCTAAAATCAAGATGAATTGGGGAATAATTGAGATGAGGACTTTTTTTAAGAATTCTGATATAATGCTATTCGACTATGATATGATGAGAAAATTTTTATTTAAACGAATCTGTCCTGGCGAAGAAAACGTACATTTTTCGAAATCTTGAAGAATGGGAATGAAGGATTCACTTAATTACTAAATCTTATGGTCTGAAGTATGTGATTTTAACATCTTACTTATTGTATTAATTATTAATTAATAAGTGTATAAAAAAGTCTATATTTCACGGTTTACACGCTTTCCCCTATTTTAGCTTTTCCCCCATTTACAAGAGTTCTTCTTTTTTAAAGAAAATTCCGCATTTTCTCTTTTTTTCGCTTGAATGCGAACAGAATTGATAGAACTCAATTAGAAGATCTAATTTTTTTTGTTTAAAAGTTATCTTTATTTTTGAACAGTCTACTATTATATTTATTATCCGTACTTCCTCTCACATAGTTAAAAATTGTATTTAGTTGAAAGAATAATTATTTGGTTTAGAATGCAACTATTTTATTGAAAATTCATATTCTTTAGTAGAAGATGCATCTTTCTGGTAAAAATTTAAGTATGCCACTTTTGTTCGAAAATTGATCTCTTTTAGTATCAAAATAAATTGTTTGGATCCAAATTTATTGTTTGTCGTTGAAAATTCATGCATTTTTTTAAAAAATTTGTATTTGTTGATAGAAAATTATTCTTATTTGTTAAAATTGAACTGTTTTAGTTAACAATTCATTCATTTTAGTTCAAAATCTTTATTTGACTATTTTGTCAAACAAATTTTTGTTGCAACATTTTTGTCAGTGAAAAATTCAACTATTTCATTTAAATTTTTACCATTTTATTGAAAATTTAATTAATTTGTTGAAAATTCAACGCTTTCTTTGCAAAGTTAGCTATTTTGTTAAAAATTCGTTTTTGTGTTTATTAAATTATCAATTATTATACTTTTTGTTGAGAATTGAGCTTTCTGTAGGGGTTTTCTCGTTAAAAATGCAAATATTTTTGGTATTAATCTGATCTTTTTTATTAAAAATTTTATCATTTGGCTGAAAATTCATATGTGTGGGTTGAAAATTCAACTGCATTACACAAAATTCGTCTTTTCACTTGAGAAGATACAATTTGGTGTAACTTTCTTTGCTTTCTTGAATAAAAAATTTTTATTTTTACTATTTTGTTAAAAGAATGTCTTGTTACAATTTGTTTAGTGGAAAATTCATCTATTCCGTGAAAATTTTTACTATTTTATGGAAAACGTTATCACTTTAATGAAAATTTAATTCTTTGTTGGGAGAGTGAGCTATTTTGTTGAAATTTTTTTTTTTGTCAAATGACCAATTATTATCATAGTTTTTCTGTTGAGAATTTAGCTCTCTGTTTTAATTTTATTTGTTATTTATTTTTTAAATGCAACCGCTTTTTATTAAACTTTAATCTTTTTTATTCAAAATATAATCTTTTTATTGCAAATTCATTTTCGTAGGTTGAAAATGTACCTATTTAGTTAAAACTTTTACCATTTTGTAAAAAAAACGTCTTTTTGGTTTAAATTTCAACTACTTATTTTTAAGGCAATTGGTGGTTTACATATTAATTTTGTTTTCGTTAGAAATCGAAGTTGTTGGTTGAAAATTTACCTTTATTGATTAAAAATTAAGTTCTTTTTTGAAAATGCATACTTTTTTTTTAATTCAACAAATGGCCCTATGTGGAGAACTTTAGTTAGTGGATGTGATTAGAATGTAGGGTATGGATCTTACTATAGGATTATCAGTAAGTTTTTTTTTTAGGCGATCCATCACACATTATGAGTGTGTATTTAATAATTCTATAATCGAGTAAGCCTTGGTTATTCTAAAAGGGATTTCGCTTAATGGTACAATAATAACTAAAATATAATTTTCTTTCAAAAAAGATCTACTTTCGTCGATGGTAACGATCTCTGATGATAAGACAGATTCCTTTATAATAATTAGTAAAAAAATCAATAATTTAGTTCGAAATTCAACTCTTTGTCGAAAATTGGCCCTTGTAGATATACGATTCAAATTTAATTGATTTTTCAAGGATCATCTTATGCGCTGTTATATTTGGCAAATATCGATCTGACTTTCTGAGGCTGATTCGAGCATCGCTACCCCACCCAGATCCACAGTTCAGAACTCATAGATAGAAGGTTTAATTCTAGCAGGAAGCTCGCGCAGCGCTGCGTAGTCGTTTAACAAGGCGAACTCATTACCATTCGTCAATTTGAGGTACGTTCCACCGGAGTGACCAATGGCTCTCTATTCGGTGTAATGGTCTACGGTCCGACATCCGTCACGAAGACCCGCCGCGTTATAAGTGGAACACCCTTCTGGAAATTCTCGAGCGACAGAGATCGGGGTTAGACCACTCTAGCACCAACTACCAACTGCAGGCAGAGGGCATATGTTTAGCGGTCACGAACCAAAGTAAACTGAGAGAGAATTATATTTATTGTGCTCAAACATGCATATCCGGAAAGAGCATTCGTTCGAATTTATACACATCTTTGAAACTGATAAGGTAAAATTTTAGATAGGGGCTATCATGATCACATCATCAATACATCAAGAGAAAAGCAAAAAAGTTTATAATTTGAAGATTTTGCTAGAGGATGACACATAAAGGGTCTATGGTTTAAATTTGATGTTCAATTTGATGAAGTATAAGAAGAAGATGATGAGGAGAGCTAAGTAAAAGATTTTTGTATAATGAATTCTTAGAGGGAAAGAAAGATTTTTGGTGTAAAAATCTCGATCCTGATGGAGCAGAGTGAGAGGAAAGCATATTGTTATTCATTTATAGATAGCCTAATCACCCTTATCACGGTAAGACAAATTTGAGTAGGTAGAAACAGCAACAAAACAGCGATGCTCTCTTTTCCATACCTAGGAATCAAGTAAGGATCAAAGTACAAATGTGCTGTAAATACATCCGAAATATCCATCATAAACACATCAAGAATAGAGAAAGTAAAAGAAAATCAAGATTCATGAAACATCACTATTAAATATAATTAATCATGATAGCAAAACTTTTGTTTAATTTTTTCAAATCAGTTTTTAAATTCATAGATAACTTTTTGCTTTCTAATACAAAGCATTTCCATAAATTATCACTTTTGTGTTTCTTCATGCTACTATTAAAAAGTCTGTCAGTCTGTCCCCCGTAGGTCATCTTACAGATCTTGCAAGTGATCCTGTAGACAGCACCACCTTTTTCAAACTAATCTAAAAGGTCTTTGAAAAAAATCTATTATCGAATCCATTTTAAATGGAATACTGAAAATAGTATTAATCTTTTTCAACATAAATTCAATAGTTTTCGAATTGTGTCAAAAATTGGGTGAAAAAAAGCATTAACAGAACTATATTCCTTGAATTTTTCTGATTATTCGCAGGCAAAATATTGCTTTGCTTTTCATATGTTGAATTCCAATTGTAACATGTTTCTCAATAAGCTTTTGTGGGTAATGATTTAAAAAAAGGACATTCCTAACAATACTCAAATTTTTTTGTGAAATGGGACATGGGACAAACCTAGAGCCCTGTCAAATAAGTTTTTGATTACTGCGATTTTTTTTAAAGGATAAAAAGAAAAGAAATGTAGGGCTCTGTCAACTAAGTTTTTGATTACTGCAATCTTCTTTTGAAAAAGATAAAAAGAAATTTAAATGCTACTTAAATTTGAACTCTTCTTATACCGAATGGCAATAATATTACCATCCTGACCTTTAATTACTTCTATGTCCAAAAAACTTATTTTATTATTTTTTTCTATTTCTTCAACTTTGCTAAAGGAAAACATAATAAGGTATCATCAATAAACCGAAAGTGAAAAGAAAAATCTAACTTCCCGAAAGCTCAGACCTCTAAATCTTCCATAAACATTTCCTAGAAAATGATCCATTACACGAAAAATAGTTAAGTTCATAATACAAACTATCCCTTCTATAAAATCTTCTTGACATAATCGAGTAGGTGTTTTAATATTAGCCCATCTATTTGAAATTGCCTGTTCAACTAATTCAAGTGGTATACTCGGAAACATTGCAACAGCATCTAAAGCAATTATTATATAGTCATCCGGAACCGCTTTTGAATAATATATATTTTTTAATTCCCACCTATTTTTAATATTATATTTTGAAGTTGTTATAGAGTCTTTGAAAATCAAATTGAAGTTTTGCTTGAAGTAATTAGTGGGAGTATTAATATTTGAAATAACTATTCTCAAAGGATAGCCATCCTTGTTTGAAAATCTCATTTTTCTCGAAAACAAAGCAAAATAGAAATAGCGATTCATGGTTCAAAATTGTTCCTCTTCCCAAATCCAATAAAAATGTACCTTTATCAGATGTAGATCTTGTGTATTTCAACAAAAATTCTAAAAAAAGTACAAAAAATATATTAAAGCGACTTGAATAGCATTTTGTTTGACGAACTTCAAGATCTTATTTTTTTAAACTGTTTTTTATTTTAGTAACAATATTTAAATTCGTCTCCCTACCTGAAATCTTTGAAATGATACCTTCAACTGATATTTATCTTATGTATTTCAACAAATTTATCATTTTTAAGATTTCAGGAAGGAAAACGAATTTGAATATTGAAACTCAAATTAAAAAAAAGTTTTTAAATAATCTCTCGAAGTGCATCAAACTCAATGCTACTTAAGTCGCTTTAATATATTTTTCCTGTTTTTTTTTTAAATTGGTTAAAATACACAATACCTACATTTGCTATGGGGACATTTTAATAGATTTTGAGAAAAGGAACAAGTTTTCAATTATGAATTGCTACGAATGATCAATAAGAATTTTTTAAATGGGAGGTACCTTTCTTTTAATCATAAAAAGAGGAAAATAAAAATATTTTTGTTTCAATACCAATTTATATGATGAATTGTAATAATATAAATTATATATTAAATATTTAATAACTTTAACTATTTTTAAGATACTTACTCTTACTCTTTCTTCAATCTGATTCAATATTATTATTTATATTATTTTTCACCAATAAACTTCGTTTAGTTGCGTTAACATTGTTAAACGTTGAACGTTTTATAGAACTGAGATCTATATAAATCTTATATTAAAGTAGTTTAAAAAAGCTTGATACCACGAATCGAATTGCTATGAGGTTTTTAAACTTTTTTTTACGAATCTTGTATGCATTTAACTGATCGGAGATATCTAGACCTTATAATGATGTGATCATAAACTCTCATTACCTTAAATGTGATTTCTACGAAATTTGTCAACATTTTTTCCTAAATTTCTCCATACATGTTATTGAGATTTTAAATCGGAGTTCGATATAAAGTTTACAGAACTGTTGTCGAGTTATTCCAGATTTGTTTGACATTAAATCGGGAAAGTTATACAAAATTGATCTAATTTGTTCAAGGTTCGCTATTATCCCAATTTTCTATGCTTTAATAACTGATTAGGTAAGCTTTATATTATCTTAAATGAATGTTTGGGGACTTATAGAATGCAAATAATTTGTTTATTATTTTATTTATTTGTTATAAACAAATTTTGATAAAAAAGTTAGCAAATAGTCTTTTTTTCGGTCAAAAGAAATTCGGTTACCTAAAAGTGCTTTATGTTAATGTAGGAATGACATTTAATTACAAAACTAATTAAAAATTATATAATAACCATGGTTATAAACAATTCTTGAAGCAGACTATTAGAATTTGAGAATTTTAAAATTGTAATTGCGTTCGATCGCCAGAACGATTTCAGGTATTTCTTAAAATAATAAATATTTAATAATATTTGATGAAATATGATAATTAAAATTTTTGTAAACAAAATATATAAACAAATGTTGAAGATTACACTTGGAAAAAGTCGGGTTTTCAAATGCAACAGATTAAGAATGAATCATAACACTGCATTTGGGATATCAAATAAAATTTGAATTGGATGAAACCTTAACTTTAAATATATTGTCACAAAAATTGTTAATAACAGTGGTTATTGTCAACTTCTCTATTATTTTGTGACTAGCAGTCATTCGTCCAATAACTTAAAACATTTCTAATAAAAAAAAATTTTCTCTGCGAAAAGGCCAAAATTTTGAATTTGTTTATAAAAATGTTGAATGTAACTTTTAAATGTATTGTTAAATATTTCATCAAATATTACTAAATATTTATTATTTTAAAGGATACCTATAGTCGTTGTGTCTATTAAAGGAAATTATAATTTTAAAAAATCTCGAAATTTAATATTTTCCCGCAAGAATTTTTTATAACAGTGGTTATTATAAACTTTTAAATTACTTTTGTAATTAAATGTCATTCTTACATTAATATGAAGCAATTTTAGCAAACAAATTTAATCGATAATAAGACTATTTGTCAGTTTGTTCACAAAATTTGTTCATAACAAATAAATAGAATAATAAACAAATTAATTGTAATCTATGAGCCCCTCGGTGCAAGGAGTTGATTGGACGGGGAAAATACAGTGAAAATACCGGCAACCCGATTGGTCACTGTTAGCGCGCTGATTTTGAATTATATAAATATTCCGATTTAATATTTATAATAAATAATGATTGAAAAATGCCCAAATAGAATTTTCCTAATTCTACAATAAGATTTTGGAGTGACAGAGACAAAAAATCTGATTTTTATTAAAAAGAGGTTATGAATTCTGCGTTTAAAGAAACACATCATTTTTGTTTGTCCCAATGTTCAATCTCGTATTTTTCGAGTTTTAAAATTAAATTTTTGTTCATTCCCGACAATTTGACTCAAAATGAAACCACTAAAATTTCTAAAAATGAATTAGGAATAATTAATTACTGCCCTAATAAATGTTATAACATACATTTTTTTAATAACTTGAAGAGGACCTGAATTACAATAATGAATTAATTATTGTATAAATATCATAAACTATATAATATTGTATAAACAATAATTAAAGCATTTTTATGCTAATAAAACTAATATCTTTTGCTTGAAACTAAAACTTTTTATTACCTTTTTATTAAAATTTGAAAAATTTGGAAATGCTGAAGAAAAGAAATTTTTTTCTGAAGTCAGAACTAATAACGTTTTTTGCGTGAAAAATGCTTTATTTTTTTATGTTACTCCAAAATTCTAATTAGGGATCAAGAAATTACTTTAGATGCATTTTCCAATCATTATTTGTCATAAATATTAACCCTCAAATGGTACACTCCAACCCAGCAAACGTAAACGGTACACTGGTGCGAATTGATGTGTTTGCAATGTTAACATTAAATATTTAATATATTGTACACATAATAAACAACTCACATATATCACACGTATTTAACATATATATTCAACATAAGTGGGGATAATCCGCTACAGCTATATTTGCGAAAATGCCAACAAAATAAAAAAAACTTCAGGTGCAAATTCGCACCAGTGTACTATTTGAGGGTTAAACCTGAATATTTATATAATTCAAAATCAGCGCGTTAACAGTGACTAATCGGGTGTTTGACGCGATGCAAGCGCAGTTTAAAAAGTTTTCAAGATTGAGGACACTGAAGTGCTGTGATGAAGCAAACGAAAAAAGTAGGACTAAGGAGTAGAGGATTGAATAGGGTTATATGAGGGCCAGGGAAGGGGGGGTGGGGCGAGGGTAGAGCAAAAGGATGAAAAATATCGTGCATGATTAAAAAATTGATGACTGTTTGGATGTTCTTAGAAGTTGTAAGTGAAGTGACACTGACATACTCCTCAAGGCCAATGGTCATCGTTCGTGGGCCGAAACGTGGCCCGAGGTTAAACGAGTTCCACTAACGAGTTGACAAATCGGGTCTCAGGGGGGTCGTGCCGAAGTAGACCTATAAAGCGAAGGTCGAGGGCCGCGTTATACGTATCACCCGTTACTGTACTCCAGCACGTTTATTGCTCTTGTTCGCAGCCTCGTAACGAATGACTCGCAGCAGCGTTGTTGCTCCTGATGAGAAAGTGAGACAGAAATATGAGGAGACACTAGGAGAGAAAGAAAGAGAGAGAGCCCAAGTAGTATAGGCGATAAGGCTCGTTTATCCTCACCAAGTAACCCTCGATGCCTCATTGCCTTCGAGCTTCGACGGAAGGCTTTTATTCTTTTCCTCTCGATAATTAATGGCATATTGCGAAAATCGCCTCAGAGAAGTCTTAACAATTATTGTAAATTCATTCAAGTAAAGCTGTAGGTTTTAAATCTTGAATTACGAGGAGCAGTTGGTGTTTCAGTAGAAAAATAAAGGCTTTGGTCAGACATAGATGAGCTAGTATTTACGTGAGATGTTAGGGCACCTGATTTTACTTCTAATCTTGAAAATATAATTAGCGTTGCTACTCAATCCCAATTTTTAAATTTCTTGACTTTCACTGACTTTTACCTGATCAATTTTTCAGTTTCAGTATATTATGTAAGACGATTTTAGGGTGAAAGGACGGTTCGGTATATCCTTACTGTTTCTTATTAATTGTGGAAGGGGGTGGGGGAATAGAAAATCCTATGTAAGGAAATTGTTAAGGAAGAAAATAGTAAATCCCAATATATTAAAACTTAGAGGTATTCATTTTTTGAACGAAATAGAGAAACTTGTAACCAAGTAGGTGATTTTTGAATCAAAAAGATGAACATTTAAAAAGATGATTAAATTTCCACTAAAAATGAACATTTTTTGTCAGAATACATCAATGTTAAACTAAAATAGCCTTAATTTCGAAAATAGAGATTTTTAACAAACAAGTTAAATTTTTAATCTAGGAGACGAATTTCATACCAAAAAAAAATCTTAACCAAAGTGTAATAGGTTGTATTTTCTCCGCAGAATATTCTCATTTCAATTCAAAAATAGTTAAATTAAACAAAAGAATACAAATTTTTGAAAACTATCTAAATGCTCAACTAAAAAAATCCATAAAGAGAAAAAATTGAGTCCAAAATAATTAAATTTTCAACACAATGAAGACTATTTTTCAAAACTATAAATAATTTTACAACTTAAATACATAAAAAAAATGGAATAGTTGCTTTTTCAGTTAAAAAATTTATTTTCAACCAAAAAGAAAAAGAATCTTTATCCAAACATTCGAATTTTCCATAAAAAAGTTATTTTTCAAAATACACAAATTTGATACTAAAAGGATACATTTTCAACTAGAAATAGATTAGTTTAATTTTTAGTTTAAAAAATTACCTTTTAGTCAAAAAAGCAAATAGAAGAATTTCAATCTAAAAAGTATGTTCAAACTAACAATATGAATTTTCTAACAAGATAGTCAAATTTTCCACAAAGATATGTAAAATTTTAACAAAATAAATAAATTTTCAGCCAAAAAAGATTTGCACAATCATGAAAATACAAAAATCAACAGTCATCAAAAATTTTGGTCGCAAATTAAAAATTTTTAAGATAAAAAAAGACGTCTTTTCGCCAAAAAAGTTCGGTTTCAAATTAAAAAATGTAAGTTTTCGATCAAAGATATCATTTTTTCCATACTTTTTAAAATTTTATAATAACAAAGATTATTTTTCTACAAAATAATTAAATTTTAAGCCTGAAAATATAACTTTTTAAACAGGAGATTAATTTTCGAACAAGAATATCCATTTTTGAACGAAATTACATGAATTGATAACCAAAAAAGGTGAAATATTTTAAAACAAAAGATATGTTTTCGACATAAACTGTGATATTTAAATTTTCAGTTTAAAAAATTTTTACGGAAAACATAATAGTTGATACTTCTACCTTGAAAGCTTCGATTTTAAATCAAAAACAGTTCAATTCAATCAAAGAAGATAAATGCGAAATTTCAAGGTCAGGGATTTCATATAAGGGCTTTTCAATTAACTGAAAATAAAATTTGAAATTTTTGACTTTCAATTCGAAATTGTTCAATTTTGTTTATAAAAGATCCTATGTTATATTTTTAGTTACAAGTCTTCAATTGTTTTCTTGTTAATTTAACTAAACTTCACTTATAATTTATTCAAAATTCGACTTTTTTTGTGGAAAATTTTAATTCTTTGTTGAAAGTTTGGATACTCTGGTAAAAATTTATATTTATTGTCCTGAATTCAACTGCTTTGTTAAAAAAGTTTCTTTTTGCATTGTAAATATATCTTTGTTCTGTTGTATATTCAACTGTTTTCCAAAAAATGTTTTTATTTAATTTAAAATTGAACTGTTTATGGCGAAAGCCTAATACTTTTTGTTTAGAAATTCGACCATTTCGTTCTGAATTTTTTTTCGTAGGCTGAAGATTCTAAAATTGGGTTAAATGAACAACAATTTTTTGAAATCTTAATTGTTTATAGGAAAATTAAACGTTTTGGTTAAAAATTCATCATTTTCGGGACGAACTGTTCGGTTGAAAATTTATCTATTTGGGTACAAAGTTGATCAACCTAAGGTTAATTGATGATTATTTAAACCTATATTTTTCAAACTCTAATCTCTATTGCACAAAATGCGCAGTAGCCAGATAGTCGTTTCATGAAGTGGCTAAAATAGTTCACAAAGTGTTTAGATCTTTCATAAAAATTCTGATTACACCAACTGTCTACGGCATAACATACAGCCCTAAAAAATTCATATACTTTCGTTAAGTAATAAGAATGTTTCCCCAACCAAATAAGTCAATATTTACACCAATAAAATCAGTGGTTTTCTACTAATCATTAGTCAATTTTCTCTAATTAAATTAGTTTGCAAGATAGGGTACTACTGTTTTGTTAGTTGGAACAACCATTTACTTAGTTGCTTGTACTAACTGAATAGTGACGGCAACTAATGGAATTGTAATACAAATTAATATAATAGCAGTATCAACTAATAAAATAATAGTACCGTATCTTATTAACTAAATAGTTGGCTCAATAAACCATTTTTTCAGTGCACTATAGCAATTAGAGGTCATTTTTCATTTTCTTTGCACGAGGATAGAAAAGTGTTGTGCATGCAGCGAAGAAAGTAATTTTCTTAAAACGTCTCTGAATACACGTCACAGATAGAAGGTCGTAAGAAGACTACAAGCCATATATAGAAGTGGCTTTAGGACCTAGGTATGTAAGCATCTTATGATTGTATGTGGTGGTTGTGGAAGCCGCGAAGAGGAACAAAATCGACTCTTGCGAGTTACGTGTGTTGTTGGTAAGATGTAGGCACATAGATACACACATTCATACACACATGCGTACATGCATACATTCCTATAGGTCGTTTCGGTCGTTTCAGTATCGGCAGCAGTAGAAGCAGCGGTTCGCACAGCACACACCCTGTTATTTTCTGGAGGGCAAATTATCTTGGTTGCAGTGCTCTCGATGCACTTGCCGCAGTTGGCCGAGCTTCGAAGGTATTACTGCAACTATTGCAGCGGCGAAGAAGTAGCCTCCTCGCACACGTATCTCGAGCCACCACGCCGCATCAAGGCACGTCCTACTGAATTGCGGCTCGACCGATCTCGCCGTGCTACCTGGCTACCTTAGTATCAGACTCTCGGGGGTGCCTAGGCTGATTCAGGGATACGTAAATAGAGCCCAAGCGCGGATGATCATCGCGATTCACTACCTGAGAGAAAAAAGGAAACATGTGGAGGGATAGCACATTTAATGTCCCCCTAAGATCCAACTTGAATCCCACTCGACAAAGAATCTGTTGGTTTAAACAGTTTTCTGATTGCCAGGACTATTGCCTGCGCTGATGGAAGTGTGGAAATAAACTCGAAGAGGGAAGTCATTGGGGTAATCAGTGAGGTTCACTGGTAACTCAGTTACAGTAGTCAGTCGAACTGGTTGTTGTTCATCAGCTGGTTGGGTATGACACTTAGCATGCATCAGTTTTGTACTAACCTTTGGATTGTTTCTCTCAAACAAGAAATTCAGAACAATAAATAAGAACTGGGTTGTAATAAATAGGGATACCGTCAAACCGTAGGATGGTCTGTCATTCTGTCAAGGTGTCGTGCCGCTCACTGTCAAACACACATGGCCAGGATATTTCCCACTTTCAAGTTAAATACATACCCCATGTCTGTAACAAACATACCCAAAATATTTCCAACACCAACAGTATTTCATGCAAATAAAACTACCACGCTGTTAAAAATGCTTGGAATTCTATAATACTTCTACAACACTTTTACAATGCAGGCATAAGGTAAAATTGCAAACATGGTATTGGAATAGCGACATTGCAATACATGTATTGTAAGTGTTGTAAATCGTGAAGTCACTGTCCAGAATTTTGATACATGTATTAGAGCTTTTGTAACACGAAAAATGTGCACAAGGAATTCACTGCATTATTGGAATTCAATGAATCAAGAGAATTTACGGAATTAAGCAAATTCAAAAGTTATTGGCGGAATTGAAGGAATTCATCGAATTCAAGGAATATAAGGAATTCAAGAAATTAATGGCATTCACGGAATTCGCAGAATTTATTGAAATAAAGGAATTCACGAAATGTATACAGTACGAAATTTAAGCAATTCAACGAATTCATGAAAATCAAAGAATTTGCGAAATTTATAGAATTAAAGGAATTCGCGAAATTCATCGAATTCAAATTATATAAGGAATTCACTGAAATTCATGACATTCACAGAATTCAAGAAATTCATGGAATAAAAGAAATTCATGGAATTCAAGGAAATTACGAAATTCGTGGAATTCAAGTAACTAAACAAATTCATAAAAATCTCGGAATTCATGGTGTAAAGGAACTCGCGAAATTCCAGAATTAAGGAAATTAGCGAAATTGCTGGAAATAATTAAATTCATGGAATTAATGGAATTCAAAGAAATCATGAAATTTGCGAAATTGGAGAAATTAATTATATTCATGAAATTTACGGAATTAATGGAATTAAAAAATTCACGAAATTCGAAAAATTCAAGGGATTAATCGAAGACATGGAATTGACGAAAATTGTGTACAAGGAATTCACGCAATTATTAGAATTCAAAAAATCGAATTATTGGAATTTACGGAATTCAACAAATTAAAGGAATTCATGGAATTCAAGGAATTCGTCGAATTTCTGGAATATAAGTAATTCTCGAAATTTATGGCATTCACGGAATTCACTAAATTCGCGGAATTGATTGAATTCTCAGAATTCTAGAAAATAAGGGAAGTTACCAAATTTATACTATGCATGAAATTTATATAATTCAAGGAATTTACGGAATACACGGAAGTTAAGAAAGTCACGGAATTTAAGGAATTCAACGAATTCACGGATTAAATAGAATTCCAGGAATTCACGATACTTAAGCAATTTAACGAATTCATGAAAATCACGGAATTCATAGATTTCAAGAAATTCGCAAAATTTATAAAATTAAAGGAATTCCCGTAATTGATGGAATTGATGAAATTAAAAGAGTCCATGAAATTCATAAAATTAAAGGAATTCACGACATGTATAGAATTCATGAAATGCACGGAATTAATGGAATTACAAAAATTAGGAAATTCGCATAATTCATGAAATTGACGGAATTAATGGAATTTCTGGAATTAACAAAATTCTCAGAATTCATTAAATTGGTGGAATTGAAGGAATTTACGAAATTTATGGAATTCATAAAAATCCGTAAATTGAGGGAATTTCAGGAATTCAATAAAATCACAAAATTCACTGGATTCGCGGGATTCATGGACTTGATGGAGTTCAAGGAATTTTTTGAATTGATTGCGTTTACGGTATTTACGGAATTAATGGAATTCGTGACATTCATGGAATACTCTGAATTCATGGAACTCACGTAATTCATGCAATTCAAGGAATTCACGAAATTAAATGTAATTACGAAGACTGTAATAATAAAATTCCGTGATTTCCATAAATTCTCTGAATTTCCTGAATTCCGGCCGTTATTTGAATTCCGTGAAACTCCTTGAATTACGTAAATTCTGTGAATTCTCCAAAGTCCATCAATTATTTGGATTCAATGAATACGCGCGTTATATACTATATATGCAAAAAGTTTGGACTCCGCCAGAATTTTTTTTTTTGCCAGGAACAAGTGTCCCAAGAAATGATTTAGATTTTTTTTTAAATTTTTTGCTTCAGCGGGTGTCGGGATTTCTAACCGCATGTATGATACAGAAATAGCACTGGCTACTGCACTTTAATTAAAGCGTTGCCTTAAGTTTCGCAAGTAAACTTCTAATACATGAAGTGGAAGTTTCGAACATTGATTTTTAACAGTGCAGGTATCAAGTTGATGCGGCAAGTGGATGAGAAGGATGCATTTTTTTATATCTAAATTTATAATTAACTTTGATCAAATTTCGAGATTGATTATCTGTCTCAAAATTCCAACTACTCAACACATTAAAAAATTATATAAACCTCTGATCTGAATAATGATCAAGAAATAATATAAGAATAATATAATAATATAATGATGAAGAATAACCGTTTGAAATTTAATTATTAATCAAATTTTGAAAACAAAATTACTTACTTAGTTCCATTTATTATATGGATGTTTATTAGCGAATGTCAGTATCAATCTGGATCAAGAATCGATCATCGATTTCCGGAACTTCCATTTGGCAGAAGAGAATGTTTTTTCAAAATAGACAAATTGTCATTCTGTTTTGCACGCTGATGCTAATACGCCCTGGAGCTGAGCTGCCTAATTTTTCTTGATCCTCTAAAGCGAAACATCGGAAAATCACTGATTCACCACCAGTGATAACTTAAAATACTGCTTTAACCAGTCAAAATTTCACTAATTCAGTTTAAGAGACTGTGTAGAAAAAGTCAAACCACAAGCCCCCCGGAGGGGTCCCTGCTCGTTTGCTATCAATACAAATTTGGACTTTTGATCAAATCCGACTTACAAAAAATGCATGTTGTCTTCAAGTCTCTGATTATAGAAATGAAATGATTCTGTTGTTCTAATAAATTGTCTTTTATGTCAAATATTAAGAATATCTCATTAAATGTCTATTTATTATAAAAGAAGATAATTTCTTTAGAGATTAATGTTATTCATAATGTTATAATAAAATGTAATTAATGTTATATAAAAAATTTTATTCATTTAAACGTTTTCGTTTATTTTTCGGCAATACTCAACATTATTTATTTAATAGAATAAAATACTATCTTTGTTGTATTGAAAATAACTGTAAGTTCCACCAACTACTGCAATGTGAAAGATATCCAGATGATAAAGAAAAAAAATCTCAAAATTCCTGAGCAAATTATTAATAATTTTTTATTTTGATAAATCATTTTTCTGGAGAATATTGAAAAAAGGGTTTGAAAAATTACAAAGATTTGAAAAATTATCAAAAAATGAATCTCGACGATATTAAAGCCATTTTTTTATTTTGCAGAATTTAAAAATAAAATTAGGATAGTTGCAATAATTTTGAAAGTTATTTCAAAAGTTTTAGAAGTTTCGAGATTTTTGAAAAACTTTTTAAACTAAATGCAGCTTTAGAATTTTGAAAAAATTAAGCTTTTTAAGAATTTTGAAAGCTATAAAGAAAAGAAACCATTTTTATAGTATTGATGCAATAAAGGACTTTTTATTTTTAGTAATTAATTTTCAAGGGTTACAAAAATTTCCACGTATTTCAAAAACAACTGCAAGATGTTCAGAAAATATTTTTGATTTTTAATGTTAAGAGTTTTTTTTGTTGCAAACAAAACAATCTTTTTTAAATTTAAATATCAACTATTATATTTCTCGTTGAAAATTGATAATTGTAGAAAATTATTATATTTTGTGGAAATTTAACTATTTGGTTTCTAATTGTCATTTTTGTTAAAAATTTCTTCTTTTAGGATGAAATAAACTTTTTTAAATTGAAAATACAACTGGTTGAAAATTAATAGTTTTCAGTAAATGATTTTACTTTTTTTTAATTCTTCTTTTTGAATGAGTTCAATGGTTTTTTATTTAAAATAAAAATACTTTTTAGTTCAAATATCAATTTTAGATTACATTTTTTTTGATAAGTTATCTCGTTTGATAGCGAATTCACCTATTTGGTTGAAAAAGGACTATTTCGTTGAAATTTTGATTTAATATATGTAAAATATTCAGCAATCTGTTAAAATTTATTTAAGAATCTTAAAAAAATGACATTCACATAACCTTAAATACAAGTATATAAATTCGAAATTTGTATTTTCTATTAAAAATTGTTATGCGCTCCAAGTCGAAAAAAAGTACACGCGAACCTAGCGCGCGATTGATAAGGCTAGCCCTAAAAAAAATGAACTAAGAATAATGAATAATAATGAACTAACAATAATTTTTTAATCTAAAAATTATTCTATTTCTGGAAACTCCGAATTTAGTCTTACGGTATCGCATTATACCATAGGATTTTTTGCTGAAACTCCTGCAAAAAGTAGAAAATTATATGTATCTGCGTCAGGAAAATGATAGTAAGCAATTACGCTCTGCAGCTTATTAAAACCGAACCTCAAATAAATTAATAATCAAGTGAATTTTGTTGTCCATAAATATAAATAATTATAATAAATATAATATATAATAAATATAAATGATTATAACTGGTAATGCAAGCGTATCGAAAATTAATATTGTTCAGTCCGTCGATTTATGAATTTTGATAATCCATAAAACTTGGATCAACTTGAAATCAATTTCTGGCTGACATTACGCAGTTTTAGAGAAAATAAGTATACTTAAAATTAGATCAGTCAACTATAATTATATGATGAAATGTATCAAGTACTTTTGTTTTCAATTATTATTAAAAAACGGAAGGGTTCTCAATTTAATATAGGGTTGGAATTTTAAAATCTACTGACCAAAATGGATTTACTAATTTCGATCCATTAGATTGAAATTAATAAATCCTCATAAACGTAAAAATTAATTCTATTTTGTAACTCATATTTTACATACCCAGAAATATTTTCTTCAAAAATTGTCGTTTCTTTTGAAAGTTTTTTTTCTATATCGCTTCTTAGCAACTTAAAAAAAATAGAACAATCTTAATAAATAATAGCTTAATTTTGTAAAGAGAAGACTTTCTAAAACTAACTTTACGAATTTTTGAAAAAGTAAAGCAATTGAGAGAAAATTGAATTTGTTTACAGAAAAATGTTTTTAAATCGTAAATCATATGTTATTTGTCGATAATTCCCGTTCTTAAAATGACAAGTGCAATTTGTTTGAAAACATTCGAAAATGTGAAGTTGTCGGGAATATTTGCAACAAAATTCAGCAATAATTTATTAGGATCGTGTATTTTTTCTTAATTTGCTAAGAAGTTTTAAAGACAAAAAACTTTTTTGTAAGAAGAGAATTTTTTCTAAAACCTGTTCTTTGCGTACGCGTACTACTTTATTTTAACTGAAAATACTTTTTTTGGAAATTCCAATGATTAAGGTGGTCTTTGAAAATATATGACTACTAACTAGTTTCGAGTTTATTTAAATTAAATATTCATTCGCGAAATTTATAAATGGCTTATAATCAGACTGTTCGGGTACCGATCGGAAATTCCGACCTGGCCCCGGCCTGGGCATGTGTTGCACCTACGGTCTGGCCCCGATTAGGATTCCCGATCTGGGCTTGATGTAGCCTGGTCTGGCCCTGATATGTCTTTAAATCTGGAAAATTAGATTACTAAATCTAGAAGCTTATTTAGAAAATAGTGAAAGGTCTAATAAGATTAATGGATATGGATTTTTTTCTACACAATGATGGGAAAATATCAAACTGCAAATCTAATTCTATTTTTTATTTTACATAAATATAAATATTCTTTTTGAAAAGCTGTATGTTAGCTATCATTTCATTTAAAAAATTCCAGTTTTCTAATCTAATATATATGCAGTATGTATATATTATATATATGTATATAGTATATATTTTATTATCAATATTTGGTATATGGACGATTACAATTCCCATTTATCGCCAGGTTTGCAGTCCTTCCTCTTATTCTTGTTTTTCTAATTGAATTAAATTTTTCTTAAATTTACTATTAAAGTGCAGGTTAAAAATTTGACATTTTGACTAAAAAATGGCATTATTTTGTTCTTCTTTTTTGCGAAAATTGCTTTTTTTATAGAAATGCAATTCGTGGATTATAATTTAATCTGCTTTAGATGAGGATTCCAGTATTTTGCTACAAATTCGCTTTTTTGGGTTAAATTGAACTAATTTTAGTTTAAAATAAAAACTCTTTCAGTTGAAATATCATATATTATAATTTTGGTTCAAACTTAATGTTTTTATTTTTATATTTTTACTATTTGGTTGTCAGTTGAGCTGCTTTTTCAAAAATTAATATTTTTTGCTAGAAATTCATAATATAAGTAGAAAAGTCATCTCTTTGGTTGAGATTTAAAATACTTTGATAAAAATTAGTTTTTTGTTCTTATTGTTAAAATTTAATTGTTTTAACTGAGCATTTAATAGCTTGGTTGAAAACTCAACTGCTTTGCTGAGAAGTTTAACTTTCTTGTAGAACATTCTTCTTTTTCTCTATAAAATTCGAAAGTTGAGTATAAAATTCAACTGATTTTTTTACATTTAATCATTAACTATTCTATTTTCGGTTAATAATTTATATTTTTTATTTTCAAAATTTAAATATTTGTATTTAAATTGACGTCCTTTGTAAAAAAAATCGTCCTTTTTGTAGAAAATTAATCTCCTTGGTTGAAAGTTCAACTAGTTGGTTAAAAATGTATCTTTTGCTAAAAATTCATCTTTTTTACATGAAAATGTAACTACTTGGTCAAAATTAAACTAATCTGTTAATTCACAGGAAACAGTTATGAGTTAAATTCCGAAAAAAGCATTTAGTCGGAAGTATTACGTAATACAAAATGGTTCCAACCAAACGGACCTGAACAAAGGGTAATACGTGGTTCCGAATTTCAGAAAAAAACCTCCCCTATTTCTAAACACGCTTAAATCCATGACAAAATCTACAAACGTCCCTATTCATCTTTCAGAAATAATTTACTCCCTGTGTAATGTACGTGAACTTCATACACAAACCACATCACTATATCTATGCCGAAACACTTGTCAAGCCCTGTATCCACGTCGCGGCGTTCCAGCGGACGTGACGTTTGTGCCGTCCGAAAGGGTTTCCTTCAGTAAAATCCCCATGGGAAATTTTTCCCAAATAAAGGAAAACTGGACATCGGTTCGATCCCTGTCGTTTGAAATTGTTTAAGTTTGCTCCTAATATTAATTTAATAACGTAGAACGTGAACAATTGACAGGCAATAACAGCCAGGCAATCAAGAGACGTCCGCCCCAGTAGTTTAGGAACCCTTCCCTTCTTTTCAAAGTAGCGGAAGGATAAAGCAAGCGCGAGCAAGAAATAAAGTTGGGGATTGTGTTTGTTAGAAAGAGAGAATAAATGGGATCACCGTTCAACCCTTCTGCAAATGTCACTCGGGACCGAGTGCCTTAGTACCATACAATGGTAGTTGTTCTTGTTGATTTCATCGCACGTCGTTCACCCTCCGGGAATCAAGGAGGGGTCAAACGATATAAGGACCTCGTGAGAGGGTTCTTTCTTCTGCATTATTCCGGTCAAAGTTGACATCCAAGCCGGAAAAGGGTAACATTAAACTTACCATGAGATTCCGATCTAGAAGTTGTATACAAGAATTAAAGAGATGATAAATGATTTGTGAAGATGTGGTTTCAAATAGTGCAGAAAAAAACGGGGGTTCACTAAAGTTGAGCCTAAACGGAAGGTTAAAATTTAAGAAATGCAAATGAGATTTCAATAAAATTGAAAATCCTATTTAACTTCCAATGATTAAGTTAACGTGTAGAATTCCTGAAAATAATACCAAGAATCCAACGAACAAATTTGGACGAACAGAATAAAATATTCCTATTGAAATTTAAAAACAATATAAGGTAAACTGGCCATAACTGGGATAGTTACAAACAGCTAACCCACATAAACACAATTTTAAAATGGTGAGTTAGAATCTTTTGTATAGAACCCGTTAAAATAAGTGACTCATACATTATTTGCTCGATTAGAAAAGAAAATACGTTATTTATTTTACATTTAATTAATATAAATGGATATTTTTAAAGCTAGTCCGATCGCTGATTAGTGGGACAAGAATTTTGGGACATATCCTTAAGTGAGACACAAAATAACCCAATACTGAGACAAGGAAAATCCAATGGGGTTTATCAAAATAAAATGGTAAAAATAACTTAAAATTATAGAATACGTGAATAAGCAAGAATAGATTGTCGTAAATCATAAAGAATTTATTGTTATCTATTTTTAATAAAATTCATATGAACATGTTAACATTTCCCTTAACAAAATAATAAGAAATTATTAAATTACATAATTTTATATTAAAAATATTGTTAATAAGCTTCACGCTTGACGTTCAATTGATTGTTTATTCTTCAAAAGTTGTTGAAAGTAGTTTATTGAAACCTCTAATTCTAACCTCAAAGTTGTCTAATTTCTTAGGTCAGTAATTTAATAGTAACTCATAAGTTTAATTTTTAGTTAAATTAGTATGTATGCGTTAAAATTTAATATTGTAGATAATTATTAAATATGATAAATATTAATAAGAATAATATTATCGATTTACTTGCAAATTCAACTGTTTGGTGGTAAATTTTGATACAGAATTCATCTTAATTAAAATTGGTACATAAATTAAAAAAGTATTCAAACAATTTCAATTATTTTTTTGGTAAAAAATTGTATTATTTGGTTGACAATTTCATTGACTAAAAAATCTTTTTGATTAATATTTCAATTATTTTATTTAAAATTCGTCTTTTTGGTTCGAAAATTGATTTTCATAATTATAAATTTCATATTTTTTTAGCAAAAATGCAACTGTCAGGTTGAAATGCTTTTTCTTTTTTTAATGAAAAATCTTACTTGGTTGACAAGCCATCTATTTTGGTAGAAATTTTATCTGTTTTGTTTACAAATCGAAATGTTTAGGGGAAAATTCGTTTATTTTTTTAATTAATTTTTTTAAAATGAATTTAATTGTTTTTAATTTAGAATACAAACATTTTTTGATTGAAATATCAAAAATTATATTTTTCGATTAGAATTCATCTTTTTGTTAGAAAATCGAAGTATTAGGTGAATTCTGATAAAGAAATATAAAAGCTCACATTTCTACCAAAAAAAGAGTTTCAATACAAATTGAAAGGATTTGAATTAATTAAAAAAGTTTGTTAATAAAACTGTTACAGCCTCAACCTAAACAAATTAATTCATAATCGCAGTTGCATTTTTTCTCAGGAAAGATAAAATTTAGATAATTAAAAAGATCAATTTTAGAACAAAAAAGACGAATTTTCAATCAAATAGTTCAAATATTAATAAAAAAAAAAGATTTTTCAATGAAGAAGAACAAAAATTTAAACTAACCTGTTGCATTATGAATTTAAGAAGAAGAATTTTCTGCAAAAAATTATATTATTATTTGAAAATATAAATTTTTAACAGAAAAGTTAATTTACCTAAATTATTTTAAAAAGTAAATTGATAATCTTATTCTCTTAAAAATTGTATAATATTTGATATTAAAGTTTAATGCATAATTTTTAATTTTTATTAAAGTATTTAATTTATGAGTTACTATTAAATTTTTTAATTACTTAACTAAACAGTTGGCATCATTTTATATTAGAATTGGAGGTTTCAATAAACTACGGTGAAAAACTTTTTTAGAATAAATAATCAATTGAACGGCGAATGTGGATCTTATAAACAATGTTTTTAATATGTCACTAACACAATACTGCAAAATGTAATTAAAAATACGGCGAAAGTGAAAGTCATAACTTATTGAATAAAATCGCTAAAAAAGTTATGAAATTTATTTTCGAACATATTAAAAATATGCAAAAATATTACTTTTTCTATTAGTGTAAGAAATTTCAATAACACAAGGCTATACAAATTATGCGGAAAGTTTTGAAGTACAAAAAATGGCGAATTTGGCAGCAGCTCATTCACAGATTTTGAGGAATATTTTTTTATTATTTTTTAATAAATTTATAACTTGTCAGAACGAAAATAAATAGTGGTGATAAATTCAAAAGAACTTCAAAAACACTAGAAAATTTTTACTTTAATGATTTACGTTGGAATATAAAATATACTCAACGATATTTATTATTTCCCCAGTATTGGACATATTTTTTACGTTGTCCCAGTAATGGTTAGTTTACCTTATAAATTTTCTTAAAAAAGAAAAGAAAAAATTCTTTGTTTCCACAAAAATAAAAAAGAGGAAAGAAAAATGAGAAGGGTATTATTATCAAATTAAAATTTAAAAAAACATTTATAAAAAATAATCACCAAAGTTTCGGCAGTTATACAGCACCCTTATAAAATCAAAAGAAAAATAAATTTAAAAAAATAATAATTCGAGCAGGCAGAAGCAGCAACGAAGCCACCATGGTATCTTTCTGACACCCAAGAATCAAGACTTGTGAGGGAGAGAGCATCGTGTTTTCGTTACTGTTAGGGCCTGCTCGAATTATTTTTTTTGTTGGCTTTGATAAGGGTGAATATGAGTGCCGAAAAATTGGTGATTATTTCTTAAAATTTTTTTGAATGTGATTTGACAATAGTAAAAAAAGACAAAATTAATAAAAAGAAAAGGAAGAGGATTTGGTTGGTTGCCTTCTCATGTTTCATTCCTCTTTGTTATTTTTGTTCAAAAACGCAGCATTTTTTCTTTTCTTTTTTAGAGAGAAACATTTTTCTCAATGCAATAGGAGCATCTTATGGTGGTTGCCCATGTTTGGTAACTGATCACGAGTGTTAAAAAATAATTTCTTTAAATAATGTTTTAGAAATGAAGTTTGAGAAGAAATATAGAAAAGTTATTTATAAAATAAATTTTTTAATTAAAACTATTTGGCGTGATTAAATGTCTTTTTCCGCTCCAAATACCACTCAAACCTATTTTAAAAGTTTGTTATTAATCATTTTGTTTTATTTGTTTAATTAAAATTGTTTCTAATACATAGAATACTTCTTTCTACTGATAATTAAATGCAGAATAGATTTTTTGAACAATTTATTATTATTTTTTTAGTATTTTCTGAAATTTACAACTTTTGGTCCACTTTTTACTAAGTGATATAATAATTAATCCAAGTTAACAAACAAAATGTTCTCTTAAAGCAATCCTAGAAAGTTTTATTTTTTCTTAAATTTTCCGCTTTTCTTTGATTATTTTGGTTAGGACGAAATCATAAATATTAATATTAGTTTTAACAAAATGGCTTTCGGTAACTAAAGTAAAGTAAATTTGCATTTAATATGAACCAAGTAGAACGTTTAAAGAATATTTTGAAAATCTGTTTTATGCCAGGAAAATATATTCACAAAACAGTAATAGACGGTTTAAAAGATTATTTTTTTCTGTAATATATTTTTTTCATACCTAAAACACGAAAGCAAAGTTACAAATTTTTAATTCATAAAACAGATACTAATAAATAATAATAAAAATTTATAATAAAATAATATTAGAGAAGATAGTTATAAACAATAATAAATTTTTAACGAATTATATTTCTTAACTTGCATATTGGTTGAAAGGAAAACTGGATATCGGTTTGATCCCTTCCTTCCGCAATGGTTTAAGTTTAAGGAGAATTGTTTTAATCTATAGAACAGCCCTGGCTTACCTATTAGAGGCCATTCATACTGCCACCTCCCTTTAAGTGAAAAGTGGACAAAAATATAAAATTTTACATAAACCCGTAACTTCTGAACATAATTTACAGCTGACATTGTTATAAAAAGTAATAAATTTGTTATACAATTATTTTTCCTAAATTTCAAATAATTTAATTAAATATTGTTTGCCCTTAACTGTACCGTTGAAAAGAAGTTGGAATATTCATAAAAAACGAAACTTTTTAACTCTAGTCTGAAGAAAATGGCTAAAAACACTAATGAATTGTTTGAATAATTCATGTAAATCTCATGTTATAAATATAAACTGATATTTTATATATTTAAATCCATTTGTATTTTAAAAACTACAAAAAAGTTATATTTAGCGCCGAAAAACTCGTAAAATGCAATTTTTCATTTATGGGGTTTTGTGGCATCCTATAAAACAGACTTACGAGGCTTACATTCAAGCAATAATTAATTATTTGTATGCTATAGCTAATTTCTCAAGAGAAGCGACGATTTTCAATGAAATTGACACAAATGAATTTTTCTAACGAGAAATGCGTGGTAAGCTTTCTGGGTCCTGTTGGAATACGAAATATAATTTTTTTCAAAAAAATGCATTTCTTTTTTTGTGAATTTAAATACATTTAGGTGTAATATAGATAAGAATTCGAGAAAACAATGTCCAATTTTACTTCGTACTTGCAGTCACAATTTTATGTTAACCAAAATAATATATTTGACTGCACTCGTACGCAACGTTGAAAAATCTGGATTTTTAATATAAAATATATAAGTAAAATTAAAAACTATTAAAAATATTTTAAATAGATGAAAGTATCACTAGAAAAAACCTTAAAATACAAACATGTAATAAATATACGAATTTCGTACTGATGGACTGCGGTGGCGTAATTGGTAGCGCCCTTCACATGTAATGAGTGTTTTGGTTCAAACCCAACTCATAGTGAATTTTTAGAACTTACTTTATAGAAGTTTTTAATTAATTTGAGAAAAGAAAAATTGATTTGCGATAAAGTAGGTTCCTAATTCTCAGCAAAGCTAATGGAAAATAATTAAATAATATAAAATAATGTAACATAATTATAAAATAATATAAATAAATGATAAAAAATACTTAATTTAAAAACACCTTATTCATTTTATTCATTTTTTTTAAATTTTACTTGGCCAACTTTAATTTTGCAACTTCAATGAGTTATACTTGTTTAAGTTTTTGGATCGAAGATTATTTTTGTGGTAAAAAAATTCTTTTACAGATGATCTGAGTTTTTGAATTTGAAAAAATGAGGGGCTTTCGTTTACATAAAAGTTTCCTCTCTCAAATTCCTAAAATTGTAAAAATGTGGTGCCTAGATGAGAATGTTCACAAGCTTTTACGTGGTGAAGATTTATTTGCATTTTTCTAAGCTCGTTGACACAAATCACTCGCAGTCAAAAGAGGGTTACGGAGTGAAAAATAAAATCTGGAATCACTAGAGAGAGAAAAAGAGAAAGGTTCGTGTCGTGAGGTCACCCAGTATAAATATTTAAAGTTCCGAATTAAACCAAGATGATAAAGCGCTTCCAAGTACGCGACCTGGATGCTCTGGCTCCTATCAGCTGGGCGCCACGCCGCGCCGCTTTAGTCGTGGCTTCCTTTAATACTCTCTCTCGTAGTAAGTGTGTAATCAATTTATCATTAAAAAAAAGTTTAAATTTTTTCTAAGCTCTGATTGACCATTTTGTATATATTTTTTTAAACAATATTGTTTTCTTTTTGAATATTTTAAGGAAATCAATTTAAAACTTTTTTTGTTTCTCTAGAAGAATAAAAAAGACAATGAAAGTAATTTAATGTGAAAAAATTCAAAAGTTTAAAAAATTTGTCATTTTAAAAATTATATTACTATGGTTATTTTTAAAAACTACGTCACGCTTTTTTAACACTTGCTCGACACATTCTTTTCTTCGTTACAGATCGTCAAAAAAGCTTGAAACCTCCAGGGTGACGTCACAAATTTTGTTTTCGATTTTATTTGTTAAACGCCAATAATAAAACTAGAAAACAGTTACATGTTCAACCGAAACATATGAATTTTCATTCCTGAGGGACGAATTTTTGTGTACGAAAAGAATTTTCTCCACAAAAAATTCAATTTTCGAAAAAAAGAAAAATTTATAGAAAAATAGTTGAATATTATTGAAAATAATTGAATTATCGACAAATTAGTAGATTTTGAATTAAACTTATGTATCTTAAAAAAGAGTGTTTCACAATGAAGTCTAACTTTCAACCACGTAGTTGAATTTTTGTATGAAAAAAACTTATTTTTAACAAATTTACAGAATAAAAATTAATTAGTAACAAAAAATGCAATAGGTAATATTTGAACCAAAATAGTTTGAAATTATAAATAAAAAACTGTTTGATTCATCCAAAAAGGAAATATTTTTTACAAAATAGTTAAATTTTTAACCAAAAGGGATTAATTTTTAACCGAACAGTTGCACTTTTAACCAAAAAAATTAAATTTCTACTAGAAAAGATGAATTTTCAACTAAGATAAATTTTCTATTACAGAAAGAAAAAAAATCTTAGTATTAAGTCGTTGAATTTCCAAGCCAAAAAGGCGAATTATTTACAAAGCAGTTGAATTTTTTAACCAAAAATATGAATTTCGAACTAAAAGGACAATTTTTCATTCAGTTGAATTTAGTACTAAAATAATAAAATTTTCTACCAAAATAATAAAATTTTGAACAAAACACTTGAATTTTTAAGCCAAAGGACAAATTTCCTGTCAAAAAGTTGAATGGTCAGCTAAATAATTACATCTTAAGCTGAAAAATATATATTTTTAACCAAAATGACATAGTTAAATTTACAGTTTAAAAATTGATTTCACACCAACAAAATTTTTACCATAGTTAAATTTTAAGTAAAGTAGATAGATTTTTAACCGATAATATTAATTTTTAACAAAATAATTCTACTACTGCGAAAAACATTTATTTTCAGTAAAAGAGTTTATTTTCAACTAAATAATTGAATTTAAAAATAAAAATTAACAAATTGGAATAAAAAATACAATAGTTGAATATAATATATAAAAAATTTATTTTTAACAAAAATGCGATTTTTTATCCAAAAAGGTCAACTTGGAACCAAAAAGATTGATCTGCAACTAATAAAATGAATTTTTAACACAGTAGTGCAGCTTTCAATAAAACATTTAAATATGTAATTAGGACTAATCAGTTCACTACCAAAAATGGAATAGTTCAATTCTGAATCAAAACATTGATTTTCAAAAGAAAAATAATAAGTTTCAACCAAATATAGCAATAAAGGGAATTTTCAGGAAAGTCGTTCAAGATCAATTGGAAACAAAATGAAAAAGATTATGATTTTGCAATTAAAAAGATGAGAAAAGAACATTCAATAAAACAGGTGAAAAATGAGGAATTATTATCAAACTTAATCAATAATTTTATTTTTTAAGCATTTTAGAAAATAATTTATATTTAATTATGTGTGATATTATATTCTACATATGCTTCTCCACCCTCTTCGTCACAAGTCGTCACAAAACCTGCCTCCTGCCCTTGGCAGTGTGACGCAGTTTTTGAATGATCCCAATTTTATTTTCACAAAATAAAACATATTTTTATAAATAAGAATTATTTTGCGTATCCGCTGAGATACATGTAATCGTTAAAAACTTCTCGTTCGATCACCAAAGTTAAGCAGCGCTTGGCTCGTTTTTACTAGGATGGGGGTCGTCGTACTAAAAGGGAGTGCTTATCAGATTATATAAATTGTTATACTCGCTTTCAAATTAATAATATTAATTTATGACTTCTTTAAACATTAAGAAAAATATTTTCATTTTTTTATTTTGCTAGAAAAAAATGTATAGAAATAAATAATAATATCCCTATTTTAAGATATTTAATCATCTGAAAAGTATCCTTCATATTCAATAGAGGATCCAATAATTAAAAATTAAATTTTAAAAGTACACTTCACCATAATAAAGTAAATCTCAAAAATCTATTATCAGTCTTTTATTTTCTGAATCTCCCTTTTTCTTTACTTCCGAGGACTTGCTTCTTGATAGTGAAAGATATTGGTATAGTGGACCTATCGGAGGAAGTGGTCCCTACACTTGATCCTTAATTGCGTCTATTTATGCCTCTTTGGTTCCGGTCGGCTCGAAAAGAAATACGTGACATGTTTATGAAGAGTGCGGAGCCCACTGCTGCACGATGCCCTCAATCAAGCTATCGCACTGGTGCCCCCCGGTTTTAGGGGCGCCCCTTGCGCTTCTTTCAGGAGCGTATTGATCTTTGGTGGTGCTTTGATCTACCAAAAGGTCTCCCTCATCCTCCTCGCTTCACTCACACAATCACAAATTCTCACATTTATCCTTCATGTCCTTCCCACATTCTCTCGAGTTCCGACACCTTAGTTTATCAAGAAGCTCTTTCTCTCGACGCGACAGAAGTGGCCGCGTAATTAGAAAAATGAGTTAGCCCTCCAGAAGCGTTAGTTAGAGGGGCTTACCTTGTCCTGAGAAGAAAAACTTTCCTGGGATTCGTCAGCTCGATAAATCACGATCCTTCTCTTATTTTCTGCCGCACTAGAAATAGAAGTTGATCAAGGTTGCAATTATGGCGACAATCCAATATCTTGATAAATAGTTGAGTTAAAAATTTAAGAAATTCAAATGATATTAAAATAAAATTTAAAAACCTATTTAACGTCCCATAATCAAGTTAATGTGCAGAATTCCTCAAAATAAAGAAAGAATCCAAAGACAAAATATGGAGAACCACCATAAAGTGTTCCTATTGGTATTTTAAAAAAGATAAAAATTGTTTAAATGTTTAGGTACTCATTCATCAGGCTTATCAATGGAGGAAAAATTCTAGCGGGTACAGGAACGAAACCGCCATGCTTCGTTGTTGTTCCTGCCTGCTCAAATTTTTCTTGCTTTGAAAAGGGTACTGTATAAATGCTGTAACATTTCAAATTTTTATCTTTTGTCAAATTGCAATAGGAGCATTTGATGGTGGTTGTCCAAATTTGCTCGTTGGATTCTTAGTTTTTCTCCTGCTTTCAAAAATCTGCTCGATCTTCTCGTTTCTCGTAAAAATGCGTGAACTGATTTAACAAAACCCAATAAGCAAGTCTATGTTTCAGTGAAAGTTCATTATATTTAATAGAACTGTCCGTTATTTTATTTTTGACTTAGAATTTATCTTTCTTCATGAAAATTGAAAGTGCAACTTTTTGGTTGCTTTTTAGTTGAAAAATTCACTCCTTTGGTTAAAAAATCATCTCTTTTAATAGCAAATTATTCTTTTTTGTAAACATACAACTATTTTGTAAAACTATTTTGTTCTTAGGAAAAAAAGTTTTGAATGGAAAATTTCCAAAATGACGTCGTTATTCTTTTTGGTTTTTACTTTTCGAATTTAATCTCATGTTTTAATTAACTACTGAAACGCAGGTTAAATTTTTTGAAAAAGGTACGCACTGGCATCGAAACGTTAAGGAATGAGAAAGGAGTTTTTAATCCAATAAATTCTGAATTCGAAAAAATGTTTTTTGGCTAAATTTTATTTTAATGTATGTGGGCCGCAAGAGATAAAAAATCTACGATTTAAAATTCGTAAATATTGTCCTTCGAAGAAAATACTAATTTTGTTTTAACTCATTATACATACAATACTTTGTTGAAAGTTAAACTTTCATTTAAAAATTTATTTTTGTGGTTGAAGTTCTAAATTTTTGCTTGAAAATTCGTTTTTCCTTTGCTTAGAAATTAATATTTTCAGCAGAAAGTTTACCAATGCCATTTCTTATTTAAAATTGAACGTTTTTCGGTAAGAAATTCATTAAAGTTTCATATATATTATTGAAAATTCAACTTTTTGGTATGAAATTATTCTTTTTGGTTTTAAATTTATGTATTTTATTAAATATTTAACTGTTTGGTTGCAAATTAATGCTAAAATTTGAATGGGTATTGAAAATTTAAGTATTTTTTGAAAATTCTTCATTGTTGGTTAAGGGTTCTTCTTTCTGGTTAAACATTTCAGTGTTTAGATGAAAGTTCATATTCTTCATTGAAAGTCACATCTTTTTCGTAAAAAATCAATAATCTTTGTAAAAAATTTATATAATTTTTCCAAAATTGACCTGTTTCGTGATAAGTCGTTTTTTTGTAGAAAATTCATCATATTGGCAAAAAATTCCCGTCTTTTCTTAATAAGTATACTATTTTGACGATAATTAATCATCGTTTTGTGTTGAAGATTCAATAATTTTGTTAGAAGTTCAACAAATTTTGTTGAAAATTTATTTATTGTTATTTATTTTTTTAAAGTCAAGTATTTTGTTGAAAATCTGTCTTCTTTGCTTTGAACTTCATGTTATTCATTGAAAATTATTTATTTCAATTAAAAATTATTGTCTTTTGTTTGAATTATACTATTACGTTGAAAAATACTCATCCTTTTTATTGAAGATTAAACTGTTCTGTTGAAAATTTTCTTTTTTTCAAGTTCAATATTTTGTTCAGATTTGGTCGTTTTTGGTAAAAAATTAATTTTGTTGGTTGAAATATTGTCTTTTTTAGCATAAAAATATTCTTCTTGATTGGAAATTTAAATATTTGGTTGAAATTTCATGTTATTTACTGAAATTTAATTTTTAGAATTAAATATGACACCGACATTAATTTTATTGAATAGAATTGATTTCTTATTATTCCCCTATTTTACTGAAAAATCATCCTATTTCTCCTGTTTTGAAATTATTTCGTTGTGTGAAATCTGTTTTCTGCGAAGACTTATCTGTCATCATTTATCTTCAAAACTATTTCATCCTATCGAGTTATGCCCTATTCTATCAAAAGCTTATTTTTTTCAATAGAATTATATTTTATTATTTCAAGCCTTATTTGTTTTAATGCATTTTTCTTCCAGCCCATGGTCAATATCTTCCAACATATCTAATTCTCGTATAACTTTTTTTAATCCTATACAATTCTATTAATTTCTGTTCTAGTATGTTCCAAAATTCTCTCTTAAACCTCTGTATCAAATCACAATAATTGACTCTCTATTTCTATTTATTTTTATTTTGAATCAAGTTTTCAACTTAACGACAGCAATTTTTCCTTTCGAGTTTCTTTTGTGTCCATCCCTATTTGAAAATTGTCTATTCTCTTCGTTAATACTTTTGCAGCAAAATTTAGGAGAATCGTTAAATTGCTAAAGGCCTATTTGAGCAGTAGGAAAATAGAAAATATGTTATTAGTTTTGTGTAATTTTTTTCAGCACGAAGATCTTAAAAGTCGAAGATAAAGTGGAGACCTAATTGGAATCCGTGAAAGCAATCGTCTCTGACTGAAAAATAGCGATTCAAAGTAATTTAGCCGAGCTAGCTCGGTACCTATAGATCACGGTGCTTCGGTGTGAGAATATTTAGGGCGGTAATTACCGATATATTTTGTTAGAATTGCGAGAGTTGAGTCTCGGACCCATCTCTCGTAAATTCCTTCCCGGATGTCCCTGCATTTTAACTTTTGCTATGCTGACTCCTTCTACCACCTTCACCTTGTCCCATGCTTCTAATTAAATTTACTCGAGTCTCTAGCTAATAAATATCAACAAAAGAGAAAAACAAAGAGGGGAAATTTACTCTGAGGTGAATTTTATGCAAAAATTCAATAACAATCAAACATTTTTTATGTTGAAAATAAAAAAATTGGATGTAAATGAATTAGCGATTGAAAAGTGTCTTAGTAATTGAAGTAATTAAAAGTACTTTTCACTAAATTTGAAAAATTGCAAGAATGGACCTAAATAAACAATAAACAAAATTTGTCGAAGTAGGCGTTATGTGCCAACAATGTAGGTTTTCGTAGTCTATTAATACATTAATTAAATTATTCAAATCTCCCTTCTCCCCTCTTCCTATCCTATTCTGCCCACTTCGATCATCTATTATCGTCCTCTCCCCTCCCTGTGTTGGTTACTCGCCTTCCGCTCTTGACTTCTAACACTTTTACAACAATTGCCATCGCTTACCTCAAATTCTTTCCTCTGCTTCCACTCTTGTATAAGGCTTCATAACCCCTTCAACACTATCTCCCTACTATCCCTCTTCCCGCATTATCACTTGCTCACCCATCCTATCCCTACTCTCTCATACTTACTCCTCATCGGCTCCCTGATATACACTTTCCTCACTTATACGCATCCCCTCCCCTACTTTCCTCCTTTACGTTACACCCATAATTCCTCTATCATCACTTCCATTATTTCCCTTCTAACCACTTCCCCAACTCATCATTTCCCAAGTCTGCGTATACTATGTATCTGCCTACATCTCTTTTTTTCTCTTCCCCTCTCATCCATTTCCCTGCTTTCAATTCTACCCAAATTTTCACTTTAACCTACTTCAGCATCCATCACTTTTTCTCACTGCTCATAACCAGACTTTTCCTACTCTGCCGGATTTCTCTTGCTACCATATCCCTTAATTATCTTTTTCCCCTCATCTAACTTTTTTACCTCCCATGTATTCTTGTGCTTTACCTTCATTCTCTTCCTTCATCTTCCACTTTCCGTAAACTTCTCTACTTCACATAGAACCTAGCCCGATACTTCCGCTCACTTCTCCTCGCTTAAATTTTCCTACTTCCCCAGACTACTCTACCTATCCCATCCCTAACTTCTCTATTCTTCCCCTCTCAACACTTTTTCTACCTCCCTTCCATTCCTTTACTTTACCTTGTTCCCTTCTCTATACCTTCTACTTTCCATACATTTGTCTACTTCGCCTACTGCCCCGCCACTTAGTTCCACTTACTGCTCCACCCTTCACTGTTCTCATTCCCCGGCAATTCCCTTACTAGTCCATTCCTCACTTTTATATCCTTACCCTTTTCGCACTTTCCTCACGATCTACCTATTCCTCTACTTGACCTCTACTTCTACTTTTACTTTACTTTTCCTACTCCCTCGGACATACCTTGATACCCCATTCCTCACTTTCCTATTGTTGCTCTCTCCTCACTTTCTTTCCCTTCTATTCATTATTATGCTTAGACTTATTTTAAATCCCTCCCCCATGACTTTCCATACAGTTTTATACTTCACCTACTGCTCCGTCCCTTACGTCCGCCCTCTTTTCCACTCTTTACTTTTCTCACTCTCCCAACTACCCTTGCCATCCCATTTCTTACTTTTCCGCTCTTCCGCAGTTCTAACTTTCCCTACCACTCATCTATTACTCGACTTCCCCTTCTTTCCCTTGTCTTACCCCCTACTTCCCATGCAATTTTCTACTACTGCCCCTGATCCTCACTTCCGCTCACTTCCCCCACTTTACTTTTCCTACTCCCATAGACTTACCTTGCGACCCCATTCATTATTTTTCCATTTTCCCCTCTGTATTTTTCCTCTACTTTACCTTCTGCCCCTCACTAATATTTCATAAAAATTTCTGTACTTCACCTACTGCCCCGCCCCTCACTTCTGCTTACATCTCCACGCCTCACTTTTCCTAATTTTCTGGACATCCCTAACTTCATTATTCTTAACTTTCTGTATTTCACCTCTCCTTCCCTCCCCTACCTCCCATTCATTCTTCGAATTTACTTTCATTCCATTCCTTAATTCTCCCCCGCCCCCTACTTCATATCTATTTTTCCATTTCACCTGCTGATCATGATCCTCGCTTCCGCTTACTTCACATCACCTCACTTTCCTTCTGCTTCCGACTTCTTTTGCTACCCCATCCCTTACTTATTTATTCTTTCCCTTTTCTTACTTCCTCTACCTCCCACCCATTCCTCCGCTTCAACTTCCTTCCTTCCTTCTCCCCTCACTTCCTATCCATTTTGTTTTCTTTATAGAGGAAGCTTTGTGCTGGTAACAATTTCGATACATTTTAATTCCAGATTCGTCAGACTGAATATCTGAGTGTGCGAGAGTGCGTGCGCGGATTTGTAGATGTAATACTTTGTTGTGAACACGGTGACTTGAAAACTGTTACAGACAAATAAATGAAATTCAAAGGGCTTATTTTCACCGATAATATCTTAACACTGGCAGACGGATTTCTTCAAATATTTATTGCAGATTTATTTGAACTTTATAATATTTTAAAAACAGTTTTGTTATAGTAAATATTTTGTGGTTAACATAATTTAAAGTTGATTCAAGAATACTGAAGATTCCTTGGTCGGAGGCGAATTTATTGGCCTATAATATTGATACATTTTATTACGGAGTGAAAAAGTTATGTTTATTTATATTTTATTGAAAATCGACTTTTGTAGTAAAAAACTTCTTATTCTCATAATTCAAAGTTTATGCAGCAATAGTAAAGATGTATTGATTCGAAACAAATCTAATGACCTATAATATTAATACATTTTATTGAAGAGTAAGGAAGATATGGTGATGCATAATATTTGGAAAAAGGGTTTGTTATAGTTAAATTTTTTTCTTTAACTTAATTCAAAGTTGATGCAAGAACGAAAAATATTCCTGGCTTCGAGACGAATCAATTTACATTGAATATAATACATTTGATCAAAGATAAGAAAGCTGTGGTCATTTATATTAGATTAAAAATCAATTTTTTATTACAAAATTCTCTTATTTTAATCATTTAAAATTAATTCAATAACGGAAAAGCTTTTCCTTGATTCGAGGCAAATCGATTGACCTATAATATTAAAAAATGTTATTGAAGAGCATAAGGATGCTATGGTGATGCATAATAATTGAAAAAACTTTTTTTATGCTAAAACTTTTTTAACTAATATTTTTCACAATTGTTGCAAGAACGAAAAAGATTCCTTGATTCGAGGCAAATAAATTGACCTATAGTATTAATACACTTTATCAAAGAATAAGGAAGTTATGTTTATTTATAATATTTAAAATATCGTTTTAAAAAGAAAAATCTTTCTTAATGTACATAATTCAAAGTTCATGCGTCAATAGAAAATACATTTTAATTATAAATTTTAAAATAAAATAATTTAGACCATTTTTGACGGAAACATAATAAAGTTGGGAGAGGGATAGGATGTGACGGAACTTCCTCTTCCTTTTTTCAGCTCAAAAAATTACCATTTCAAGTATAAAATTTGATTTGTCTTTGTATTTTAGGCACTGTTTGTATAATTTTATAATTTTGTATTTTTTGTATATATCTATTTTCAAATTAATCAAAATACAAACTTAAGTTTGTCTAATATATAAAAAATCACTAATGCTTCCTCTATGGGGAAACAAATACATTTGCTATAACGAAAAGTAAGGTGCTCGAGAAATGAGCACTATATAATTATAAATTTTAAAAAAAGGTGGAAACGCTCAAGATCGACCCAGAATCTCTAAAAACGAAGCATCTTTGTTTTCTACCACGTTTGAGTAAATGATAAGATTTCATTAAGATTAAAGGATGAATTAATTATTTAAGGATCGAAGTGCTACGAGAATTAAAGTAATTTCCGAAGCGTGGGGCTGGAAACGGAAGTGAATTCATTACAAGATTTTCTTCGAAAGAGGTTTGGTGCTCTCTTCCACTCGCTTCGATCAAACGATGGCTCTATCTTCTTGCTATTCCGGTAATTAAACTCGGCAAGATCCGAAGATTTTGCCTGAAGGGGTCCTCTCAGCTTCCCGTTTGTAGTAGCTAAGTGCGTTTGACAACGGAAGCCTGTGTTTTCCCTTTTCGTGTGCTTTATAGCTCTGAGCAATTTCCCTCGAACAATAGGACGACAATAGCGAATTGTTGCACGCGAATCACTGTCTCTAATGTGCACCCCAAATGTATCAGAATCACGATGGAATGGAATTTGTGCTATAAATATCAAATTTCTAGTAGCAAAGTGACTCAGATCAATGCTTACGATTTTTTTCTTGAGAATCACGAAAAAGATAAATTAATCCTTTACTTCGGAATGTGTCTTTTTCAGAATGTAATTATATTCTTATTTACAAATTTTGACCTAAAAATGATGATTTCAAGTAACTTTCATTTTACGTGAACAGGTTAAAACCTGGATCTGGAAACCGGTAAATGACCGCAAATATTTTGAGAATGGGAAAACCCGGAAAATGACAGTGCATTTATTATTTTACTGAAAATTTTTCAAACTTTTAGTAGAAAATCTTAGCAATCACTTCAAATATGACTTTAGGGATTTCTAGTTTTAAGTCATAATTTCTAATCTTTCATTTTTAAATTAAAGAATTTTTAAATAAAGTTTGAAGGGTTCCAAAAACTAAAAATTAAATTATTTGAATTTAAACAATTTTGATAGTAAAGCTTTCCAACTTTCAAATCAATTTGCTTGAAATATAAATTAATTTAAGATTCTTAAAATTAAACTATAATACTCAAAATTTATTGATGATTGAACGATTTTTAATTTAACTTTTTAAAATTTTTTTAACGAGAACCCTCAATCGTAGAACCATTGTAGACTTTATATTAACCCAGGTAGAAAAAATATATATAGTTTATACATAGTATGAAGTATTATATATAATACTAACTTTTTTATACAAAAATGTATTTAATAAATGAATATTTTATATAATACTCCACACTATATATATTCCATACATATTACTTTCGCCTGGGAAAGTCTAATGAATTATTTTTTATTCTCAAATCATTTCAAATTTGTATATTTACAATTAGAAGACACTTAAAATTAAAATAGTTTCAAACTGAACAATTTCGAATTGAATACTTCAAAAAATTAATATTTTGAAGTTGAGAAATATTTGATTCTTCATTTAAAATGAACCATTTTAAGCTCAGTTTTCAAAATTAAGTGATTTGAAATTAAAGCGTTGAAAATCGAATGACTTAAAATTTGTAAAAAATTTAACTTTTAAAAATTTTAAAGTAAAATAGGTGAGATTTGTTTGATAAAATGGTGAAGTCTTAAAATTTTAGGTTTCTAAATTTTCCATGTTTAATATTATAATCTCAATTGTTTTATTTTGTAAATTTTAGGTTTGTGACCAAAGCTGGTTAAATTTTCAATAGTACAAATCAAGATTCCACAATTATTAGTTTTAAATGAGTTGAAGTAAAATTAATCAACTCTAAAGGATGAGTTGATGAGGAAAGAGTTGAATTTTGAATCTTTTAAGTTAGAAACTTTCTAGTAATTAAAGCATCATTTTCAGCATTTTTTGTAAAATATGGTTAAAGGAAGGTTAGCAGTTTAAAATTCTTTCATTTTTATTGAGCACAAAGCGAGGAAATTATGGTTCTCATTTTTCATAATTGGTAGAGGGAGCTTTCTAATTGAAATTTTTTTTAATTGAAAGAGGTACCTTTTTTATTTTCAACTTTTTTACTAGGTTCAAAGGAAGAAAAATTTTAGTTTTCAATTTTTTTTGAGTTGCAGGATACGAAAGTTTTTATTTTAAACATTTTAATTGAGTTAATGGCAGGTTCTGTTTTTTAACATTTTCTTTTAGATGAAAGGGCAGAAGAAAACTTGTTCATTTTAAACATTTTCAGAGATTTGGAAGAGAGAAAATTTCAGTATTTAATTTTTTCTATATTGGAGGAGAAAATGTTTCACTTTAAATGTTTGGAGTTCAGAAGAGTTTCACTCAGGCTGATTTAATTTATAGTTTAGTTTTAAGTTCTTCTAAATTCAAATATTTTCAGCCGGAACATAGTCTGGAAGTTTTTGGTTGATGTTTACCGGATGTTTACCGGCCGAAACTTTAAGGATTTCTGCCCGGGTCTAAAAAACCCTAAAAATGCAAGTTCTGGAATCACAATCAAAAAAATCACCTAGCACTTTAAGGTTTCAATATCTTCATCAACGCTTTGAATACTTTCAATAGATTTATGAAATCTGAATGATCATAGTTTCAAATATCCAACTTTTCGACAGCCACCCTGATAATTACCTGTACAATTATAAGAGTGAATGAGTTTTTTTTTACAATAAATATGGAACGTCGAATCGGAAATTGGAATGCAATGGCTCAATTGGTATCGAAATTCACTGTGGCTCGAAATTTTCATTTGGACTTGGAGCATGGTTTCACTTGATTGAAAAGGTACGAGTCTCGCCATTTCAGTTCCGTAACTAATCAATGGAGCCCTATTAAAATCAGCGGTCGACACCAGGGTGTGTTATCTCGTCAGTTTCTCATTGGAGTGAATTATAGCGATCGAACTACAAAACATCGAACTCGTCAATCCGTTATTCCGTTGGATAATTCTGGTCTTGCTATAAAGGCGCACCCACGTCACGCTATCGTCACTGATACATAACCATGAGTACTTCTCTCTTGTCGGGCGTCGCCTCCTGAGATCATCAGACTTTTTAGAAGTGGCATTTAATCTCCACTCGATTCAGATTTGTGACGCGACGTCTGGTCGCTCCCGTATATTTATTTTCTCGAAATCATAAAGGACCCTTGTGATTCATCAGCCGCGAAATGAAATCACTCAAACTGATACTCTCTGGAGCAGTGCTCTCTTGAACTGAACCAGTGACATTCTTCCTGTTTGAATCAGTATTTTGAGTTATCACTGGCGAAATAGTTATTTTATGATTTTTACGGGGTAAACTAGTCAGTTACGCAACTAGAGCAGCGTTACTGAATATACCAGTGACGACAAATCATAGATTCAACCAGTAATATAGCCTTCCACGCGGATAAGACATGAACCTCCAGTTTCCTGGTATTAGCGTGTCGCCGCACAGTGGGTTGGATCGGGAATTTTACTATTCAATATCACGTACAGCCTACAACTCGTAACCGATTTTCAATTTTTTTTTTTAAAAGTGATCAGCAAGACTTGTTGAAAAGCTTTTATGGATTATATTTATTAATTTTTATCATTTTCTATTTGTTACATAAATAATCAGTGAAAATTATACATTTTTTAATTATTATTTTTTATCTTAATATAAATAAGCTAATTAATGCTCTTCTTGATGAAAATAAATTTAGACGTATCTACAGAAGTGAATAATCAACAGGATTATTCTTATCTAATCTGATCATCCTTCTCAAAACAAAGTTGCAGTAATCAAAACCTTAGTGGGCAGAGCTTTAGGCTTGTCTCGTGTTTCATTTACAAAAGAAATTTCAATATTGTCAGGAATTCCCCTTTTCTAAATTTTACCAACAAAACTTAATTCAGAAACATACTATAATTAAAATTCAACAAATCAAAAGGAAACAAAGTAGTTATTTGCCTGTACGTAATCAGAAAGAATGTAAGGGATATATTGTCTCTTCAAATACTTTCGTTCTTTCATTTTTTTGTTTAAATTTCGAAAATCATTGAATTTATGTTTTAAAAGCGTTGACGTTGACCATGAGTTTCACTGGGGTAATGTTGATAGTTCAAATAGCGAAAGTAATGAGAGAAAGAGATAATGGATAAAAATACTTTATATTAAAACGTAAAGAGAGTTATGTATTAATTTGAACACTGATTTGGATAAATTCAACAAAATTTATGCTGATATAATTAAATATATTTAACAGTGAGGTTTTATAAATCTTTATTTTCTTTTACTTTCTATATTTTTGATGTGTTTATAACGAATATTTCTGATGTTTTAATAGCGGATTTTCGATTAGATCCTCATTTGAATCTCAGGTATCAAAGGGAAAGCATCGTAGTTTCGTTGCTGTTCATAGCTGTTCAAATTTTCTTAACTTGATAAGGGTGCTGTTTGAGTACCGAAAAGTTAGTGAATATTATTTGAAAACTAAAGAAAGATAAGGAAGGGGTTTTGGTTAGTTAGCTTATAATTTTCCTTTCCTCTTTTTAATTTTCGTCAAAAGACATTTTTTTATGATATTTTTTAAATAGGATCTTTTTTAAGATTAAAATATCAACATTTTATCATGGTTCTTGCAAACTGAGTTGTTGGAACCTTATTTTTATTTTCAGGAATTATATACAACAAAAATAATAATGTTACATTATTATTTTTTTATCATATTATTTTATATTATATTTAACTATTGATTGCTGAGTGCAGAAAATGTTCGGACACTAGTCTAATAAAATTTCTTATTTCGATAAGCTAAAATCTAATTTATTTTTAAGGAGAAATCTAGGTTAATTACTTGATATAAATGAGCTCCTAGTGAATAAGATCGTTTCATTAAGCTTAAGGTTCACCTGGTCGCAATTCGTTGGCCCTTCCCTCCATATAAAGGTAGAGTTTCCGACCGCACATCGTGGGTCACACACGATAGGTCTGTGCAGATATTTGGTTAAATATTAACGACGTCGTTAAAACAACGCATTTGCGGTTCGTTAAACCCGAGGGGTGCGTAACGGCGGCCAGTTAAAGCATCCAGAGTGCTTGCTTCTCAGACCAAGTACCCCTGCTCTGATAATAGGGTGATAGATGTGTGAAAATAGAGAGGCTTTTTTTGTTACATCAATGGACCAGTGCTCTTTCTACCTCTTTTTTATGTCCTGCTTAGTATATTTTTTGATGCGCCCATTTTCGTTACTAAAATATGTATCAACAGGGTGGCAATAGGTCAAGGAAAATCTAGAAATCAGGAGAAATTCAGGAGATTAAAAAAAATGGCCAAAGTAAGGTAAGTCCTATAAGAAGCACTTTAAATAACTGTAAAAAACAATCATTAATGTCACACAGTTACTTTAAATTACATTTAGTCACTTTTTGAAAATTACCTTTTAGTCACTTTTTAGTCACTTTTTATAGATAAAGTCCCTATAGTCCCATTTTTAAATAAAAAAATCACTTTTATAAATTTTTTTACAGTGATCCCTTTGGAGAAACTTCAGGATTCTGATGGAACCCAGAACAGAACGTCTAATCACTAATGTGGTGTCACGAACTTAATAATATTATTCTACTACTTGGTTATGAATTCAAATATTTTGTAAAAAATGTAACTATATTGATCAAAAGTAATCTTTTTTTGTCAAAAATTCAAATATTCGGTTGAAGGTTGAATTACTTTGTTTCAAATTAATTTTTCTTTGTTAAAGATTCATCTATGTCTTTGCAAATGTAACCATTCCATTTCTATAAAATTAATCTTGTTGAAAGAAGAATCATCTTTTAGGTAGGATTCTTGTTATTTGAAAATTAACTTTTTTTATTAAAGATTCATAATTTCATTTGTCAAGTTATCTCTTTGGTTCGAAACTCATTCTGTTTTGTTACCAAGATTTAATTTTTTTAAATCCCAATGTAAATATTCCCTTTTTTGCTCGAGAATGATCCTGAATTTTTTAAAATTCGTCTTCTATGGTAGAAATTTAATCCTTAATTATATTCCATTGGAAAATGAAATGTTCAGTTGAAAATTAATCTGTTTTGGTTAAGGCCTTAACTATTTTGTTAGTAATTTGTACTTCTTTGTACAAAAACTTAACATAATTTCTACAATTAATGCATCATTTTAGTTTAAAATTGATCTATTTTGAAGAAAATTCGTATGTTTATCTTGAAAATTCTTCAATTTGGTAAGAAATTTAAGTATTTTTTTTAAATTTCTTATCTACTGAAAGTTTATATTTTTTGTTGTAAATTAAACTATTCGTTTAAAATTGATCTTTCTGGAGTCAATGTGAAAATTTTTGTGAAAGATTAAACTTTTTGGATAAAAATCGTATTTGAGGCTTAAAGCTTTAACTGCACTGAAAAAAGTGGTCAGTTATGCCAACTATTCAGTTAGTAGCATATGGTGCTGCTATTTTATTAGTTGATACTGCTGTTTTATTAGTTGTTACAACGATTCCATTAGTTGCAGTGACTATTCCGTAAATCGCAGCAACTAAATAACTGGTTATTCCAATCAGATCAGTTCTTTTTTGGAAATAGTCTTATAATACTGCAATGCCAGTGAAAAAAACAATAATTACGCTCGATAAAAAACCATGGGTCAACCATTATTGAATTCAAGTCTGCCTATTTCTGAATTTTCTTGAATTCTTTTTAAATATTTTAGAATATCTTAAAGTATTTCAAGAAATTACTAACAAACTTCAATAATTGGATGGGGTTCTAAAAGATTTGAAAGGTTTCTGGATATTTTTACAAATGTCAGGAAATTTTTCAAGGAATTAAAAAGTTCTAAATGATTTTTAAAGATTTCCTATTATTTAAAATATTTTAGATTATTTTCAAACATTCCAAAGCATTTTCAATTAAATTCAATTATTTGAACGAATCCTATAGGTCTAAACTTAAAATTCTTTTAATTTAATTTACAAAAGATTGAATATTAAGAACTTTACATAATTGGAATTTCGGCTTTTAAATTCCAGCCAATTATACCTTACGTTATTCAAAAACGAAAAAGTTAATGGATCACTTTAAATAAATTTAATCCAATAATAGATTGCAATGTTAAATTAAAATGAATCCTTTCATCGGAAATGCACCTAACTCTCGCTTCCAGTCACCCTGTTCTCGGCCTTCCTGGAACTGCTGGCTCACGCAGTTTCTCAGGGTAGTAGGGCGAGAGCGTTTGCGATATTATACATATATAGATATATACTCCAATTAAAAAAGAGTCAGTCAGCTTTCACTGTTTACGTTTCTCAATTCTTAGAAACGAATAGCTGCTACTATTATATCGACTAATTAATGATTACAAAACTCTTCTTGAATTTCCCGAAAGTCTTCAAAGAGACAATATTTTCACGAAATATATTAAAGATAAGAAAGAAGATTTATTGTTGAGGATACAGCATAATTTACGTCACTGATAATGGATTTCGTATTCATTTCAATGCAACTGCTGATTATTAAATCAGTAATTATTTAGTAGAAATGAAGGTCTACTGAAAAAAAACTTCACAGCATGTACGTCTAGAAATGTTTCTACGTACTTTTACCCAGGTTTTGCTCTTCGGATCCCATCTTAAGCTGTAGGTCCCCCCGTCACGGATCCAACCGAACCTAATCTAACACTTTTTATTACTGTAATAGAGAAATGCTTCCATCCTATAAATAAAGTTTGACAATATTCTACGTGATTTTCATTTTAAGTGATTTAAATTTATCCATTTTCTTCCTAAACATCCATAATCTGCCCTTTTTCTTGCATTTGAGCGGAAGAAATTATGTGCCGACTCAGGACCAGTAGGCGCCGGTTTAGGACCACCCTTTTAAAAAGTAGAAGAAATCGTCTTCACCCTACGCTGCATTGCGACAGCAAAAGTCACTCGACACTGATCTGAATGACATCGAATTGTAGATAAGGGATCGTCGTACCTGACCAAAGAAATTAAAACGTACTTTATCTCTTTTTACCCGGGTTTCGACAAAAAACTTTACTGTTCTGACTTAGAACAACTCCCCTCTACAATTTGACTGAATTGAATTAATGTTCATGATAATGCGCGCAAATATACTCTGAAACGCATAAATTATGTCATTTTCACCAACAAGATTTTCATAATTTATCATCATCTCAGACAAAAAACGCCAACATCATATCAACAGCCTCAACTCGAATTAAGTATATATCAATCAATAAAATTCTTAGTATTGATTAAATTACTTGAATTTTTACTAATTCAGTTATAGCTAATAGAAAAGATCCGCATAATCAACCAGATATCTCTTTTGCTATATTCGAAGAAAAAGTTTGCTCGCACTTTGCGAGAAAGATAGAGAGAATGAAAGCTTCTGGTGGTGGAAAGAGCTATCTGCAGGGGTAGAAAGAGAGAAGGGGATGAAAAGGATCGTGGGACTTCGCGTGCAACATGGTCATCCCTCGTCTTGTCCGAGAATTTATGCCCGTTGTCCCTACAACCATCCTAACTAGTCCACCCACTTACTTACTCACCGGCAGCCCTAAGGACTTGCGAGTGCTTCGGGGGGCGGACACCCCTAAAATATCACCTCGCGAGCTTTATCTTCTCGACGACGAGAGCACGCTTCTTTTTCGCTAAAATCAAGCCGATCACCAATCTCTCCCGCCGGATATGTAAAGCAGGAATTTACATACTGGCCAACAGTTTTATCGCCTCATGGACTACGACACACCACACATCCAAAAGGATCTGGGTTACGATCGACGAATTTGTGTGTGTGTCTGCGGACACTGGGTCAGGAAGTAGCGTCCGATGGATTTATGGTCATCCTGGGCGAGAGAGAGAGATGCGAATCGGGAAAGTCTCGGGACGAGAGTTTTAAGGCCGTTGCTTCGATTAGCCCTGCCTGATTTCTCGAGAATTTGTGGAACCACTTGACGAACTCTTGACCTGAAAAAATCGGAGATTTTATTCTGTATTTTGATTGCGAGGAAACTTTCTTTTTAGGTCTTGAAACCGAGGGCTAGAACCCTTATAGTTTCTGCCAATTGTCCTTCCATTGTACTTTTTTCGTCCCAAAAGGATAGGTTAGGATAGGATCAAAAAGAAAAGGATAGGATCAGATAGGATCGAATGAGATCGGATAGGAAAGGGTTTTAAAACTTGTTTTAAGATTCGAAATTCTCCACAGATTTCAAATAAATTTGACAGCTGGCTAACCAACCATTAAAAATAGTTTTGAACCTGTTTTTCTGACTCAGAAACTGCAAGATTAACACAAATAAATTATAATAAAAACAACAAAGATGAAATCAATATTAAAATTTTGAAAACTATTGAAGATAGCGAAAATCCTTGCAATATGTATCGAAAATATATTTCTATACATTTCACCTTAAAATTTTGTATAAATTGATTTAAATAGATAAGGCTACATAGGTAGGGGCGTAAAATTTAATTTTTTTAGTCATTCAACGATAATAAATTTTTTATGTAAAATGTTTTCCTAATATTTGACCTAGAAATATATAGATATTAAAATGCTCTCGATTTGTTTTTTAATTACGAAAAATATGAGATCCCACCAAGAACATCTGCTATACAACAAATGTGACAAGTGCAACTCTATGTATTTATGAAATAAAAATTAGCCAAGTAATTTAGAAAAAATATCAATTATAAAATTATAAATGTATTTCAACTTTATTTAAAATTTGTTTGAACGAGCCTGTAGTTAGATATGGTTATTGTGAATTCTCTTTCTTTAAAGCTCGTTCAGCTTTAACGAACTCATCCTGAATACGTATCTCGTGCTACCTACTCATTTTTGTCCAAACTGTGAACTTTTCTACATTATATTTAACACTTTTACATCAAATGTATATCATATTTAATTAATATACAAAACAATTGTAGATACAGCAGATCCAAAACTGTTTTTCCTTTCTTCGACCGTTTTAATTTTCAATCAGTATTTCAGCTAAATTCAGCAAATATTCGGTCTTACGGTCAATGATAAAATCAAAATAAAAGCATCCGAAATAACATGTGAAAAACATATTTATTTCTTTTAAAAATCCTCAGCGTTTCGACCAACACTGCGGGTCTTTATCAAGAGTCGATATACAAATCTATAATTTAATAAAAAATTGTATGAGCGTAAATGTTTTAATAATTAGTGTCGTAAAAAGGATATCGGTTTGAACAAAATAAAAAAATTATTATATTGCTTTAATATTTGATTATTATTTTGCATTAAATGTCATTCTTAGCTACCCTGAAAAATATATATCATTTCAGTAAATATATATAATTACAATTTATAGCATGCATTTGTATTAAAACAAAAGTATTTTCATTGTCTTATTTTTATAACTAAAAGAAGTGAGCATCCTATGAAAAAAATTATTATTAAATAATATGTTACAACTTGTATCATTTTTCCATAAATTTAATTTGTTCATTTTAATTTTAATTTTTTACTTTTTAAATTGAAAATACACATCATAGCATAAGGTGGTTCTAAGCCAAAATTTTAGATGCAATTTAGGTGAAAAATGTTGTTGAATAAAATGTTATTGTAACTAAAAATTCAAAAAGTGAGCGTATTTAAAAAATTTCTGAGACCACTGTTTCTTTAATTTGTTCAATTAATTCAAAAATATTAATCTTTCCAAAAAATTGAATTTCTTCATTTTTAATATATTTTTATAACAATATTATACAATAAATTCATTGATATGTTTGGTAAAACAACTTTTGTCTTTTATTATTTTTTCATACCTTGTGTCGAAATGAAAAATTGCGCATCCTGTCAACAAATTATTGATAAAAAATTTTAACTCTTTCTTGGATTAACAAGTTTTTTATCATTTTTTTGGTAGCTTGTCTCATTTATCCAAAAATTAGATGTTTTAATTTTCAAATTATGCTTTTCAAGAATAAAACAAAAGGAAGCTTCCTGTTAAAAAGTAATTCATAAGAAATTTGTAAATCTTTGATAAGTGCATAGTTTTTGTTGATTTATCTTTTGCCATATCTTGTATAGTTTGACCGCAAAAAGGAGCTTTTAATTTTTTATTATTTTTGTTTATTATTATTTTTTTTTTGCTTTGATTATTTTCATATTGGGTGTTGTTTGACTTAAAATGTTCATTTTCGTTTACAGAGAATTTCTAAATTCTTGAAAAAGGTGGTCTCAGAAATTTTCAAAATGCGCTCACTTTTTGAATTTTTATTCAAAATAGCTGGCTAACATACTTGAAAAGTTTGATACATTTGAAGAGTATAGCAAAGGCTAACCTAATCAGTCAGTTCTTTCGAAAGTAATCGTGCTCATTCACCAAAAATCTTTAGACACATATGTACACATACACATACAGACAGACGGACAGCTAGATGCATTAGTAACAACCTGTTTTTCGGATTGAGGGGGTCTTAAATCTTGAACATTTGACAAAAACGGAGGATGTCAAAGTTTAGATAAATCTGATGAGAATGTAAAAAACTTTTTTTTATGAATTTCTATTAAATCTAATAGTTACATTTATTATGATTGCAATGTTCAAGAAGTTATTAAACAATATTTCATCAAATGTAATTAGAGCCCGGGGGAATGATAACAAAGCTCTTCATTTGAATATTTGTAAATGTTTTCATATTGAGGGTTTCGTAGCCTCGCCTGGACAGCGACCGTTCTAGTTTCGGGCGGGTGTCCATCTGTCCGTTACACCTTGTCCCTTGAGAGGAGAGCAAAGAGAGTGGCAGAAATAAAATGAGATGAGAGGTGTGGGAGTGAAATGGAGAGGGAGGAGGAGTGTAGTAGGTAGGAATAGTAGGTGAGGAGCGGAAAGAAGAGTAGAGTAGGGAGAGTGATGAGCTGAGATGGAAGGGGGTGAAGAAAAATGGGAATGGGGTAGTGAGGATTTGGAATGGAGAGGAGAAGAAAGGGCTGGGTCTGGAAGAGTGGAAAGTAGATGGGATGGGTGATTATTGTTTATTCCTGAAAGCAGTGAACCTTGGATATCAAGAAAGTTAAATGTCCTGTATTAAAAATAATGCGGAAGTAAAGAAATTTGGAATGAGAAAGTCGACGTTTGTTGGAAAGTATAGGAACGGATACGAGAGGAGTGGAGAGGAGCGGGGAGGAGGGGAGGGAGGATATGGGAGCGGTGAGAAGAGGAGAGGAGAACAATGGAGAGGAGTGGGAGGGGGTGGGAAAAGGTGGGAGAGGAGATAAGAGGATGATGGGATGATAGGGTGTTAAGGATTGGAGAAGAGATGGGATGGGTCGAGCTGAGGGAAGCAGAGAGGAAATTGCATAGTCGGATATTTAGAAGGAGTGGAGTGGGGTGTGAAGGGGTGGGTGCCATATTCAAAAAGGCTACATGACCCATTTTTATAGGCGCATGTCGCCTACTTTTACTAATTTTTTGGAAAGTTGTTTCGCCATATAAGCATGTTCCTATCAAAGTGGTAAGTTTTATGCAATTTATATACTGTTGATATACATGTGAACAAAAACAGCCTAAGCTATCAAAAATTTTCTAGTTTTGTCATTCTCATTGATAACTTTTGATAGTTTATTGCTGAAAGTGGTAAATCTTGAATATCCAGAAAGTTGAATATCCCGGATTGATGATAATGTAGAAGTGAAGGTATTTTATTATTGATCGCATCAATTAATTTTGATTTGTTATTGCAGAAAGTGTTTTATCTTTAATGTTAGAAATGTTAAATGTCCCTGGCTGATAATAATGCGGAAGTGATGAAATCTGTAATATAGAGGACTGGAGGTCGAGGTTCATAGGAGGACTGAACATCTTGGAATTCGGAATATGTTCGATGGGAAACACGCGTTGGTTCGCAGCCGTTGCTTGGCATTTGTGATACGCTCGGCATGTGCCGAGAATGCCCACCAGGTGACGTTTTAACGCCCTGTCACCCTGACGAGCTGCCGCGTGCCACAGTATCCCTTCGGACGACGGACGTCTTTCGACCCTCCGAGTTTCCGCAGTAACGACTTCAAGACTGATCTAGTGTCTTCTCGGACGTCAAGGAATCGCTCACGTTCGAAGAATTCACAAAATGATAGGAATCTAAAATCTTCTCTCTTCATGATTTTTCGCATTTCGAAATTCGAGTTGATGAATGAATGACAATCTGCTTTTTTTTAATTTCTTTAGAAGTCTAGTAAACACATCTTCTAATGTTTAGAAAGTATCTATATTTATCAAACGTCAAGAGGTTTTCATATTTCTAAATATTGGGTACAAATAAGGAATTAGATGGTTCTTAATAATTAATTAGACTAAGGATTGAGATCAGTCTCCGAAAAGGTTAAACCCTAGCGTATCATAAAAAAGAGAATGTTCAAAAATAAGTTTGAACATCACAAATAATTAATTTTTTTGACGAACTACTTCGTTGATGATCCGGCATTGGACCCTTGATATCGGATATGAGAAATGATAAACTATAAAAATAATAAATATATCAATAATAAATATATATAACAAAAAATACTCATCATAATTGAAATAATAAATAATAAAATATAAACTGTTTATTAACTAATTGTAAATAAGAAGTAATTTGTTTCAAATAATTCAAATAAATGTAAATTTATTGAAAGTTATATCGTTTTTAAGCTTTAGTCAATTTAGTTTTACAATAAAAAAAATGCCTACAAAAGTATTATTCATATCCATTTTATTTCAAGACTGAAAATGTCTACTCATTAAAATTCAATTGTTACGAATTTTTATCACAAGTTACAACATTTCGAAAAAATGTTCTTCAAATCGATAACGAAAATGATAAAAGAACTTTTTTCAGAAAATATTTGTAAAATTGTATAAAAAAATAACAGTAAACATAATATTAGAAACAATGAAAATATTGTGGAGAGTTTAAGGATTAGACGAAAAGCGCTATTTTTTCTAAAATTCAGTTTTATAATTATGTCAATTTACGGTAAAAACAATAGTGATCCGCATGTGGATCTTTGAATTATATTAGGTTTTTTCGTCCAAACTATAAAAATCGTTACTTTTTTCGTTACGTTAGGAATTTAGTTCACAAGTCTTATTCTCGATAATAAATAAATTTGATTGTTTTGCAATCATTCTTTTATTTTCATTATTTAAATTCTAGCGACTAGTTTTACAAAAAAAATTTGTTACGGTTTGTGCTTAATAAGAAAATTGGAATTTTTCTTAACCCTGGAATTCGAAATTTTTCAAAAATAAATTTCAGAGTTGAATTTTGATTTTTTTTCAAAATGAAAATGAATTTTTAAATAAAAATTCGAATGTTTCAGTTGAAGATTATTCCTTTTATTTGCAAATTTATCGCTTTCGTTAAAAATCCAACTATTTTTCTTTGAGAATTTATCTTTTTTTTGTTTGAAATTATATTATTTCGCTCAATATTTATTTATTCTCTTCAAAATTTAACAATTTTGATAGAAACCGGTTTTTTTGCATTAAAATTAAACTATTTTGTCTTATGTTTAGTTGAAAGCTTATGTATTTTGAACATTGATCTTTTTTTTTTTTGTAACAAATTAATATTCTTGATAGAAAATGCATCTGCTTCTTTAATTGATCAATTACTTGGTTGACAATTTAGCTACGCTATAGAAATGTGTTTTTTTTCGTATGCTTAAATCTGCGAGTTACCAAAAAAGGAATACGTTATTTAATTTTATGTAAATAATTACACAAAGTTCATGTTGTTGACAATTTTGTTGTCTAACAAATATGATTCTTAGTATTCATAAATAATTGCAGAGTCCGATACCAAAATTATGCTATACATGATCCTTAAGTAATTCTTTTCGTAAATTTGAATGACATAATAAGTCGGGATAAAACTTCACAGACTTGAACATATTGTTTAAAAAGTTTTCTTTTGAGCAATCGGGAAATCAAACTCTTTTTTACATTAAACCATCTTTGACTGAAATTCTCTAACCCCAGCATTTACTTTTTTATGTTGATTGGTATACCTATGGGCCTTAAGAGCTAGGAAAAATTGTTTATAACTTTATAAATTTTGTATAAATTTTTTAATTTTGGCAGATCCTTTGTAACTAAGCACCACAGTAAGAATAAATCAAAATGGTTTTATGAAAACTGATACGCTGGATTATTTGAATTAGCAAATTATTTACAACAAGTAAGTAGAAGTGTAAATGAAATTTTTATTTTTTACTCATCTATCTTTAATGATTCTGATCATTAACGAGCTTTATTAAGTAATTATTTCATAGAAGAAAGATCATACTTTTGAAAAGGCTAATTTTCCTGCTGTTTTGGTTTAAATGTTATTGAAAACATAAAGCAACTTAAAAATTGTTTTCAAGAGATTTTCTCTAAAATTTAATGCATCTGAATTCTAAAAAAAGAAGCTCTAAGTCTGTTAAGAATTACAGCTTAGGACTATGTTGAACAGGAAATTGCAGATACGTCCCAGTGTCGTTTAACTGGATACAGATGAATTAGTCAGCCAATTTGTTGAAGAATTCAACTTATTCTAGATTTTAATTGGGGTCCTAAATAATTTTAAATTGTTTAAAAACATTTAAAATATTTGAAAAATAATTCCTGACTGAAAATTCGTTGATTAATTTGAGCAATTAATCTACTAGTTAAAATAATTGTTTAATTATCATAAATAATTTCATATCCCGAAGTTTTTTTTTCTATAAAACGTATTTTATCTGAATTTTTCAACTAATTAACTTTTTTGTCGTTTTTATTATACATATTTTTTTGCTTTATCAATTATTTCACTGATAAACACTTTCCACTGTTTGTCGAAAATTTGAAAAGCTTTTAATTTTTCTTCCTGACTCATAACGCTGTAATATAAAGAGTTCATTGAAAGTTTTTTTAAGGCTCTAAGGTCAGAGTTGCGAGACACTAAGCCCATAAAAGCTTCATAATAATCGTAGCTCAATCCTTTCGATCCCCAAAAACCAGGATTATCGCAAGAAACAACAATTGAGTAATTTTCTGCAAATAGAAAGTTGGCTGGATGATTTCTGAGATCACTGATGAGTCCAAGAACTTGGTTTGAAACTGGATTTATCTCAATAGCAATGTTACGTTCCTTTGCTACTTTTAATACCTTTGGGTGTTTTACAATAGCAAACCTTAAAACCAAATAAAAATAAGGTGTGACATTTATTGGTTTATCAAACTTATATAAATAAATTAGAATTAGAGTTATAATTTTAAAAGTAATCTATGTCGTCGTCAGAGAAAAACAGAAATTCCTAACGTCCTTTCAGACTTGATGGAGCTATGAGCTGAAAAAAATTTGTAAAGTAAATTCTTCCTAAAAAAAGATCTGCTCTTTCGCTCTGCTGGTAAGCGAACCACAGAACTTCACAGCGAATCGATGGAGAAGATCTTCTTTCAGAAAAAATTAATTAAACAATATAATTTTAAGTTGTCTGCAGATTGAACTGAAAATTTTATTATCTTACCCGTGACCAATTCTTGTAGCATTTAGCAAAATCGCATCAATGAGATTTTGATCGGTTTTAAGGCCATTCCAATTAGTTTCGCCAGCATGGAAAAAAAATCTTATTTCATTCCCAAGTGTTAGTAAATTTTCTGCAAAGTCTAGCAAAGGTTTTTTGTGATTTTCTCCTCCGTCCATGTCAAATCCAGCAGTGAATGATGGGTATTTTTTTATAAGTTTTTTCGCCATTTTTAGGTTATCGTTCATTGTTGATCCATTCACATTTCTGTCAACAGAATATATGATTTTGACACCCACAAAGTCAAGATGGTCTGCTATAAATCTTTTTGGCAAAAAATTATATACATTGGAAATAAGTACTTCAAAAAAGTATTGTGCCTGCGTTAAGTATCAAATCCGCACCAGCGTGGATAAAAAAGTTGCAGTAAAAAAAACTTTGTTTCATAGTTTTAAAAATAAAATTTGAATCGTCAAATTACTTACTTATATGAAATATTTTTAAGTATGCGAATAGTATCCATAGTTTCGTAACTTTTTCCACTCAAGTCGTATAACGTCTGCAAGGGTGTTCGAAATTCTAGATACATTACTTTGTCATCGTAAAGATCCTGTAGCCATTGATAAAAAAGATCTTCATATACAGGTCTATAAAAATATGTAAAGTTAAATCAATTAACGATACAGTTAGAACTCAGGATGCAAGTGAGAAATTTTCTTTGATCAGGGAAAGTCAGAGGAAAATCAGGGATTTTGGAAAAATGGCGGAAGTCAGGGAATTTCTGTAAAAAGTAACTGTCAAAAATAATCAGGGTTGCGACACAGTCATTATTAATGACTTTTTTTCTTAAAACACTTTTCTTATGTCACTTTTTCAAGATACAGTTACAAGAGTCACTATTTTTGAATAGAAATGTATTTTTTGAAATTCCATGGAATTTTCATAAGCTTCAAAAAGTTGCAGCGTTTTCAAAATATTTAAAAGTATTTTTTAATATATTTCAATTATTAGAACGAATTTCAAAGGATTTCTAAAGAATTCAAATGATTTGAAATATTTTATGGAATTTTTTATGAATTTTAGCAATGTGAATACATGCCAAAGGATTTGAAAGATTATAGGGCATTTTTAAAATTTCCAGGGAATTTTTACGAGCTTTTAGAAGATCCAACGTATTTCAAAAGATTTTTAGGAATTTCCAAGGGTTTGCATGATTTTTAAGAATTTGAACAAACCTTCATGAAGTTTTGTAGAATTTTGAAAAAAAAATGGAGAGATTTGATCAAATATCTCATATACATATTAGGGTATCAACGAAATGATCAAAAAGAATTTTATTGATCAATTTCGTAGTGTTTCAAAGATTTTTAAATATATCAAACTCTTTACAAAGATTTTACAATTTTGTAAAGATTTTATGGTATTCTAGAAAACTCCAAGAAATTTTCTAGAGCTTTAAAAGACTGCAAGGGATTTCAAAAGATTTAAAATTATTTCAAAGGTCTGAGTGTATACTTAATATATTTCAATAATTTAAAGTCATTTGAATGGATTTGTAAGACTTTGGGATATTTTCCGAAATGTTAAGGAATATTTAATAGTTTTAAACACCTTGAAGGGATTTTAAAAGATTTCAATAGATATAAAATATTGAAGGGTATTTTTAGTAGTTCCAAGGAATTTTAAAGAGCTTATAAAAACTTTAACGGATTTAAAAAATTAAAAAGAATTTGAAATATTGAAGGGTATTTTTAGTAATTCCAACAAACTTTTAATTGATTTAAGTTATTTAAAGGAATTTCAAGGGATTTGAAATATTTCAGAAGTTAAGGAACGATTTTACAGGACTTCTAAGGTTTTTAGATTTTCGAAAATAATCTACGGGATTTTAAAAGATATTCAAGGATTTTAATGATGACAACGAATTTTAAAGCTCTCAAGATATTTAAATAATTTTGTTATGGTTTCATGAAATATAACTAGATTTCATAGAATTTCAAAGAATTTTATAATATTTTTTGATAGGTTTTAGAGAATTCAAAGATTTTCAGAATTTTTTAATTCTTATTCTTATGCTCAGTAGGCTATTAAGGCCTTAGGCTAATAAATAATTTATAATTTTAAAAAGTAAAAATATTAACTTATCTGATATTTAATACACTAAAACCTGGATTTAAGAAACCTGCTTTTACGGTGTTTCCAGAATTTCAGTCTGTAGCATTTTGTGATGCGGGGTCCACGGGACCAAAAGCGAGGCGTTTCTCAGTTATGCGTAATCAACAGTAGCGTAAGGACAAAGTGGACAGTACTCTCAGCAGGATACTTGCGTTAGGTTGCGCTACCTGTTAGCATGAGTTCCATGCAACAGAAATGGTTAACACGGCCCTGAATGTTACGTTTGGATTTTGTGGAATTATGATCAAGGCCACTGCAAGCCATGTCTGCAACCGTACTTAAATCCAGGTTCCAGTGGAAGATAAAAGTACAATTAGTACAATACCAAACCTTCAGTAAAAAATAGTTATTTCTAGAATTACTTGAACGTAAGAAGTGATGGGAGAAACTTATAAATTGCTAAAAATTTGTTCCAAATGTCATCTGCATCAGAAAGTTCCTCACTTAACGACAGCTCTTGCTGAATTCGTTGATTGATTTTTATCGCAGAAGTAGAGTTTTTTCTTAATGCTTTTAATAACTTCCAATCACATTCTTCATCAGGAGTGTCGAAAAATTTTAATTTTAATGTGATATCAGATTCACATATATAAAGATGAGGGCGATACGTGATATTATTTAATATATATTCTGACGTAGCTGTAGATAAGTCATGAGCATGTAAAACTGCACCTTTTGGTAAAGCCTTGATTACTTGGAATACCTTCGACTTTTCAATCTCTTTTCTGGATCTAAAAAAGTTCCTTGCCGGCAGAAATTTACTTTGGTCTGCATAGCCTGAAAAGAGCAAGGACAATTATTTTAGTGTGAAATCTAATTCTTTACAAGAAAAGATATACCCTGTTGAAAAATTTTGTAATTCTACAATAGTTCTAAAATACAAGCGTAAGGTAAAAGTGGAATCAAGGTGTTAAAATGAAGAAAATGCAATACGTGTATTGTAAATGTTCTAAATCGTGAAGTCACCATTGAACATTCCAATACATGTATTAGAGCATTCATAAGTCAAAAATTGGACACAAGGAATTAATTAAATTAATGGAATTCACGGAGCACAAGGAATTCAAGGACTTTAAGTAATTCACGATATTTACACATTTCATGGAATTAAAGGAATTCGCGAAATTTACGTAATTCGCGGAATTTATGAAGTTCATGGAATTGACGAAATTTATTTAGTTTATGGAATACAAGCAATTCATGGAATTCACGAATTTCACGGAATTTGGGTATCTAATGGAAAATTAATAGAATTCGTGAAATGTATGGACTTCTCGAAATTGAAGGAATTGACCAAATTAATTAAATTCGCCAAATTCGTGGAATATAAGAAACTGGCGGTAATCAACGAATTTATGAAATTTACGTTATTCACGAAATTTAAGGAATTCACATAATTTCCTGGATTTGCGCAATTCACTCAAATAAAGAAATTAATCGGATCTGCGGAATTCACGGAACTTATGAAAACCAGGGAATTCATGGAATTCATGAAATTAACAGCATTCACGGAATTCGTGAAATTAATGTATTAGAAGGTATTTACCGAATTCCTGGAATTCAATAATTTCACGGAATTGAAGTCATTCATTTAATTAGAGGAATTCCAGGACTTTAAGTAATTCACTAAATTTACGAAATTCGCAGAATTCGTGGAATTGGAGGAATTGACCAAATTTACGGAATTCACAGAATTCAAGGAATCCACGAAATTCATATTTCATGGTTTTAGACTAATTCACGCAATTCATAGATTTCATAGAAGGCAGGTAATTGATTAAATTCATAGAATTCACTGGATTTGCGAAATTCACTCAAATAACGAAATTCACTGATTTTGTGAAATTTACGGAACCTATGGAAATCACGGAATTCATGGACTTCGTGAGATTAAGAAAATCCGCAGAATTCGCGGGATTAATGGATTTGAAGGAATTTGGGGAATTCCAGAAATTTACTGAAATCATGAAATTTACAGGATTTTCGGAATGCAAGGAATTTACTGAATTCATAGCATACATGGAATTTCACGAAATTCATAAAATTCACGGAATGAAATGAATTCATGGAATTCGTGTAATTTACGGATTCTCAGAATCGTTGCACTAAATTGGACATGAATACCTTAAATTTGATGAGTTCCGTGAATACCAGGAATTAATTAAATTCCGTGAGTTACTTAAATTATGTGAATTCCAAGGATTCCGTGAATTTCATGAATTCTGTGAACTTCCTATATTCTGTACATCCTTTAAATTCCGTAATGTCAATGAATGCCGCTAATTCCATGAATTCGACAAAGGTGAATTCTAAGAATCTCGCAAATTCTATTTATTCCGTGAACTTCTTGAATTTTATTAATTCCATGCATTCTGCGATTTTCGTGGATTTTTTAGATTCCGTAAACTTCTTGGATTCTTTAAATTCCGTGAATTTAATTAATTGCGTGAATTCCTTAACTTCTAAGAATTCTTTGGATTCCGTAAATTGCTTTAAATTCCGTTAATTTTCTAAATTCCGAGAATAGCATGAATTGTGCAAATGCTTTGAATTCTGTGAATTCCGTGCATCATATAAATTCCGTGAATTCCTTAAATATTGTTAATTCTGTCAATTCCATGAATTTGGTAAATTTCTTAAATTCCTTGAATTCTGCGAATACCTTAAATTCCGTGAAATCGTTTTCTCCTTGAACTTTAAGAATTCCATTAATTCCGTGAATTCCATTAATTTCACGAATTCCTTAAATTTCATGAATTCCTCGAATTTCATGAATACGCGCGCTATATACTATATATTAATAAAAGTTTTGGTTCGCTGAAAATTTTTTTCGCTGGAAATTTTTTACGTCGAGATATTCAGTCGCAAATATGATACAGAAATTTAACTTAGCTACAAGAGTGAGTCATTAATTTGTTTTCGTTCATATATTTTAAACTAAAAAATATGAATTGTGAAAAATATGAAGAAAAGGATCATAATTATTAGATTAGATATATTTATTTAAACTATGTTTAAATTACATATATAATTAAAAGAATATTGAAACTTTTACATGACCATATTTTATTTGGCAACCTTACTCAGTAACAATAGTGAAACTTGCTTTTGCTGAATAATTATTAAAAACTAAAAACCTACCTTCATCTATTTCCTCAAATTTTTTAGACATGAGGATGCTGTTAGTAATTTTTTCGTTTTCCTCTAAAATAATATCACTTCCAAAGGCCTTGTTCTCCTCTTCTTGAATGACTTCATTTCGATTTTTTATATAATTATCAATTGTTGCTGCAGCTGATGTTTCAAAACAAATTTTAATTCCTAATAGCCACACTATTACTATAATAACTCTTTTATAATTTTCCTTTGCAATTTTTCCTGCATATACTGCACGCACAAAAGAATTTTTCTTGTAATCACGAAGTCTTACTCGCGTGTATGAAATTTATAATTCATAAGATTATAAAAATGATAAAAATTGAAATATTTATTTTATGATAACGCTTGTGCGGATTAGCAGGTGATACTTCTTTACAATTTGTTCGCTCTGAAACACTAACATTTTTAGGCATACTTTAAAATTATACTCGTAACTCCATATTTTCATTTCTTGTCATTGTATTCTAAATTGTTTCTTAATGCATATGACATTGTCCGTCAAATTGTAAATTTGCGCTTATGTTTTGTTGAATAAAAAAAAAATAGGTGAAATGCTAATTAATCTATTCAGGCGGGTTCATTAGAACAATAGTAATGATTTTATGAAGTATCAGTACAAAATGATTTCACTGTTAGTCCCCGAGATATTATTGGCAACTATAATTATCCGACGACGGATAATTTCTATCCACCTCAGATAATTATTATTATTAATATTTTTAAATGTCATGAAATCTCAATTATATTAATTCAAGGCTATAAACAGGAAATTCTAAGCTTTCTTTTAATATACATTTTATCAAAGTCCGAAAATTATTATTTTGAAATACTCGGATTTTAAATTTTCAAATAAAAAAAAGTATAGAAAGGACATATGTTTGTGAGAAATGGTTACCACAATTATTAAGCTTGTCAAATTACCTATCGAATTCGTTTAGTTAGGAACTGTGTCATTTCTTTATGCAATAAATTTTACTTTTTTTTCTACATTTTACATTTCACTTTCACGGTAAATGAGCCATATGAAGAATATTTTAGCATATGCTGACAATGAACTTTGATTACTCTCAGTTGTACTTTATTTAATTTCTGTAATTGAAATTTCAGTTATATACTTTTCAAAAAAGAAAAATCATAGATTTCTAAGTATATTTAAATCATATAAATATCAGTGATGGTTAAGTTACATTCTAAAATAAACTAGTTACTTTTGGTAAAAAAATTAAATATCGTTGGTTTCTTAGTTACTTCTGTAATATTGTATTTTATTAAAACTCGTAGGCTAGTCAAGACCGACCTTAAAATTTATAAAACAAGATATATTTTAGAAAACTTTTGCTTTTCAGGGTGGGAGAAAAATTCAAACTTTCCTATATCATGCTTTACATTCTCTATAGATCCACGATTTTTTCTCAAATTATTTCTTTAGATGAAAAAGCAAAACTTTTCATACCAATAAGTTGAATTTTCAATTAAAAGTGAGATATTTTTAACATTTTTCTTCTCTGGACTTCATTTCATATTGTGCGTTATTTCGCTTAAAATGTTCATTTTACTGTGTTTTTTAGAATTTTGTAAATTTTGTAAAAAGGATCAATTGTTTTTCTTTCGAATGCTATGTATATCCGTAGAGAAAAATTTTTAATTAAAAAAAAAATGGTCTCAAAAATATTCAAAATGTGCTCACTTTTTGAATTTTTATCCAAGATGGCTGTCTAACGAACTTGACCTTCATTTTAACTGGGGGGGGGGGTCAAATTTTACACAAATCTAATACCTTTTCTGATGAGAATGTAATAGAATAATTATATTTTTATTTATAAACTTTACGTTCAATTAAAGATAAGAATTTTCGAAAAAATAGTTAAATTTTGATTCCAAGAGATTGAATTTCAATTCAAATTATAAATTTTCATCAATAAAAATGGTTTTTTAACAGAGGAGTTTAATCAAGTATTTAATTTTTTAACCAAGCAGATGAATTTTCAAGCAAGAACATTAATCTTCTACGAAAAAGAGGAATCTTTAACAAACATCATAAGTGTTCAACTAAGAAATATAAATTATCAATCAAATAGTTGAATCTTCAACTGAAAAACATAAATATCAAACAGAAATTATAATGAGTTAATTTTAAACCGAACAATTAATTTTCAGTAATGGATATCAACTTTTAAATAAGTAGTTGTGAACAAAAATATTTAATCAAATGATACAAATTTTAAAACAAATTTAGAAAAGTTAAATTTTGAGTTAAGCAATGAATTCTTAAGGAAAAAGAAACAAATTTTCAAGGGCCGTTGAATGTGCATCTAAAAAAGATAACTTTCTTAACTAACCAGATGAAGTTTGCACCTAAAAGAATAAATTTTAAACAAAAAAGGGTTACATTTTTAATCAAATAAAGGAATTTTTTTAAATTATGAATCTTCAAACTAAAAATTGATTTTCACCCAAATAGTTGACTTTTAATCAAGTAGATAAATTTTCAACCAAGTGTAATATTTAAATTTCGAATGAGAAAAAAGAGTTAAAAAAGAAATAGGTGAATTTTTTTCCAAAATATTAAATTTGTAGCAATCGAGTTCAAAACCAATAATTGTAGAAAAAATAATTTCTTAACAAAATAGTTGAATTTTGAAATAAAAAAGGTCGAATTTCCAAAAAAAGGAATAGTTACATTTTCAATTGAAAAAATAGTATTCAATTCAAAAAAACTAAAGAAAATATTAACATTTTCTCCCTAAATGATGAATTTTTAACAAAGAGGATAAGTCTTTAAAAAAAGAAATTAATTTTTAACAAAGTAGATTAACTATAAAACAAAAATTGAATTCTTAATTGATTAATTGAATTGAATTGATAAACACATTAAAGAAGGAAACTTTTCAACAAAGTACTTACATGTAAATCAAAGAGATTATTTTTTAAATAATAAAATTAATTTTTACGAAAAAGAGACGAATCAAAAATTAATAGGATATAATATTATTATAATATTTTATGATTAGATAATAATAAAATATTCAACAAAGAGTAAAATATTTTAATTTTCAAATAGAGAGGTTAATTTTTAACAACAGAAAAACTCGCAATGAAAAATTTTATCTTTAATATTAAAAAAAAACATATGCTAATTATAAATAAAAACATTTGAATTAAAGGAAAAACAATTGTTTTAACAATAAAGTTAATTTTTAACCAAATAGTTTAGTTTTCTACCAAAATAGTTTGTCTTTCAAGTTAAAAGTCAAATTTTCAACAAAACATTTGAGATTTTAGGCAAAATTGAATTATTTTCTATCAAAATTGTTGAATTTTTTATCCACATAATTAAATTTTCATCCGAATAAGAAAATTGTTAACAACAAAATTTCTAACCAATAGTTGTTGGATTTTCAAACAAAGAGATTAATTTTCAAACTCAAATGATGAATCTTTAACTAGAATAGTTAATCTTTCAGATAAAAAGATTAAATTCAACAAAGAAATGTTGAGAAAAATATCAATTTGCTTATATCAAGCTATAATTCTCTGTGGCTTTGGAAATAAATCTTTTCATTTATATAAGTGTTTCTTCAGATTAACATTGTTCCGAATCCCACTTTTGTAAGACTTAAGACTTTCTTGCTTTTGTTACTTTTGTATTTCACAAATCATATGTACAACAAAAAATTATCTGTCACTATCTCATAACTTATTTTTATCTTTATCTTCTGTTCACTTTTAACATCCAACATTTTGAATAGTGGAAATGAGAAAACATTACAGCAGAAATAAAATTGATTTTTGTCAAACATACATGTAAACTAAATTTCAAACGTATATAAAAAGTAACCAAAATATAACTGCATAGTTATAAGAAACTAGCTAGTTCCCATCACTGAAAAATATATACCTGTCAATTTTTTTCTTTTCATTTTTTATATTTGCACATACATGCATCATGATTTACTTCTATTCCTTAAAAGTTTAACTAAGTACATTTTCAACCTTGACATTTTGATAAGACAATAATCAGATTCCTGAGTTGCTATTTCAGGTTCTAATTATGTTACTTTTATTTCTCGCGTGCTTTCTAGCCGAAGAGATCACCGGAACCGTCAAGCAGCATTGCGGGAGTGTTGATCGATGGCCACCCGTCAGTTGGCACCACTTTTAATTAAACCGCCCTCAAGATTAGTTCCCCACTTTGGCCCCGGCTCCTTGTAATTGTTTTAAATCTCACCCCATCCCAGAGCAGACGCACCCTCGGCAGTTTAGTCAAGAAAAAAACCACAAACCGTCAGGGTGACAGATTTCACGGCTCAAGTGACATTTATAAGATGCAAAAGGGTTCCTTCATTCTTCAAAACGTTGCCATTTCTCTCTCCAATTAAAAAAGAAAGAAGTTGTTACTTTCTTTTAAATTTTAGGGGCGCTGGATTAATGGAAACCTTTCTCAATTCTTACAAGACCAGAATTATTAAGATCTCACTGGTTCACCAGTGATTACTCAAATCTAATTGAAGATGGTTTGCTGTGGTAATACCGTGGCTCTAAAATTGGGAGCAGGAGATTTGGCGCGACCATTTGAACAATGCTATTTAGGCGCTGGACATTTAGAAGCTGGCCTTTTAGACGCTTGGTCGGTACTTTTTAGGCGTCGGACACTTAGATGCGTGATTTTTAGGCGCCACTGTTTGGATGCTGCTGTTTAGGCGCTGGACATTTAGATGCGGGACGTTAAGACTATAAATGCTTAGGCGCGGAATGTTTAGACGCGACCGTTTGAACCCTGCTGTTTAGGCGCTGGACATTTAGAAGCTGGCCTTTTAGACGCTTGATCGGTACTTTTTAGGCGTCGGACACTTAGATGCGTGATTTTTAGGCGCCACTGTTTGGATGCTGCTGTTTAGGCGCTGGACATTTAGAAGCTGGCCTTTTAGACGCTTGGTCGGTACTTTTTAGGCGTCGGACACTTAGATGTAGCCGCTTAGATGCGTGATTTTTAGGCGCCACTATTTGGATGCTGCTGTTTAGGCGCTGGACATTTAAATGCGGGACGTTAAGACTATAAATGCTTAGGCGCGGAATGGTTAGACGCGACCGTTTGAACGCTGCTGTTTAGGCGCTGGACATTTAGAAGCTGGCCTTTTAGACGCTTGGTCGATACTTTTTAGGCGTCGGACACTTAGATGCAGGACGCTTAGATGCGTGATTTTTAGGCGCCACTGTTTGGATGCTGCTGTTTAGGCGCTGGACATTTAGAAGCTGGCCTTTTAGACGCTTGGTCGGTACTTTTTAGGCGTCGGACACTTAGATACAGGATGCTTAGATGCGTGATTTTTAGGCGCCACTGTTTGGATGCTGCTATTTAGGCGCTGGACATTTAAATGCGGGACGTTAAGACTATAAATGCTTAGGCGCGGAATGGTTAGACGCGACCATTTGAAGGCTGCTGTTTAGGCGCTGGACATTTAGAAGCTGGCCTTTTAGACGCTTGATCGGTACTTTTTAGGCGTCGGACACTTAGGTGCGTGATTTTTAGGCGCCACTGTTTGGATGCTGCTGTTTAGGCGCTGGACATTTAGAAGCTGGCCTTTTAGACGCTTGGTCGGTACTTTTTAGGCGTCGGACACTTAGAAGCAGCCGCTTAGATGCATGATTTTTAGGCGCCACTGTTTGGATGCTGCTGTTTAGGCGCTGGACATTTAGATGCGGGACGTTAAGACTATAAATGCTTAGGCGCGGAATGTTTAGACGCGACCGTTTGAACGCTGCTGTTTAGGCACTGGACATGTAGATAAGGGACGCTTAGATGCTGCGCGCTTAGGAGTGAGATTTTGAGGCACGACCGTTTGGTCGCTACTGTTTAGGCGCTGGACACATAGATGCGGGACGCGTAGACGCTGTACGCTCAGGCGCGGGGTGTTTAGGTGCGACCGTTTGGACGCTACTATTTAGACGCTGGACATTTAAATGCGGAATGTTTACACGCTAAACGCTTAGGGGTGAAATGTTTAGGAACGACTATTCGGGCACTACCGTTTAGGCGCAGGACATTTAGATGCGGGTCGTTTAGACGCTGAAAATTTAGACGCAGGACGTTTAGGCGACAGGAAATTTAGCTACCAGGTGATTCAGAGCGCATCCGTTTAGCTACCAGGAAGATTAGCCGCTGATATGTTCAATTTTATTTATGTATCGATTATGAATGTAGGGAAAACTTGTGACAAAGTAGGTTACTATTAAAAGTAGTCTCGGGGCCCAAACTTCTTGCGCCTAAACGACAGTGTAGAAACGGTCGATCTAATTATATAAACATGTCACAAATGTTAAAACTTTAATACTCCGGCCTTTGAATGTTAATGATCAGATACAATAAGAGATTGGGCAGAGTAAGTTAGAGAATTTTGAAAATTAAGTTTTTGACCACGCTGATATAATATTCTTTTTAGTAGTCTCTTTCCGATATTAGAATTGATCTCTCTTGGCAGAAATTTCCTCTATTCAAGTCAAGAATGTAACTGTTTGATTGGAATTTAATCTTTTCTGTTGGTTGGTTCAACTATTTTGTTTGATAATTCATCTTATGTGGTCAAATTCAAGTGTTTTTTCATTTAGATTAAAAATCTTGTTTATTTGAAATATTTACTATTATATTGGCCATTGAGGATTCATTCTTCGGTTTCAAATGGCCATTACTGCATTAAAGATGGAACCACTTTGCTAAAAAAAAACATTTATTTGTTGAAGAGTTTACCATTTTGTTAAAAAATTTATCTCTTCAATTAAAATTCGTTTTTTTTTTAAATTAATTTGACTTCTGAAAATTTCATTATTACATGTGAAGATTCATTACTTTTGTTGAAAATTTATCTCGTGGGCTCAAGCTCAACTACTTTGTTAAAAATTCTATTTTTAACTATTATGTACAATTAAGTATTCTGTTTTTTGTTAAAAATTTATTATAACTTAATGAAGGTTCAATTACTTGGTTAAAAGTTTAACCATGTTTTTGAAAATTCGTATTTTTTGGTTGAAGATTGATCATTTTAGTTGAAAATTTGTTTTTTGGTTAAAAATTAAACTATTTTGTTAAACATTCGTGTTTCTGGTACAAATCAATATTTTCTAGTTAAAAATGTAAACGAATTATTGGACATGAGTGATTTTCGAGGATTTAAAACACTTCCCAAGCAATTTTCAGAGGTTGAAAAAGATTCAAGTGGTTTTATATAAATATTAAAAATATTTAAAATAAAAATATAAATTTCACGGAATTTTAGAAAGTTCTAATAATTTTTCATTTATTTTAATATTTTAAAGCAAGTTTTGAGGAATAAAAATATTTCAGATTATTTAAAAATAATTCCAAGCATTTCCAAGAAATTTTAAGGTATTAAAACAATTGTCAGAGGTTGTGAAATATTTTAGGGTATTTTGACAGATCCCAGGATTTTTTAAATTGATTTCATTAATTAAATTAATTTAGAAGGATTTTATATATTTCAGAGTATTTTCACATATTCAAAGCCATTTTCAAGAGCCTTAATAAACTTCAAATTATTTATAAATAAATAATAATAATATTTCAAACAAATATATCCTTGAGGGAATTTTTCATCCATTTCAATAATTTCAAGGAATTTCAAAAGACTTTAAAATATTTCAAATATTTGAGAGTATTTGAAAGATTATAAGGATTTTAAGGTGCCTACAATTTTTTTAAGAATTCTAAGATATATTAAAGGATATACAATATTTTTGTTGCCTTGAATTCTCAGGTATTTTAATCAAATTCTTTTGAATGTCCTTGCATTTTTCTAAACTTATTTCAAATTTTCTTAATTGAATGCATTTTTCATATTTTTGAATTATTTTTATTTCACTTGTACGTTTTTTAACATTTGTTCTATTTTTATAAATTCATGGAATTCTTCCTATTTACCTTAAATTCCTTTAAGTTTAATTTGAATGAAATCAAGGGAATTTGACCTTTTCAGGTTTATTCTTTAATGTGCTTCTAAACATTTGATTAATAGAGACATTAGGTCATATACCCTGCTGTTGGTCTCTAGAGTTTAATTGTTTGTACTGTTCTCAAAAGTTTAATTCTTGGTCAACTCTAACAAAAAAAATGCAAACAGAGATTTCTAGTGCAGCTATAAAAGAAGCTGGAGTACAATTTGGTTTCAGGTAATGTTACGAGCCATGCAACGAGTGCTGCAACATTTACTGAAAATGGATCTCCAACAGTCAAAGAGTATTTTACACAGACGTCTCACTTAGCCGGCAAAGTTTGCCACATGAATCCTTTTCCCAGAATAGCATCAAGACTCGGGCCATTTCATCTGGGTGCAAGTTGGGGTATCCATCTATAACAGCCGTCCAAACGTTGTAACAGTGCTACGAGTTATCCAGTACGGAGATGTATGGTAATTGTACATGGCTAAGTTACAGACTCCCAATGGCTTGGGGGCGTTAAAGTACCTTCCGGTGTATCACTGGTTCACCGTACACCTGTGAATACTGCCTGCAAACTCCTATAACGAAAACCTTTCGAGTTAACGTTTCTCGCGAGGTTCTATCTCCGCAAGTCAGATTATACATCGACACGTTCGCAGTTTCTACAGAGACTCTATTGGTCGCTTCCAAAGTTGAGCAAGTACTCGAGAGACGTTTCCAAAAAGCCATAAAAACGGAAGAGCTTCCATGAGGAAATGCGTGAATATGAAGGAATGTAAATAGGTTTTCCGGGACAGAAAAGAAAGAAATGCATGACTGTTAAAACAAAAGTTGTTCGATACTAATGGGCAAGTGTGGAGAGCTTTATATGAAGACTTTGTGAAGCTCTTTGCCTGGGGTGATTCCTAGAGAGATTGATTACCGAAATAGGTCAGAGTACTTTGCGGAACTATCTAAGAATCTATACCCCCTCCACCTCTACTCGGCTTCATAAAATTCTCCTCCTTTACGAGTGAGCCACGCTTAGCATAAAAGAGGTGCGGATTGATGGTATAATATTAATAATAACGCAATGTCGCAATGTATGCAGTAACTCGAATAGTTGCCTCCACACTTGAGCAAGTACTCCGGAGACATTTCCAGAAAGCCATAAAAACAGAAGAGTTTGCATGAGGGAGTGCGTAGACTTGAAGGAATCTGAAGAGGCCTTCTAGGAAAAAAAGTGTGTTGACTAATAGTTGACAAGAAATGCATGACGAGGAGAGACAGCAGAATGAATGAAGGCTGAAACAAATGACCTTGGATACCAATGGGCCTGAGTTCAGAGCTTTACATGAATACTTTGTTAAGCTCTTCGCCTGGGGTGATTGCTACAGAGATTGATCCGCGAAATTGGTCGGAGTAGTGTTGTGGAATGATCTAAAAATCTATACCAATTACTCCAGGGACAAGGATGAATTTTGAAGTCTTAGACCCCTGCTCCTGGGCGGATCCAGAACATTTTTGGAGATGGAATTTGGGGGGGGGGGGGTTCTCAATGGTTTAAAAGAACTTTTTAAAATAAATATAATAAGCTGATATATTCCATTTTATTTACATTTTTCGATCACAGTGTTTCATTCACAAAAAACCTGAAAACAAGCGTTTGTTTGGAGCCGCGTATAAATTGCTTAGTCTTTTGCGGTTGAAAATTCAACTCCTCGATTGAAAATTCGATTATTTGGTTGAAAATTTAACAAGTTGGTAGAAAAATACAAAAGTTGTGTAAAAACTTGCTTTTCAAAATTGCAAACTTTTTTGAATGCAAATTGATTCATCTACTTGGTTGAAAATTTGTCTCTTTTCGTGGAAAATAAATATTGCTGGTTAAAACTTCAACTATTTGGTAAAAATCTATACATTTCACTGAAAATTCGTCTTTTTTGATTGCATTTTATTTTGTTCTTTTTAATTGAAATATTTTCTTCTTGAAATATCAAATATTATATTCTTTATTTTAAATATATCTTTTCATGCATACTGTTCAACATTTTTGTTTAAAATTCAACTATTTGCTCAAAAATTTTTCTTTTTTTTCGTTGAAAATTTATATTTGGGTTATATTTGGGTTTAAATAAAAGAATCAAGAATTTGGTTGAAAAATTATATTTTTTGGTAAAAAACAAAATATTCCTATTAGACAATTCAACTATTCAGATAAAAATGTATACACTTTGTTGAATATTTGGCTTCTTTAGTAAAACATAATTTTTTGTTGGTTAATAATGCAATTTTTTGGTTCAAAAATTATGATTTTTTGGTTTAGGATTCAACTATTTTGATAAAAATTCCTCTGTTTGGGTTGAATTACATTCTGTTATATTAAAAATGAAAATGCCTTATCGTTGAAATATGAACTATTTTTTTTAAATTATCTTTTGAGGTCTAAAATTCAACTACTTCATTAAAAAAATAATTTATTTGGCCAAAAATTCATCTTTTTGTAGAAAATTCATATTTTTGGTTGAAAAATTTGATTCTTTGTAGAAAACTTGTCCTTTAGACTTGAAAAATCAACGAGTTTGTAAAAATTCAATTTTGTGTTAGAAAATTCAAACTTAAAAAAAAAAGTTTGTTCTCATAAATTCGTTTTTTTTTTGGTAAAAAATTAATATTCCTGGTAGAAAATCGAACTATTTAGTACAAAAATGATTTATTTTTGTTCAAAATTCTTATTTTCTGGAAAAAAACTATTTTTGTTTTGGTTAAAAATGCAAACGTCCGGTTGAAAAATAATCTGCTTTAGTTCTGGATTCCGATTCTTTACTGAAAATACTTCTGCTTTGGTTAAATTATATTGTGTTTCATTTAAAATTAAAATATTGTTGTTTAAAAATATCAACTACTTTATTTTTAAATAAAAATTCATCTTTTTATGTTCAAATTTTAAATTTTCCGTTGAAAGTTGAACTGCTTTTTTAGAAATTCATTTTGTTGCTGAAGATTCCTAATTTTCATAGAAAATTCATCTTTTTGGTGAAAATTTAACTTTTTCGTTGAAAATGAACTTTTTCCTTGAAATCTCATATTTTCAGGTTGAAAATGTATCTGTTTAATATAATAAGTTTTTCTCTTCTCCTTAAAAATAATTTTTTTACGTGTAAATTTAACTATGACATTTTTGGTTAAAAATTATCTCTTTCGGGTAGAAATTCAACTATTCGTTCAAAATTTCAGTAGATTATTGAAAATTTGTCCTTTTTGGTAGAAAAATAATCATCTTTTTAATCAGAAATTCAACTATTTGTTCAAAATGTATGCATTTTAAGGAAAATTGATCTTTTTGGTAGATCATCAAATTGGTAGATTTAAAGTGAAACTGGCGTGTTAGAAAATATTCTGGTTTGGTTAAGTATTTAAATATTTGGCTCAAAAATTTTCTATATTAGATCAATTATATTGTGTCTAATTTAAACTTAAAATCCTGTCTTGTTGAGATATCAACTATTATATTTTTTAATAAAAATTCATCTTTTTAGATTCATAATTCAAGTTTTTCGTTGAAAGTTGAACTACCTTATTAGAAATTTATTTTTTGCTGAATGTTCATAATTTTAATAGTAAAATTATCTCTTTAGCTGAAAATTGTATTGCTTTGTTAAATTCCTTTTTTTTAGGATAAAAAGCATTTTTTAAACTAAATATTTCACTAATTTGTTGAAAATGAACTTCTTTGCCAAAATTTCATATTTTCTCGTTGAAAATTCAATAGTTTTGTGTAAAAAATTGGTCTGTTTGGTCAAAAAGATCTTCTTGGTTAAGAATTCAACTAATTGGTAAAAAATTTATGTTGTTTCTTGAGAATCTGCCTCTTTTAATATAAATACAATCTTTATGATAAAAAAAAACACTTATAGAGAATTAAGTTAAAAGTAATCTTATACTAATATTAGTTTTACAATAGTTTTAACGTATTATTTATAGTACGATTGACGGTCGTGCAAAGTTACATTTATAATTCGTATTTTAAAACAGAAGGGGGTCAGCTTCAATGTAACATGACATTTTGAGGAAAGATTCACCGGAATAAAGTAAAAAATCATTGAAAATAACACAGGCCAACAATTCTCAGAACCAGAGACCAGACCTACTATACCCGAAGGTTTTTGCTGCGCTGAATCCGAATCTTACCTCAGAAAAATTCCATCACCCTCAGTTTTCGAGATATTCTAACCTAAAAGGGTCAAAAACCCGTTATTTTGATGTGTTCGAGGCCCCGTAACATCGCGAA
>NC_046664.1:27849141-27859050 GCF_010883055.1 Belonocnema kinseyi
GCTATATAGGGTGTTTTAACGTTGTTACGAAACTGCGAAAATACTTAACTTCAATCAATGATATATCGATGAAAAAAAAAGCTATCTTGAATCTGAAAAATCGATTGTAGAGGGCAAGGGTGCTCCTTTGTGATGCTTTCGTCCGTTTTTGAAAAAAAATTTATTCAAGATGCTATGTAACCTCAAATATAGCAAAAAACGGTGTTTTTTGCATTTTTAGGTTACAATATCTCGAAAACTGAGGGTGATGGAATTTTTCTGAGGTCGGATTCGGATTCAGCGCAGCAAAAACCTTCGGGTATACTAGGTCTGGTCTCTGGTTCCGGACCTTTGTCAAATTTTGTCGGCCTGTGTAATCTAATCTAATATTTGAATCCGCTCTAAAATACCTTGAAATTAAAGCATATAATAATAAATATCTTATCCCTAAACGTATCCTGAAGTTACAGTACGAGGTCAGGTTAATGGTGCAACTGGAGAGGAAATAACAATTGTTAGCATGCCATTAAAATAACGGACGATTAGATTTCTAATTCTTCCCGGCTTCTCTGCCTCCCACAAATTTAATCCTTTATTATAGAGTGTTGAATCATATAAACTTTTATCTTGCAGACCATTTCCTCGATATACTAATAAGTACACTGTTATTGCTTTCAGGTGGAAGTACTATGTGGCACGCGAAGGCGAAGGTTTAGTTCAGACTTCGGACTCTGGATCGGACAAGCACCGCCCTGGGACTTTGGGGCGCGGTCGAGTTGCAACGAATGCACATGCAGCTGCAATAACTGCATCCTGTATCATCCTCCAGCGAAATTCGAAGCTACAGAACTATATGTGTTCGAGAAAGTCGATTGTTGTCCGTGGTGCCTCGTTAGCTCAAAAACAAGACAGGTACAGACCGAAAATAACTTTAACCATCTGGCCAATGTTCTATACCTAGCGATAAGCGCCACTTAGAGCCCCAGATCAGAAAAACAAACCTCTATTTTTACTGGCTTTGATCTACAACTCTAGAGTCGACTCTCGAAGGCTACAATTTCCAGAGCCCATAAGCAAAAGGAAATTTTGAAGTATTGCTTTGTCGTTAAATAATACAGCCCCACAAGAACAAAATTGTTTGTAAACCGAGCGAAACCACCATATCCATACTCCAGATTCGGATTCGGTGACCCGAAATACGTTTACGAGTAGAGTTTTTCTTTAATTCTATGGGTTTCTCAATTATGACCTTAGGGTGACCTTCAACCCGACCTGATTGGGTAAAAATGTCCCCGGATTTGGATTAAGCAACCCCGAAAATGCTTTAAAGTAGTGGTTCGTACTTATTTAATGTGTTTTTCTCATTTTGACCTTCACTCGACCTTGATCCTGATCCGATGGGGTGAAAATGACCCCAGATTCGGATTCAGCTACCCCAAAATAGTCAGAGAGTAGAGGTTTTCCCTGATCTAATGGTTTTCTTCTGTTTGACCTTCTTTTGACCTTGAGCTTGATCTGATGGGTTCAAAATAGCCCCGGAGTTGGAGTCAAGGACATCAAAAACATATAGGTATTGTGGTTTAGTGCAAGTTGCGGAATTTTTTTTTTTGGGCTGTGTAATTCTTTGATAAATGTTTATATATGGCAAACAATTTCTCAAGAAGAACAAGCGAATCTAGAATTGGGAATTTAAAATTTTCAACAACAAATGAAATAGTTAAATTTTTATTTAAAACAATTATCTTTCAACAAAAAAAAAAAGAATTTTCAATGAAAGAGCAACCATTTCTATAAAAGCAATCAATTTTCTACCAAAAAAGTCAAATTTTTCTCAAAGTTCAATCAATCTTCAACCGAGTGATTTATATTTTCAAATAAAACAGACAAATTTTCCACTAACCATGCAATAGATACATTTAAATTTTTCATATTAATTTTGTATTAAAAAAATAAAATCTACAAAATAGTTAAATTTAGAAACATTAAAATTGAATTTCAAACAGAAAATAATATTTTTATCCCCAAATGGATAAGTTTTTAACGAAATACATAAATTTAAAAAAAATAATTTAAAAAAAATTATCATTTGAATTTTTAGTTAAAAAAAAATATTTTCGACGAAAGAGACAAATTCTTGCGTAAAATGCTGGAATATTCAACTGGACTAGTTAAATTTTAAGTTTAAAAATTAATTTGCAGCAACACCAAAGAATATAATTTTCCGCTGTAATAGTTACATTTTCAGTCATCAAAGTTTAATTTAAGACCAAGCAATAGAATTGCCAACGAAAAAAGATAAATGTTTTAAGAAAAAATTAATTGTTGATATTTCAACCAAAAATATTTAAATTTTCAATCAAACACAGTTAAATTTAACGAAAATACGAATTTTTAACAAGATTACATCACAAAGATACATTTTTAAACAAAGAGATTAATTTTTAACTAAAAAATAGTTAAATCTTTAACCAAAACGTATTAATTCTTAACCAATCAGTTGCTTTTTTTTAGCAACGGCAATACTTAAAATTCTGCTGATGGAAATAAATTTTCAATAAAAAATGACCAATAATTTTTATCATAAGAGTTGAATTTTCAACTCAGAAAGATTTTCCAGTTATGAAAAAAAATCTACGAATTTGTTGATGTTTCAAGAAAAAATCCGAATTCCTACAAAATAGTTTAATTTCCAGCGAAAAAGATAATTTTTCAATAAAAAATTGAATTTTCTATCAAGGTAATTAGTTTTGAGCCAATCAGTTTGATTTATAATTAAAAACATAAGTTTTCTATCAGAATAATTAAAATTTCAACCAAAAAATATTTTTCAGTCAAGAGAGCAAAAAATTGTCAACCGAGTTGTTGAACTTTTAAGCCAATAAGATGAATTCCCTACAAAGCAGTTAAATTGTCAATAAAAATGTTATATTTTAATCATATAGTTAAACTTCCTACAAAATTAAAAAAATATGAATTTTCTACCAAAATAGTTAAACTTTTAACCCAAAAAGATGAATTATCAACAAAAGCGGTTTATAACCCAATTTTTGAATTATCAAGCCAAAAATTTGAATCTTCGATAAGTCCGTTTCATATACTGCGAAAAAGCATTACTTTTCTACCAAAATAGCTAAATTTCAACCTAAAAAGACCATTTTTTCAAAAAACAGTTGAATTTTCAACCAAAAATATGAATTCTCAACGAAAAATGAAATAGTGCAATAGTTAAAAATGAGATAAATTTTCAAACAAGAAAGACGATTTTTTAACTCATCAATTAAAATTTGTAATAAGAAACTTAATCTTTACCCAAATAGTGCAATTTTTGAATTAGAAGTATCTTGTTGTATTTTTAACAAAACAATAATATTTTTATGCAAAAAAAAATTCTTCAATCAAAAATGAAAAAAATGTCAACCAAATTGTTGAGTTTTCAAACTAAAAAGACTAATTTTCTGCAAAACAGTTGAATTGTCAACCAAAATAGTAAAACTATCAACCCAAAAAGACGAATTTTAAACAATCAGTTGAATTTTCAACAAAATAATTAAAATTTCAACCAAATAATACAAATGTCAACCAAAGAATGAACTCCAGTCGAAAAATATAATTGTAGAGTTTTTAACAAAAAATAATTAAGTAACAACTATAAATAGTTATATTTTTTATTGGTTTCTGTTGATTTTTGCCTACAAAATGAAGGTAATTTTCACTGCACACTTTTTAATTTCAGACTGCACACTTGTAAATCCAAACTACAAAACTGTGTCTAACAACGAAAAATTGTAGGCCCCATTGAATGAGAAAAACATGCAGTTGGTATGCAAATATACAGAGTGTCCAACAAGTCTGAAAGCACCTAAATAACTGCCCAGATTAAATATTATTCAAATGGGTCAAAGTCACTTTCAACGAGAAATCCAATGGTGACCTTCAATTTGACCTTCAACATTACCTTTAATGTCATTTCAAGGTCAACTTGTATTTTTTATTTGGAAATTCTTGACATCGGCAATCGAAAGAGCTAAAAATTTTACTTTTAAACATATATTCAGGTCTTAGGTCAGATGTTACTTTGCAGATCTGCTGAACCGGCTTGAGTAACCGGGACGGCTCTATATTTCCTCAGGCTAAGGTCATTCTTGGAATAACTTTCAACGAAAAATCCAATGGTGACCTTTAATTGCATCTTGAATTGAAGGTCACCATGTGAACTGAAGGTCACCATTGGATTTCTCGTTGAAAGTTACTCCAAGAATGACCTTGACCTGAGCAAATATAGATCCGTCCCGTCAACCCAAGCCGGGCCTGGCTTAAGTTTGAATGACCTTCAGCAGACCTGCAAAGTCACAACTGATCTATGACCTGACTGCATATTCAGACGTAAAATTCCCCACTCTTTCAATTGCCAATATGAAAAATGGGGGGCTCCTGATTAAAAACACAAAATTGACTTTGAAATGACCTTAAAGATCAAGTTCAAGGTCAAATTGATGGTTACCATTGGATTTCTCGTTGAAAGTCACTCTAAGAATGACCTTTAGCCAGTTGAATAATATTTTACCTGGACAGTCATTTTGGTGTTTCCAAACTTTTTGAACACCCTGTATAACCGGCAGTAGCCATATTTTCATCTGGTCACGAGAAAATGAATATACCTGAAGTCGGCATAATGCATTAGTAGTAAATGTGCCTTGTTTTCCTTGCATTTAATTTCATGCTATTTCAATTAAAGTATCGCCTACAATAAAAAAAGTTATTAATTATTATTTTCATCTGCACAATCTAATTTTACAAAACATACTCCAACACTGGCTGAAAAAACTCAGAAAGAAATTAATGCAGCCTCGGGAGTCATGAAAAGCACTAACCTAAAAGTGTTAAGAAGAATGTTCGATCTGCTAGAGACCTTGGCTAAGTGACATTTACTCGATAGGGTTGAATTGTGGGGTTTTAAAAAGAGAACAATTAGACAAAGTTCGGGGTAGACATGATCAATAGATTATGGGCCCAGATAGAAAGACGCGGAACGGAACCGGGTCAATGGAGAACTAAATTTAAAGCTAGGAAGAAATCCAGGAAATATTAGGCTTAGACCTTAATTCGGTGCCTTCACTTTGATGTCTTGTAACTTTCGATCAAACTTAAATTTTCTCCCGCGCTAAGGTTAGCCTAATGGGCGAATCTTAAACTGTAAAACAAGTATAGTAGATTGCGGTCTTACGGACTTAACCTACAAAATCATTCGTAAATAAAATGGTGTTCGATATTAGAATGCGATTTTATTGTCAAATTAATTTTAAATGTTGAAAAAACAACAACGCTCATTTCTCTTGAATAAACTGCCGCCATTTTATTTGGAAGCTTCTAGGATGCTCTGATGCTTTTTTGATCATTTTTTTGGAGGGCTGTTCTTATATCTATATTTTAACTATACTTATAATGTATATTGACTAAATGCTTTCCTCGATATAGAAAAAAATGGTCAAATAAATCCAAAGATATTCACATCGACAAATCCAGTGATTTTTCTAAATATGTTTACAGTATAAGGTGTATCACAAAACGTACCGATATTAACGCACAACATCTTCTATACTTGTGAGATATTAGACGTAAAAATATTTGTATGATAAACTGAAGCTTTCGAGGTGTCAGATTAAACAGACATGATATTAGAACTTGAAGCCTTTGTCTGAGCTCAGGGAAACGCCAGACCTCTATCGGCTATTTGATGAAGCTGGTTATACATGATTTCAAGGAAAATGCGGTCAACATATGTTATTCACTTCATGAAGCTTTAAATAAACGTTTCCTATGGTATGTAGGTTTGTAGAAGAATTATGCTTATTAATATTTTGGTGATAGCTGTCCTATAGCTAAACATAAAATATGTTAAGGTTATGTGATACTTCGTCGTGTGATAAATTGGATTCAGTTCACTCGGCTTTTTTCCATACAAATGAACATTTTTATAAACTGAATTCGAAATGCTATAAAATATTATAACGGACGTCGCTGGACTCTTTTTTAGGTATAATACGTAATAAGAAAAGTGTATGGTGCTAAATAAAAATGCTGTGCATGTGCACTAATTTGAGGTTAGAATTGTTTTTTAGCTCTCTGTCATTCTGATAATGTAGTTCTATGTCGTACCTTTGCTGTCGGTAGCACTCAAGAATAATTATGGGAGGATATTGTAACACACATAACCTTAAAATACAAACACATCAAATTTAGCAGAATTAAATATTTTGAATTAATTCATAAAAAAGAGTCTGGGGACATCCGGTAGCATGTCAACTATCATTCCCTAGATTTTGAAAACAAAATCTTTATTACTGTAGGAACTCTGGTGAAATTTATAATTTTCTAAGTATCACATGCCCTTAAGGCATCTTTCGAAACATTAACTCACAATAGCAATTTATAAAATTGAATATTATAAACAAATACTAGAAATTCTTACTGAGAGCAATATTTTTTTATTCATTGAAGATTGAAGATGTAAAAAAATGTGATATACTAAGTATGGGAATTATTCCGTTCTTGATTAAAATTTCTCTGTTTGGTAAAAAATTAATTTTCTGGGTTGAAAATTTTCCTTCTTGGTTTGAAATTTCAATAAATGGCTTAAAATTTTCCCTTCTTGGGTTGGGTTCAACTGTTCTAAATGAAAATTTTCAAACTGTTTTTTTTTTATTTAAAATATGAACAATTACTTTTTTTATTTTCAAATGCCTTTTTTATTAAATGTTAAGCTAATTTGTTAACGATTTTTTTTCGTTAAAGATTTTTCATTTCAGTTAAAAAATTATATCTTTTATTGAATATTGAACTATTTTGTCCGATTTTTTTGCAGTTCAACAATAATTTTATTAAATGCAAATTTTATATGTTTTATGTTTAAAAATGTGTTTTTCGGCGAAGATTAAACCATTAGAGTACAAGAATTATCTTTTTCAGTTGGAAATTCAACCATTTGGTTAGAAATTTATCTTTTCAAATTGAAAATTCAACTATTTGGTTAAAAACTTAATTACTTGGTTGAAGGTTGAACTTCTTTGTTAAAAATTCATGCTTATTGTTGAAATATTTTGTTTAAAATTAAACAAAAAAAGGTTTTCCAGAAAATATCACCATTTTATTTTTTAAATGTAAGTTTAATTATTCTATTGTTATTTAAAATTTATCTTTTTTTTCTTAAAAATTAAAGTTTTTTGTTTAAAAATGTATTTGCTTTAGATAAATGTTCAAATATTTGGTTGAAAATGTATGTATTTGATTTAAAGTTCAACTTTTGGTAGAAAATTAATCTTCCGATTTAAAAATTCATATTTCTCAGTAGTTCATTTAACAAATTGGTTGAAACTTAAAATCCTATGTTTAAAAGCCCTTCTTTGTAGAATAATAATTTTAGTTAAAAATTCATCTCTTTAGTGAAAAATTTAACTATTTCTCGAAAATTTATTATTATTTTTAAACATTTTTAACGTAATGTGGAACTATTAATTTAACAGTTCAGTTTTGAAAATTAACAATTAAGAACGTTTTGCATGAATAAAAGCATTGAAATTCCTAAGTAGAAACTAGGTCAGCGATTTTTTGTAAATAATTGCAAATGATGATTTCTGCATTAAACAAAAAAATCTTGAATCCAGTGTAGATTCTGTAATCATACGATATTATTATATTCAATAATGCGTCTCAAATATTCCTCCTAGGGAAATAATTATTTTTATTGAAGAATTAAAAAAGACGCCCGAACAGGGACTTGAACCCTGGACCCTCAGATTAAAAGTCTGATGCTCTACCGACTGAGCTATCCGGGCGATGTGACACAGGTGGCACTGACTACTTAGTGAAAATTTCTGCCTCAATTGCGCCACAGTTAGGTTTTTGTTGTAACTATTTTTAAAATTAAACTTAGTATTGAGGAGTAAATTTTTAGAAGTAACAAAGTTACAGAACAATATTAATACTCACGTCACTATTTTTGGAATTTAAATTGAATAAAAAATATATAGCGGTTCTCGTGTTGCTTCATTCAATTTATTCCGAAAAACCGCTATGCAGAACTCTTTTGGCACACGTTCAGGTCAGGCGGTAGAGGTACACCAGTTTGTAAGCGGAGAGTCTGGGCTCGATTCATGCCGCCGGCATTTTAAAATGTTTTTATTCATTGCTATTTTTTCTTCATTGCAATTAACTATTCAATTGATTTAAATCGAGCTAAAATTTTTATTTTCAAACACTTTCTATCATATGCAAAAATTGATGGAAACTTTTATCAATTACGAGGCTAATACTTCAAAGATAAATCAGTTGCCACAAAATCCTTGAAGAATTCTGATTTATTTTGAAATTTTTTTATTTTTATGTATATCAATTTATTTTACTATTTATTTATATTTATATATTTCCATTCAATGAAGAAAAAAGAGAACTTTCCATAAAAAATGTTTTCTTAGGGATGAAGGCGGTAAACGTTAAAAAAATATTTGTATTGCAATAGAGTATTAAAATTAATTAAATTAAATCAAAATATTAATTTTTAACCATTTTTTCAAAAAGAAATAGTGAAATAAAAGGGTGCAGAAATAGGAAAATCAACTAATAAATCAGAATTTTTCAAAGATGTCGGGGCGAAGTGATAAAAATGGAAAAGAAAATTTGTTTATATGATAAAAATAGATACAAATTAATATTTTGGCTTTATTTCAGTAAATTCAATGCATAATTGTCATTAAGAATTGAAATGAAAAAACAGTTTGGAAAAGAAACCGGCAGGAAGAATCAAGCCCGGACAATCCGGTTAAGAACTCGGAGTGCTACCGACTGATCTTGAATAAACCAATTGATCAATTGCAATAAAAAACAGAAAATATATATATAATAAATATATATAAATTTTCAACTTGTTAAAAAGAAACGAATTTTCTACAAAAAAAATTCTAGATTAATTTGAACAATGGACCTACCTAACTGTGGCGTAACTGAGTTAGAATTTTTTCAGTAAGTACTAACTCCCACTTGCGCCACATCGCCCGGATAGCTCAGTCGGTAGAGCATCAGACTTTTAATCTGAGGGTCCAGGGTTCAAGTCCCTGTTCGGGCGTCTTTTTTTTCTGCAAGAATAATATTTATTTCCCTTGAAGAAATATTTCAAAGACAGTATCCTATAGAATAATTAACTTGGATCAAGGAATCTGTACATGATTCGCGATTTTTGTTTGGTTTTTGCAATTATTTAGGCAGAACCGCTGAAGGAATTTATACTTAGGAATTTAAATACTTTTTTTATACAAAATTTTTTTAATTGCAAATCTTAAAAATCTAAGTTTTTGAGAAAAAATGTTTCACATTCCAAGCCTCTAAAACATTAATATTAATAATTGAATAATTTATAATAGTATATTAACAGAATTTAAGAAATTGAAATTGTAACTAGTCAGAATTGCAGAACTTTACATTCTATTTTAAATTTCTTCAATTTCTTCAATTTAGAATCGAAAACTCTACTGCTTATTTCTAAAATAATCCATTTTCAAGAACTTTTATTTATACAATCCCTACAATCCATAGGTTTCAAATTGTATATAAGAAATTATAAGACTTTGAACAAAAAATATTTCAAACAAAAAATTAATTTTCTACCAAATAATTAAATTGGCAACTAAAGAGATGAACCTGCAATTCTACCAAGGAGATGAATTGTTAACCAAAAAGTATTCCATTTTTTGGAAAATTTATCTTCTATACTTAGAAATTCAACTATATGGTTACAAAATAAATTTATCGGTTGAAGGTGGAACTACTTGCAAAAAATTCATTTTTGTTGTGCATTTAACTGGTTTCTTTGAAACTATTACCTTTTTTTAATCTTTTTAAACTAAAAATGCAACTATGAAATTTTTGGTTTAAAACTAT
>NC_046664.1:27859150-27860294 GCF_010883055.1 Belonocnema kinseyi
GGTTAAAGGTTCGTGTTTTTTGGTAGAAAATTAATATTAGTTGAAAATTCATCTGTTTGATGAAAAACTCAAATTCATAATTAAAAAATGAACTCCTCTGTTCAAAATCGATTTTATTTTGGGTAAAGATTAATAATTTTAGTTGGAAATTCATATGGTTGGTTGAAGATTGAACCATTCTGTTGAAAACATGTAATTAATAGTTAATAATTACATTTTTTCATTAAATAAAATTTTTAAATAAAATGTAAAAACATCGCCCGGATAGCTCAGTCGGTAGAGCATCAGACTTTTAATCTGAGGGTCCAGGGTTCAAGTCCCTGTTCGGGCGTCTTTTTTGTCTTTAATCACCAAATGTGTAACTAAAAAAAATGAAACTACAACAAGAAAATTACCTTTCTAATTAATTTTTTACAAAAACATTGGAATTTTCGATAAACTATATTTATTTATTTAGTTACATTTAGAAAGATCAATTTTGAAAGCGTGCAGTTGATTTGTCAACCAAAAAAGGTACATTTTCAACCAAAAATGTAATAATTACATTTTCATTTTAAAATAAAATAATGAAATTTCATTTTAAAATTTAATTTTTAACCAAAAATCAAAAACGATAAGAAAATGGTTCAGCTTTAACAAAATAGTTGAATTTTGAACTGAAATCATAAATCTCAACCCAAGAAAATTATTTTTGAATAGAGGAGTTCACCTATCAACCAAGTAATTCATTTTTCAATCAAACAACTGAATTTTCAAACAAGATTAATTTTCTACCAAAAATTATGAATCTTTAAGAAGATACATGAGATTTTCATTAAAAACGAGAGATTAAAAAAAAATTTATTTTTCAGATGAAAAAATGCGTTCTCAACGAAAAATTGAAAATTTACATTTTCAGTTAAAATAAAATAATAATGATAATAATTTCAAAGAAAACAGTACATTTTATAACCAAAACAAGGAACTGCAGCAGAAGTTTTAAAGCTTCAACCAGGGAGTTGCATTTCTCAAAAAAGGTATAAGTTTTCAACTAAAATAAACACATTTTCCAAAGCGGAATAGTTTTTAGAAGAAAATTAATTTTCCTAGTCAAAACTTAGAATATTTTGTTGAGAATTAATGTTTAGTTTTGAAGATTCTCAAT
>NC_046664.1:27860394-27887919 GCF_010883055.1 Belonocnema kinseyi
TAATTTCAAATATACAACTGAAAATTCTTTAATTTTAAATAAATAAAAATTTATGAAATAAATTAATAAGAATTAAATAAACATTCCGAAAAGAGGGTCATGTAAGAGATTAACAGTCAATTTTTGCATTCCAAGTCAATATTAGCATTTTAGACTCATGTAACGCAAAAAATGTTTCCTAAATAGTTCAATTTTAAAGATTTACAATACAAGACATTATATATAAAATTAAGGATTTAAATTCCTAAATATTTATACTTAAGAACTTAAATCCTTTCTTTTACAAAAAATGTTTCGAATCGTAAATCTTTCAAGGATCTTTGAAACAAGGAATATTTTGAAACAAATTTGAATTTTAGGGTGGCAAAAAAATTAACATTTTCCTATATTGTGATATAAATCTTTATAGCTCCATATAATAATCTCTGCAGGGATTTAAAAGCTTGATCCTCAGCTGAAGTCTCATCTCCTACCAAGCGAGCTAAACGGGAAATATTAGAATTTGTGCAGTAAGTAGTAACTTTCAATTTTATTATATCGCCCGGATAGCTCAGTCGGTAGAGCATCAGACTTTTAATCTGAGGGTCCAGGGTTCAAGTCCCTGTTCGGGCGTATTTTTTTCTTCAGTAATAATATTTACTTACCGTGAATAAATATTCGAAAGACCCTATTCTATAGAATAATTCATTTGGATCACAGAAAGAATCATTTCTTTGGATCGAAGAATTTGGTTTCGATTCAATTTTTTTTTTATACGGAAATAATTCTTCATAAACGATAATAAATAAATAAATAAATTCATTCATACACGAATAAATTCCTATATCGGTTCCATATAAATATCTGTAAAGGATGATTTCCGAAACTAAAAAAAAAAAAAAAAAATTTGAATCAAAAACAGATTCTTTGAAACAAAGAAATGATTCTTTCTCTGATCCAAATAAATTATTCTGTAGGGTAGTTCCTTTTAAATATTTCTAAAGGGAAAATAAATATTATTATTGAAGAAAAAAGGCGCCCGAACAGGGACTTGAACCCTGGACCCTCAGATTAAAAGTCTGATGCTCTACCGACTGAGCTATCCGGGCGATGTGATCAGAGTGGATGTAACTCAGGGGCGCATACTTCCTTCGCCACCGGGGTAGCGACGGGTCATTTTCTGATAAAAAAAAGCTTTTTGTTCATTTTTACTTAAAATTATGAATTGTTTAGTATTATTTTCAATAAAATCTACATTTTCCAGTCCATCTCACTCAAAGCCACACCCCACCCACCAACCTCTTGGGTACCCCCCCCCATCCCCCAGTTGGGGTAGCAACCGCTATTTTTCATACATGGTTTGAGCGCCCCTGATGTACCTACTTACAGAAAAAAATCTAATATTTCCCGATTAGCTCAGTCGGTAAAGGATCAGACTTTTATTGTGAGGGTCCAGGGTTCACGTCCCTTTTCGGGTGTCTTTTTTTCTTTAGTCATAATATTTATTTCCCTTGAAGAAATATTTAAAAGGCACTATCCTATAGGCTAATTGATTAGTATCAAAGAAAGACTCATTTCTTTGTACCAAAGTATCTGTTGTGGGTTTAAATTCTTTTTTTTTAGATTAAGAAATAGTCATTTTGCAAATATTTAGTGAGAATTGAGAAACAAATAAATTCCTTTATCGGTGCTCTGTAAATATTTGCAAAGGATGATTTCCAAATAAAAAGAAAGGAATTTGAACCCAAAACAGATTCTTTGATCCAAAGAAGTCATTCTTTCTTTGATCCAAGTAAATTATTCTATTCGATAATGCTTTTCAAATATTTCTTCAAGGGAAATAAATATTATTATTGAAGAAAAAAAAGACGCCCGAACAGGGAGTTGAACCCTGGACCCTCAGATTAAAAGTCTGATGCTCTACCGACTGAGCTATCCGGGCAATGTGACGAATGTGGAAGTAACTACTTACTGAAAAAATTATAATATTTTCCGGTTAGCTCAGTCGGTAAAGCATCCGACCTTTAATCTGATAGTTCAGTCACTCCAGGGTCCCTGTAGTCCCTGTAGTCCCTGTAGAGATTAGTATATAGAGATACAAATATTTATATCAAAAGATAGGAAAATTGTAATTTTTCCCTACACTAAAATCCAAAATTTTCGGAAATAATCCTTGTTTTAGAAAAGTATTAAGAAAAAGTCATGTTTTAATTCGGTAAATCAAGTTAAAAAAAATTTAATAAACTATTATTTAAAAAAAATAAATATGACATAAATACTTTCTTGGTTTGTTAATTTTCTTCGAAGTTTTACATTAATTAGATTAATTAGATGTAAATGGCATCCATAAACTATTTTATAAGTTTTAGGCTGTTTTGAGCCCCCCCCCCCTCAGAGAAAGTAATGTGGCCCAACATTTTATCAATATATAGGAAACAAGTTTATTTTTCACAAAAAAAACTAAGAATGCTGGAATACATTATTTGAAATAAAATTAATATAAATACTGTATTGAATGCGATATGAATCAATTGAACTTCCCAAGATTTTAAAATGCAATATACATATTGAATTTTTAACAATCAAGATTTTTTCTAATCAAGAAACTAAAAAACTAAAAATAAAATAGTGCAATTATCAGATAAGAAAATTAATTTTTAACAAAACAACAAATGAATTACCAACACAAAAGTTCAATTTCAAACCAATGTATCTTCAAAAAATATGAATTTAAAACCAAACTAGTGCAACTTTTAGCAAAGTAGTTGCATTTGCAACTTAGAAAGATGAATTTTCCACAAAAATTCTAATTTACAAACAAAATGATAAATTTGTTAGCAAGAAAGGTAATGTTTTAGTAAAAAAAAAAGAATTTCTACAAAATACATTAATTTGCAACAAAATGGTCTAATTTCTAAACCACAAGGATAAATTATCTACGAAATGGGTAAATTTACAACTAAAAAGATGAATATTCACCGAAACAGTTACATTTTTTTGAAAAAGGATAATTTTTCAGCAAGAAGATTCATTTTTGACAACAACAAAAAACATGAAATTTTAACAACTTGAATTAATTTTTTAACAAAATAGTTGAATTTTAGGACCAAAAAGAAGAATTATACATAAAATGGTTCAAGTTTCAAGTAAAAAATATTATTTTTCAACAAAAAATCTAATTTTTTAATTTTGAACCAAATAGTTCAATTTAAACCGAATATACGCATTTATAACAGAAAAGTTAATTTTCAATCCAATAATGAACTTGTATAGCGATTTATTTAATTTTCAACCAAGCCGGATTAATTTATATCCAAAAATTTACATTGTTAAACAATAAAGGATGGATTTTCATCTAAGAAGAATTATTTTCGACCGAACAATTTTCAAGAAAATGCATAAATTTTCAATTTAATAAAATCAATTTTCAATCAAAATATTAACTTTCAACCATAAATAGAAAAGTTACAATGTTAATTGGAAATATTGATTCTCACCGAGAAACAAAAGAAAAACGAATTTTCAAATCAATAGTTACAATTTCAACATAAGAGACGAATTTTCAACCATAATGATAAATCTTTTTAAAAACTGAATTCTTAACAAAAGAGTTGAATCCAAATGAGAACTCTATACCCCGAAGATTTATTTTCTAAAAATGTATTATTTAAATTTTAAGCCAAGGAGGTGTATCTTTAAAAAGTATTAAATGTTGACAATACAGATCAACTTTCAACCGAGCAGTTGAATTTTCAACTTAAAAAATTAATTTCAGACCAAATAGATTAATCTTTAATCAAAAAGATCAATTTTTCAGCGAGGACTGCCAAAAATACGAATCTTCAACAAAATACATCAATTTTCTACAAAACTTTTAAATTTAAGAGTCAGAAGGACGAATTATCTACAAAACGATTAAATTTTGAACTCAAAATTATGATTGAAAAAAAAATTAATAAAATTGTAAGTATTTGGTTAAAAATGCAACTATTTTGATGAACATTCATGTTTTTTTTTATGAAACATATTTAATGGTAAAAAATTGAACTATTTTATTTAAAATGCGTCCATTTTTAAAGAAAATTCTGCCTTTTGTTTCAAAAATGAATCTTTCGGTTTTCTTAAATTCAACTGTCTTCAAAGAAATGCAATTTTTGAAAAGTTTGATCCTTTCTTTGAAAAGTTATTTTTGTGCGTTAATTATTGAAGTATCATGTGTGAAAATTTAATTATTTTATTAAGAGCAATCTTTCTTGGTAGAAAATTGCAGAAAATAGAAAGTTGCTTTTGAGTTCAACTATTTGGTTGTAAACACAACTGTATTGTTAAAAATGATTTTTTCCTAGGAGTTCTGTTTTTGTCTGCAGTTTAAACTTTTTTGTTTGCAAATTTATCGTTCTAGGTAGAAAATTAAAGAATTAGGTTAAAAATTTTAATTTTTTGTGAAAAATTAAATTGTCTTGTTAAAAAAAAATTTTCTTCTTTGATTTAAGCTTCAACTATTTGGTTATAAATGCAACTGTTGATTTAGGAAGGCATTGTTTGTTGTTGAAAATACAAATATTTGATTAAGAATTAAAATGTTCTTTGTTGAATTTCAGCCTTTTTTATTGAAATTGCAAGCACTTGATTGAAAATTTATCTTTGTAGATTAAAGATTCAACTATTTTGTTGAAAGTTTAACTTTCTGTTTTAAATTCTTCTTCTTTGGTTTAGAGTTCAAATATTTGGTTGTAAATGCAATTTTTTGGTTAACAATGAATTTTTTCATGAAAAATGTAACTGTTTTTGGTTGAAGTTTAAATTTGTTTATTTAGAAATTCGACTCTCTGTTGGAAAATTCAAACTTTAACATAAAAATTGAACTATGTTGTGGAAAATTTAATTATTTTATTAAAAATCCATCTGCTCAAATTTATGATTTTAAATGTAAATGTTTAGTTGAAAATATTTTTTTTTTCTGAAAATTCAATTATCCGATTGGAAATTGAACTGTTTTTGGTTGAAGTTTAATAATTTTTGTATTAAAAATTCAACCATTTGGTTGAAAATTCACCTCGATAGGTGGAAAAGATAACTAATTTTTTTAAATGTAACTACTGTTGGTTAAAGTTTAAACCTTTTTTCAATTAAACTCTAGTTGAAAATTCCGCTCTATAGGTAGAAAATTGAAGTATTAGGCGAAAAATTTAACTATTTTGTTAAAAATTCATATTTATTAAGAGTTCAAAACTTTTTTTAAACTGTAACAGTTTTTGCTAAAAGTTAAATTTTTTATTGAGAATTTAACCATCTATTAAAAATTCATCTTTGCGTGTAGAAAAATTAAGTATTGGGCAAAAAATTGCACTATTTTGCGGAAAATTTAATTATTTTGTTGAAAATTCATCATTTTCTTCAAAATGTTAACAATTTCATAGAAATTTGATTGTTTTAAATGAGAAATTTATATTTTATGGTAGAAAACTCACATGTTTGGTTGAAATAAATAAATTGTTAGAAGAAATCTGAAATTGTTTTATTTAGTTTATAAACGATTATATATCAAAAATTTACAATAATAAAATTATCTTCTCTCATTATGAACAGCCAGTGAAGATAAAAAAAGAGGTCAGGCTAAAATGAGGAAATTTTTAAAATGAAGTTTTGTGGCTACCCTGCTGGTACACTGAAGAATTCGTGCAGAGACGTTTAGACATTTATTCAGTGTTTTACTTTGTCATCTCCGGTTCGTCGACGAGTCTCTATTATGAATGCGAGCCAATTTAAAATTCATTACCAAGGTGCAGAGCACGAGCCTTCGTCGAAGCACCCCAAGACTGTCACTCCAGAAGGAAGAGTGGGGATAATTGTTCGTCACTAAACCGGCCGGAAGGGAAGATTCTCAACCAATCTCTCCCCTCTTGTCTTGTTTATTTAAATAATGCAGGGGTCGTCGGAAAATGGATGACTACAAAGCTTCGAAATCCGCGAAGCAAGACTCTAAGCCTGGAGTCTCCTGTGACAAGAGAGAGAAGCCACCTGCCAGTCGAGAAGAACATTAGCTGCCACTTTTCGGGTTTCTCGTATTACGGCAGCACGTTTCTTTTCTTTCCGCTATTTTGGAAAAGGTTTACAAAGCAAGACGAGACACTCGATTGGTACTATCTTTGTCTTGGGGGAATCCTCCGACGAGTTCAATATGGAAACTAGCTCTTTGGGGTATTTGGAAAGAAAGGATGGGGAGAGTTTCTCTTTTGCGGGAGGCGATGATAAATGGCAGAAGATGTGCTAGAAGTGCTACAGCTTTTATTATTTTCGGCTGTTGTTATTTCGTTTTAAATTTATTTTTGTGGAGCACTGGGAGTTTCACTCTTTCTCGAAAGTGGGACCATAATCTGTTGGGGCGAAACGCAGGCGAGAGAGTTTTGGTTATAAGTAACATCGAGTCATTTATAGAATTTTTAGAAAAGGGATTGAGTTTATATCAATGCAGAATCCGTATATCTTACAATTAATAATAATTGTCTTCGACCATATTCATTCAATCTGGCCACATTGAAGCTTCTATGTTTCCGATAGCTTTTTGCATTTTTTTGTTTGTCTCGCGGCTTTTCTATTTCTATCAATTTGACAGTTTCCAATAGCGTAGGTCAGTTTGACAAAAAAATGCGAAAAGCGATAAAAAAATAGAAGCTTCAATATAGACAAAGTGAATGAGTAACTATCTAAATGATTATTATTACTTGTAAGATGTAAAGATTTTGCATTAATTAAACCTTTACTGTTTTTAAAAAACTATAAATGACTTTATGCGACATATAATAATCTCTTCACACATGCATTCCATTCCAATAGGTTATAGGCCCAATTTCGATAAACAACAAAATGATCAGTATTCCATACAAATAAATTGATCTAATTAAAAGGAAATGCCTTATAATTGATTTTCAAGTTATTCCTTTTGAACTTTAGATTAATATAATGATTGTTAAAAAGGATGATGCACACTTTGAACATTATTAATTTTTAATTACTCTGTTTCACATTCCTGAATTAAGAGTTCAATTGTAAATTGGAGTTAAAAATTGGTTAATTTTTAACGTTTCAAGTATGAACTAATTAATGTTGAATGTCTGCAATCAGGAATCATGTAATTTTCAAAATTTGTAGCATAATTAAAATCCTAAGTTTCACAATCTTTAAGAGTTTTTACTGACGAAAATGACAGTGATTTTTTCTTAACTATAATTAAATTGTGAAGCGCCATTATTTAAATAATTTAATTTTTCAGGCGTCGAAACAAAAGTCGCTTAGCTTTAAAAGTTTAAATTTGCAAATGTTTCTTTTGATGTTTCTGGATTTTTCATTGCTCAGGTTTTCCTTGATACCCCCGCAAAATTTCGTGAAATCTGATTATATTTTTTAAAATTCTGGAAAATTTATGAAAATACCTTGGTAGCTTTTAAAATCTCTTACAATCCGTTAGAAAACTGATGAAATTCTATGAAATACTTCGAATATCCCGAAAAACGATAGAAATATTCTCAAAGCTTAATGGCCCTATAAAAGTTGTTTGAATCTTCCAAAACTCTTAAGAACCATATATCTTTTTAATTTTAAATAAGCTTCAAGCTTTTAAATCTTACTTGTAATCTATTATAATGTTCTTAAATCTATAAAATCCTTCAAAATCCCTTGAATTCCTTATAATTCTTGAAAATTTCTTATAATCCTTGTAAATACCCTCAAATACATCAAATTCTTTGAAATCTTCTGAAATCCATTCAATTTCTTTGAACTTATTGAAAATTTCTTTAAATACTTAGAAATACCCCAAATATTTTCAATCTCTTGAAATCCTTTACAATTTTTGTAAGCTGCTAAATATTACATGGAGTCTTTTAAAATGTCCTTCAATCTTGGAAGTCCTTTAAAATCCCTTTAAATTTCTACGAATTCCTGCAAATTCTTCAAGTTTATTCGAAATTCTTTGGAATCCTTGGATGTGACCCAAAATATTTCAAATCATTTGAAATCATTTTAAATTTTTGTAAAAGTTTTTATATAATATCCTCAAATCTTGAAATCCATTAAGGTTCTGAAAATTTAATGAAAATTCCTTACAAATTTTTGAAAATACTATAAAATATTTCAAATTCTTGGAAATATTTGTAAACTCTTGAATATTACTTAAAAACTTCTGAAATGTCCTTGAATCTTTAAAATTATTTAAATCCCTTTAAAAAACTTAGAATTTATTAAAAATTCTTGGAATTTTTTCAATAGCCTTATATATCATATTTAAAATCCTTTCAAATCTTTTCGAATTTTTATATGTTAGTGAACATTACTTGGAATCTTTCAAAATGTCCCGAAATATTTGAAATCCTTAAAAATAATCTAAAATCCCTGCAAATTCTTGAAATATATTGACAACTTCCTGGAATCCTTGGAAATACCCAAAAATATAAAAATTCCTCTGAAATATTGTTAAGCTTGTGAATATTATTTGAAATCTTTCAAAATGTCCTTCAATCCTTAAAATAAATAAAAATCCCTTAAAATAGTTTGAAATTCATTAAAAATTTATTTCAATCCTTGAAAATACCCTTACATATGTAAAATCCTTCAAGACCTTTGGAAATTTTTGTGAGCTCTTGAATATTACTTCGAATCCATTAAAGTGTCCTGAACTCCCTAAAATCCTTCGAAATCCCTTGAAATTCCTTCAGATTTTTTAAATCCATTGAAAATTTCTTGGAATTCTTGGAAATACCCTAAAATATTTGAAATCCTTTGAAATCTTTTGAAATTTTCTAAAGATTTTGAATATTACTTGGAATCCTTTCGAATACCCTAAAATCTCTGAAATTCGTTGAAATCTCTTCAAATTCATGGCATTTGATGAAAATTCTACGGAATCCCTGGAAGTACCCTGAAATATTTCAAATCTTTGAAAATATTTAAATGCTCTTAAATATTATTTGGAGTCATTTGGTTCCTTTAAATCCTTTTTGAATCACTGCGAATACCGTAAAACACTTTTAATCCTATAAAATCTTTCAATATACTTATGAGTCTTAGGAAATTCTTTGCAATCACCTAAATTTCTATAAATGTCTTGAGATCCATTTAAGTCTTCGAAATATTTAATACATCAGTTGGTAAATCTCTGTCCACTTTTGAACGTTTTGTACAAATAAATTATAATATTTATATTTTTTTACTTAAATATATTAAAAGGGAAAAAACCTCAGTTTTTTAGACAATCAAAAAGAACCCTAAATTCGAAAAGGATCTTTTTTTCATTTTAAATACGTATAATTCAGAACACTTCTATTGCTTTAAATGCTTCGATTTTTAAATTGCTTATTTACAGTTTAAACTTGAAAAAATTTCAGGATTAAACAAAAGATTAGGCAACTATCTGAAGAAGTTTTTAAATAATTTAGTAATTGCCTCGAAAATTAACAAATAATAATAATTATGTACAGCAGTTATGTATGATGAAGTAAATTAAGTTTGTTCTACTGAAGAACCAAAAAATTCACAGAAATGTAAATCAATTATTAGATTTTGTCATCCAATAACAATTAATGATAGTTTAAACAAATTAAATTAAGAAATGCACTGTTTCTCTATTTTAAAGGTAAAAACTAGGCTTTGTCAATGTAATGAAGTGTAAATAAATAATGTCTAGACTTTAATAAAGCTTAAATTATAATCAACAAATAACAATGATGCACTATTGTTATTGTCATTAATAATTTTATACGCGAATTTTTATTCTATCATACATTCAAAACAAGTGAGAGAAAATGCATGACAGGACCAAAATTTGTCTATAAAATTATTAATGACAATAAAAATAGTGGGTCTTTATTCATATTTTTTTACAAAAATGTTTAAAAATGTGTAATTAAGAGTTAGTAATGTTGAAAAGCCCTAGTTTTTCCTTGTGAAATAGCGAAAAATTTATTTGTTAATTAGGTTTGTTTAAAAAATGATTATTTGTCATAAATTGATAACATATTATAGTCATGACTAAATAACAGGTTGATAAAACCCTTAGGAAAAGCAATTTTTTTCTTAAAAAATATCTATTTGTATAAAAAATCATCAATTGTTATTGCTCAGATAAATCTGATTATTGACATTTACGTATAATTTTGGGCTGCTTTAGTAGAAAAAACCTGATTTATTTGATCATAAATACCTGCTGTTGACAACTGTTTAGAAAATTTGTTGATGAAATAATCAAATATTTATTATCTCTCATTAATTTAATTTAAAAACAGTGTGGCCTATACATTGTTCAAATTTAGTACAAGTAAATTAACGAATTACCGTTGGTGCCCATGAATCTATTTTCACTTACTTATTTCTTTCTAGCAAATTCAAAATTTTGTTTGGCAGTTGCTTAGCTATTAGAAAATTTCTATGGACAGTGGATTCATTGCTTCTAGATATTTTTTATTCAATATATGTAAGTACTGCTCGAAAATCTGTACTCTTCTAAAAAAATTATTATTTCACTTTGTTAATTGATAAGAAAATTAAAATAACAAGCTTTTTTTTTAAATTGACCATAGTAGATTTATGCAGAATTTTATTAGCTTTAATTAAAAAAGAAGAAGCGTTTAAACCAGTTGAGAAATTGCTTCTGAATATAAATTTTTCCACCGACATTTTTTTTCTCTACTGCGCTTTGCGAAGCAACTTTGATAGTTTTGTCCGCGAATGCGTCAATCGTACTTTCTTCGGGGAGGCGAATTGAAGGGAAGTACGTTAAAAGAGGGGGGAAGGGAGGGTAGGGAGGTATGGGGAGTGGAGAGTGCTAGTAGAAAGAGTGAGAGGACTGAGGAAAAGGGATGTGAGCAGATTAAAATTACGTAAAGGAAGAGAAGGTAAGGTAAGTGGTTTGTTATGAAGTAGAGATAGTAAAGAGAAGTAAAGGGCTGGGATATTCTAGGGGGAAAAGGGTGAAGAGAAGTAGTAGGGAATTAGTGGTGCACAGGGGAAAGAAAATAGGGAAAGTGAGGATGTCGAAGTAGAGGATAGAGGAGTAGGAGGAGGAATGAGGAGGTGTGGGAGGGAGCAGGAGAATATTTGTTATTAAATTTTTTTTAAATAAAAAGTTTCTTTTAAATGAACCATGGCAGATTTATGCAAAATTTTGTCAGCTGTAATTAAACAAAAAAGGCCTTTCAAATCAGTTAAAAAAATTTCTTCGGAATATCTGTTTGCCCACATAACTTTTTTCCGCCACTGTGCCTCGGGCAGAAACCCTAATAGTTTCTGTAGGGTACCCGTCCTTCGTAAATTTTTTTGGGAGGTAAATAGAGGGGAATTAGGCTACAAGAGGGATGTAGAAATATAGAGTAAGGGGAGCGGTAGTATGAGGAATAAGATTGGTTTGGACGGGGATGTAAAGGAATGAAAGTAGTGGAAGAGAAGGTAAAGGAATTAAGGAGATTTATAGTACAGATAGTGGAGAGAATTCAGGTTTGGAGTGCTTTGGGCGGAGAAGAGAGAAGAGGAGTAGTAAAAATAGGGGAGGTAGCGATGGGAAAGTAAAAGTGAGAAATCTTGGGGTGGGATGAGTAGGAAAGAGAGGGATGGGAGCAGTAGGAAAGGGAGGGGGGGTTGAACTGAAAATGGTGGAGGGTATGAAGTGTGAAGTGTGAAAGTAGAAAAATAAAGGAAGTGGATGGAAGCGGGAGATTTGAAGGACTTAATTGACGTCTTCATAGGCTACAAAATCCTTTTCTGTCGCGAGGTGCCTAATTTGACTAGTTTATAAATTTTCATGACTTGAAAAACAGGTCTGGTTACCGGGAAATCTTGAGGAACTTGTTTTTGTTTTTAGTGGTTACCCTGAAATATTTATATAGAGAATTCGACTTAATCATGATTGTTAGTTGTAGAAAAGAAAGAACAAAGAAATTCGTCAGAGAAAATTGAGTTAAGGTACAGGTGGATACAAGTAATGGAAATTGATAATGTGAAGGACGAAGACGACGAAGTAAGGGAGCTGATAATAAAGTTGCATAGATTGAAAGGACGGATCAATCGCGCCAGCCAGTCTCTTCTTTATAAATGAGAAGGAACAGGGGCTGTTTCGACGCGGGACGAGTTTCGAACCAGTTCAGATATTCACCGGTTGATTACCGTCCTGGAAAGGGCAGCCCTCTCCAGAATTCCCTGGAGTAAGCTAACTCGACAACTGACAAATTAGCCCGGCGTACCGGCGACACTTGCAAAATGGGGCGACAGGAAGGAGCCGCTTTGGTTTGAATTTGATAGGCGGACTCTGCTACCGAACAGTCGTCTCGGCGCTATTTTCCCGTTGAAAGCTTGCTCCTCTCATCTCGATCAGCTGAGCTCACTTTCAATTCGTCTCTTTTCCTACCAATGTCACTGAAAATAAATTCAAACGCATTTTGAGATCCGAATTTAATTCAGGCTTCAAAGTGAAAGAGAAAAATATTCCAATTTCAGTTGTAACTTTCTTATATAAAGGAAGAGTCTTAAAGAAAAAATGGTTAATGGTTGCTTTTCAGGAATCTTTATAATAAAGATAATTGCCTTTCTTGAAATAGCTACCCCTTTTTTAGAAAAATCTACACAGCAGAGCAAAGAGAGGCATGTTATGTATCAGGCTGGCTCAACCAAACAAAATTTTGGAAATCGGAAATAAAACCATGTAGAAAAGTAGCGTATGGGAACCTTGACAAGGCATACAAAATTTGGTTTTGATCGATGAAACAATACTCATTTTCGTAATTTTGATATTTTTGTGTATTTCCATCTTTTAGCTTTCTGGAGGCCTTAAGCTACTCCCAAAATTTGTACAGATTTTTATTTTTCAGCCCCATAAGAGATTATTAATGTTTATGAGACCCCTATTTACAAAAAATAATAAAAATAAAAATACACTAGAAAAAAATTTGACTATTCTAGGAAATCTTAAGTGTAAATATAGTACTATATTTTTAATTGAGTTTTTATACACCATTAAACTATTTCCCTTTTGGGGTAGGCGCGACTCGCTCGGTCGAAAAAGGAGTAATGTGTGTAAGGGATTGAGAATTTTCAGATTCATACGGAATTCTCGTGTTATTTATGTAAATAACACGTTCGTTCCGCAATACTGTTCCGACCCAGGTTGCTGATCAATCTCTCTAGCAATCAACCCCAGGGAAGATCCTCACAAAGTCGTTATGTAAGGTTCCCCACTTGGGTCCATTAGTGGCCAAGGTACTTTGTTTCAGGCGTTATTCACTATACTGACACACTTTTTATTAACTATTTGCCGCCATACTTTCCTGTCCTGGCATACTTCTCTAGCTTCTTTTATGTTTATGCATTTTTTCATGCAGGCTCTCGTGTTTCTGTGACTTCTTATGTCTCATCTAACTAGGGTCCCATTCACACATTCTAACCATTCTTTCGGCGGTCTAACTCTGGACACGCTGCCATTTACTTTACCTTGATACACTTGTTTCGTTAGTCGTTCATTTGGCATTCTCTCAACATGTCCGAACCATCGTAACCGATTTCTTTCCCATGTGTCTACTAGCGTCTCTTCAGCACCACATTCTTTTAGAATTATCTCGTTACTTAGTTTGTCCATCAGAGTTTTTCCGCATACTATGCGCATGAATCCCATCTCAATTGCGTTAATGTTACTCTTGTCTTTTTCTTGGTAAGTCTATGTCTCGCTACCGTATAGTACAGTCGGTACAAATATAGCATTATGTATTGCCAGTTTAGCTTTATTTGATATATTTTTACTTCTGATAAGGGGACCTGCTCTACCAATAACCTTCTTACCTTCGTTTATGCGTCTATCTAATTCCTGATCTATCTTCTCGTCCCTGGTAAATAAGCTACTAAGGTATACGAACTTATCAACTTGTTCAATTCGCTCATCATTTAATAAAATATTCCATAGTGTTTTCTCACTCTTTCCTTCAAACACCATAGTTTTTGTTTTATTTGCGTTAATTTTGAGGCCCATGCTCTTCATGCTTGCATCTAGTTTATTCAGCATTCTTTGTAAGTCGTCGATTGACTCTGCCATAACAACCTTATCATCGGCGAACGCTAACCCACGCACCCTTACTGTTTCGAGCTTCGCACCTTACACTCGCTTGTCTACCCATATATATTGTTTTGTAGCTTGTAGGAGCCATCCATTGACTCCATACTCTTTCAAGACTTCCCAAACTTTACTTCTATCTACCTTGTCAAAAGCTTTTTCTAGGTCAACAAATGCACAGAAAACTTTTTTTCCTATTCTCAAACTTTTTTCTTTTACTTGCCTTAGGCTAAATATTTGATCCGTACATGACCTTTTTGGCATAAACGCTCTTTGGACTTCCCAAATCTTTGCTTCTGTTATTTAATTACCCTAGGAATAAGCATTTTTGAGTATATCTTACTTACAGTACTTAATAAGCTAATCCCTCTGTAATTAGTGCAGTCTCTCTTATCTCCCTTTCGTTTGTACATTGGAACGATAGTACCTTTTTTCCAATTGTCTGGGACGTCTCCCATCTCGAAACATAAATTTATCCATTCTCACAGTCTATGTGGTATGCACTCGCCACCGTGTTTAAGCATTTCAGCGTTAATACCGTCTACCCCGGCAGCCTTACCGTTTTTCAAGTTCTTAATTATATCCCTAACCTCAGTGACACAGACTTTCTTAATTGAGTTTTTTGTCGCACCGTGTTCAACATCGCAGTTGTGGTGTCCTACAGCTTCATCTCCAAATTGTCTCCTAAAATAGTTTCTGAAAGCCTATAGTATTTTGTCTGCATCATATACCATTTCCCCCCTACTATTTCTCATGTTGACAAATTCTGTACTTTTGTTTCCTTTTATTTTTTTATAAAGCAGTATTTGCTCCCTTCAAAGTCGTTTTGTATTTTCATCTATTCTTCTGCTCTAATTGTATCTTTAAGTTCCTTAAATAATCGTTTGTGTATCCTTCTTTCGTGTCCAAAATCATTTATACATATATTTCTTTCCCCAATGCTAAGACCTGGGATTTTCAAAGTTCTCCTGTACGCTTCTCTCTTTGCTTTTTGGGCAGCCTGAATTTCATCATTCCACCACGCATCACCAGCATTCTTCCTTCAACTGCGGTACCACACACTTCGATCGTACATCTAACTAGGAGATCCCGTAACTTTGTCCAGGCGTCTTCTATATATTTGTTTTTTATACGGTCCTCCCATGTTGCCCTACCTATGCTTTTGATTATCTTATTTTGGAAATCTATTCGCACGTCCAGTTTCTGTAGGTTCTCAATTTTGATTCGCGTTTGTTTTATTTTCTTGGTTCTCTTTTTTCTCCATCCCCGACCTAAGTTAATTTTTGAGATCAGAAAGTTATGATTAGTATTGCATTCAGGACCTCTCATGACCCTTGTATCTTTGACTAACTCTCTTAGTCTTTCATACGAAACAACAAAGTCAACTATACTGCGGCTATTACCTTTAGACTAGGTGTACATGTGGATCATTTTATGCCTAAATCAAGTATTTGTAATAAACAGACCCCTTTCTAAGCATAGACCAACTAGTTAGTCTCCGTTATAGATTGTTCTTGGATCCCCAAAATAACCTAGTGCTCTTTCTCTATCCTGATTTTAGACGCACACCCATCCGTTCATGTCTCCTAATAGAATTATTTTTTCCCCATGTTCGCAAATATTTATTGTGTCATTTAAAGTGTCCCAGAAGGCGTCTTTTACTTCTCTGGGATCACTATCAACTGACACGTAGCATGCTATGATAAATAGTCTTCTGATTCCTACTTTCATTCTAGCCCACAGCAGTCTGGGAGATACGAAACCATGGTCACCGAGATGCTGCTTTGCTCTTTCATTCAAAATCAAACCTACTCCTTGTTAACCATGTGATTCACTGTCTACTCCTGGCCACATTTCAAATCCGCCTTTCAACACGACGTTTTTTTGTCTTTGGTTTCGCATTCCTTTTTCTTTGTTTCAGGAACATATAAAATATCTAGTTTCCTTACGTCCATAGTTTTACGCAATTCTTTTACCTTGAGATCATTTACTCCCCTAGCATTCCATACACCCAGTCTCCATTCGTCGCCTGAAACATGACCTTTAGATTTTCCGTGTGCATGCCTTTTATCAATTAAAGTTCCACTCCTTTCCGAAGCTATTTTGTAGTTTGTATTATCCATTGCTTAGATTATACGCCCAACTATCACCTTTATGCAATAAGTTTATTTTTTGAGTCGAAAGCATGTCAAAGTTAAGTAGCAAATCGTCATATATATTATTCTTTTTCAATTGACTTGCAATTTTATTTGAAAAGAATAAGTTAAAACATTAAAACCAAAGGTTTAAAACGATTTAATACATTTACACTTACGATATACGGTTTCCAAAGAATTTTTGTTGCTCACCACATTAATTATATTCTCTAAATTTTATTTCACTAAATTTATATTTTACTGAAATTTATTTTTACAGAATAAAAGCTCGCCCTGATTTCTATTTTTGTTAATTTACGTGTGAGCTCATTTTTATTTTTCTGAATTACGAGTTTCTATCATTTTCATTTCACCGTATTACCAGTTGCTTGAATTTTTATGTTTTATATTCGTCATTTGTCATAATTTGCATTCTTTCGAATCGTCCTTTAAGAAAAATTTAATTTTAAACTAATTTAAATTTCACGCAATTATTTAACTTTGGGCACATTTTTTATGTGAAAAGAAATTTACCTTTCAGAAAAATAAAAACTATAAAAAACAGAAATTTGGCAAAATATAAATGACACAAATTGTAATTTAGTAAAATAAAAATAAGTAAATTTAGAAATATTAAATTATGCGAAATAGCAATTTGAAAAGGTAAAAATCAGTAAAAAGTTAAAGCCGGGAAAAGAAAAATATTTCAAATGATAATTCTATAATTTATAAATGAAAAATAATAGTAATTTGATAACATAAATACAATTAAAAATAGGAATTTGAAAAATAAAAATTTTAGTTCAGGAAGATAAAAGTAAGGGTAAATAGTAATTCAAGAAAAAGGAGAATATGCCAAATAGTAATTTAGACAAATTAAACATGTGGGTAATGGTATTTCAGTGTAATATGTCTGATGGAAAAGGTAAAAATTATGGTAAATGTTATTTTAAGAATATAAATATGAGGAGAAACGGAAATTCAATCAATTAAAATTGATGAAAAATGGCAGTTTGGAAAAAAAATATATCAGAGGAACAGGTAAATCAGAGAAATGGAAATTATGCCAAATATTAATTCAGAAAAGTAAGAATGTTGGAAAATGGCATTTTGGAGAAGTATAAACTGTTACATATGCCAAGAGGAATGCAAATTATCCTATATTATAATTTAAAAAATTTTAAATAAGGGGAAGTTTTAAAGCAGAAAAATAAAAAATATTTGAAATTGTGATTTTAAAAAATGCTTCAGGGTAAATGGCAATTCGGTAAATTGAAAATAAAGAAAAGTGGCAATTTGGAAAAAAGAAATAAGGCCAATTTTGTTGCAGTAAAATGGATATTTGGAAAAAATAGATACAATTAGTTAACGTAATTCAGTAAAATAAAAATCATGGCAAATGTAATTAGGTAAAAATATAACAAAAGGAAATTCAATCTAATACAAATTATGCTGGATGGTAATTCGGAAAAAGAAAAATTAGGGGAAATAATAATTAGAGCATATAGAAACTATGCCAAATAGTAATACAGAAATATAAAAGATTGGTAAATGGTATTTCTGTTGCATGAGAAAAATGGTAAATGAAAATTATAAAGAAATTAAAAGAATTGTAATCTTGTAAAAAAAAGGAATTGCAAATGAAAATTCGAAGGATTAGAAATTATGCAAGATAGTACTTCTAAAAAGTAAAAATTAGCGCCGATGGTAGTTAAAGAGTAAAATGCGAATTGATATGATAATTTGGAAAAATAAATTTAGGTGTAAATGGCAATTCGTAAAAAGGGAACATATGTCACATGCTAATTCATAAATAAAAATTCAGTGCAATGACATTTCGGTAAAATAGAAATGATGACATAGGGCAGGACGGAGTGATAAAAATTGTGTCCAATGGTAATTTGGAAAAATAAAAATGGTTCAAAACAGTAATTCGGAAAAATAGAACATTTGGGAATATTCATGCCTGCAACTGAAAAAAGTTCCGTATCAGAAATTAAGCTACGAATAAAAGGTGTTAAAAATCTATAGCCAATCGGGATTTCTCTCGGACGGTGGCTTAAGCTGAGGAAACTTCTCTGCAAAGCCTAAGTGGATTGAAAATAAAAAAGGGTGCCCTTGGTGGGATAAATGACGTCCACTTTGGCCGAAGCTCCGCCGGGAAATCGTTGCGTCAATACTTTTCGTATCGCTGGTGGTAACCGGTCTGGGGGTGTAAGGGGGTGGTGGATATGGGGTTAGAGAAACAGTGCGGTGGATTGTTATTCGCACCGCGTAGGGTCTCGGTGTCGCTTTCACTAGAGTCGCTTACTGATAAACGAGCGGTTTTACCCCCTTTCCTACATTTACCGTGCCCTCTGAATGTAAACTCACCCTTCTTTCGATTCGCTTTAACCACGCCATGTTTAGCTCGCGAGTCGAGGGCTTAGGTGTAAATCGTTTCTCGACTTAAACGATTGTTGTCGTCGACGAGTCTGGAATTAATCGACGGTGCTTGGCTTTACTTTCGAGAGAGTTAACGCGCTTCTGATTTCATTCAGGGTCTTTGACAAAGATCAGTGGTTCAGTATTTCTTATAGTTTTCTTCTTTTCTTTCTCAAAGACGAGAGATTAATCATTGGGACGCACAACCATCACACCACTACCGCCTACCACACGACCACTGATACCGTCGGAACCGCAAGCCAACCACACCTGCAACATCAACCGCACGACCACTTCACTGCTGTCATTCACCGCATGACCGCAAGGCCGCTGCGCACTCCTAAGCTTCGTGCAGAAATACAGTTTACACAGCATTCATTAAATTCTTTGAAATCTTGTAAAATACGCAGAAATACCTTAAAATCTTTCAGGCTGTTTGGAATTACTTTGGGATGTTTAGGGTAGTTTAGAAATTTGCAGAGTAATTTAAAATTACTTGAAAATTAAATTGAATGAATTTATTCTCTATAGTTCTCTAGATTTACATTAAAATCTATAACAATGGGTAAAATCTCTTGAATTATTTAAAATAATTGGAAGGCCTACAAAAAACCTTAAATCTTTTGAAATTCCTTGTAATCTTTGAAAATAACTTAAAATCTTGAAAATACTTCCTAATTTTCTGCAATAATTTTTTATACTTCTTGAAATTGTTAAAATCCGTGTAATCCCTTGAACGGTAACTTAATTAATTTCTTAAAGTTCCCTAAACATTCGTCACAATCATTTAAAATCTGTGAAAATAGTAAAAATCTATTAAAGAATGTAGGAATAATTTGAAGTTCCTTAAAAAGAAATTAAATGAAACTTATTCATTGAAGTTCTCTAAAGAACCATTGACATCCCTAGAAATCTTCTGAATAAATAGAGATCCCTTAAAATTTCTTTCTCTATAATTAAATTCTCTATAAAACATTTAAAATCTCTTAAATGTTTAAATTCAATCAAACTTATGAGTTAAAATTCAGTTTCGAAAGTTTTAAATTCCAGAAACCTTTGAAATCCTTCTAAGGAAAAAAATTCCTCTTAAGTGTTAAATTTTTAAACCAGCAAGACGAGCTTTTCACGAGACAGTCAAATTTTAAACTACCTGAATTAATTTTCAACCAAAGACATTTATTTTCAAATAAGAAGATTAATTTTCTATAAAAAAAAGATGACTTTCTAACGAATGACATACATTTCTATCCACACAGTTGATTGTTTAACCAAGAAGATTTGTTTTCTGCCAAAAAAATAAATTATCGATAAATTAAATAGATTTTAGCTAACAAGTTAAATTTTGTATTTAAAAATATCATTTTCTTAACACGAAATAAAGTACGTAAATTTTCACTTTGAAACAATCTATTTTTAATAAAAAACAAAGTAAATTTTCTACAAAACTGTGGAGTTTTTAGGAAAGATTATTTCTTCGGAAGTAGTTTAACTTTCAGCCAGCGAGTTGAATTTTAAGCCTAAAAAGATGAATTAACAAAAAAAGAAGAATAATAGTTGGCATTTTGAAAAAAATAATTTTAATGAACATGAAAGAAATTTAAATTTAACGAAAATTACGAATTTCCATCAAAACAGTTGCATTTTCAATGAATCTGATTTATTTTTTATAAAAGAAGAACGATTTTCCACAAAATGAATAAACCCTGAACTAAAAATTTCAATTTTCAAACGAAAAGAAAATTTTTTGACTAAGGAATACAAGTTTTTAACAAAACACATGAATTTTTAACCAAATAGTTGAAATTACAGCTGAAAAAGATCAATTTTTAACCAAAATAACGCATTTCAATAAATGAAATAATTTTTCAATCAAATAAATACTAAATTGTCGAATTTTTTACGATATTGTTAAATTTTCGAGCTGAAAATACAATTTTGCTACAAAACAGTGGAAGTTTTAACAAGAAAATGTGAATTTTAAAGAAAAAAGTTCATTTTCAAGCGGAACAGATTAATTTTTAACTAAGGAAGAGAAAATTTCTCAACAAGAAAGATGAATTTTTAAATCAAAATGGAAACAAAATTTTAAAAAAATTGTTGATACTTCAAACGCAAAAGACTATTTTAAATTACCTTGCATAATTTTTATTGCATTTCTTCGTGGCAATATTACTAAAAACTAAATTAAAAGAAAAACATGAAAAATCTTTTTAGTTTTTTTTTATATTGAACACTTTTGAAAATTTTAAGACCTTTCAACTACTTATAATACTTATATACTTATATCATTTATAAATGATCAGAAAGATGCTTTCCGTGAAAAAAACCTTGAGTTCAACCACTTTTATGTTGAACATGATGAAAATTCTCCTTGAAAGAATACAAAAAATAATAAACAAAATTTAATTATATTGATTTAATAACCGAATAGTCGTTTTAATATTTCATGGAAAATATTATTATTAATTTTGGATTTTAAATATCTCATTTTGCGATAAAAGTAAAAAAATTCTTCTATGTAAACAATTTTTATATTACTTTAATTTAAAAGATTAACATTTTTTAATTTGAACTAATAAGATGTCTGCGAAGACAGATATTCTCAGACATTCTGGGACTTTTTGCAACATCAGCTTAATATTTTTCACTTTCATGATATATTAATATTCTTCTGATCCGAATAAAAATAGCTGACTAAAAGCTCATTAGGTCGAAAATTTAATCTCTGGTTGAAAATTGAATTACATATTTTACTAAAAATTCGTATTGTCTTTAGTTCAGAAATAATGTTTTTCTTTGAAATTTTCTTTGGCTTTAAAATTTAACCAATTTTTTTTGCAGACTAACGTTTTTTTTTTAATTCTCGAATTCGTATTTTTTGGTAATTAATCTTCTTGGTGGAGAATTTATTATTTTTGCTGGAGATTCAGCTTTTAAGTTGAAGTTTTATCTATTCCACTTTCAGAAAATTAATCATTTGTGATAAAAAAGTAAACTTTTGGTTTTACACATATTTGGTTTAAAATTCACTTTTCAAATATTTATTATTTGAGTTAAAAAATTTAATCTCTTTTGCTGAAAATGTTAATATTTCATTCGAAATTCTTCTTTTTTTTAGAAGGATTTTCTTAGTTAACAATGCAACCATTCCGTTTTTGGATGAAGATTGATATTTATTTTTATAAAAATTAATATTTTTTTATGAAAATTGATCTTTTCTAGTCAAAAATGTATGTATTTTGTTAAAAAGTTGTATTTCTGATCAAAAATTAATCTTTTTGTTTGGACATTTATACTTTTTAATAAAAAAATATTTTCTTTTCTTTAAATTTTTGATTAAAAATTCAACTTTCTCGTAGAAAATGAGTTTTTTGTTAAAAAAAATGAATTTTGTATTGAAACTTCAACAGTTTTGTGTATAATTCGTCCTTTTGGTTTGAAAATTCTAAAATTTGTTGAGAATATATTTTGTTAAGAATTCGTGTTTTTAATAGAACCTTTAATAGAACTTTCTTGCTGGAAACTTCATGTTTTTGTTGTTGAAAATTTATCTATTTTGTTAAATATTTATATTTTTTCCATTAAAATATCTACTATTTGGCTAAAAGTTGAACTAGCTTATTAAAAATTCATATATTTTTTTAATTCACCTTTTTGGTTTAAAATTTGATTTTTTTGTTGAAATTCGGTTTTTCTTCCATGAAAAATTAATTTCTTACATTCTCATCATTTATGATTCAGAAAGTATTAGAATTGTCGGAAATTTGACATCACACTTTTTCAACGGATCTCCACGTTTCGAGACCCCCTGAATCCGAAAATCAGGTTTTCACGATGGCGTCTGTCCGTAAACACGATAACTTTGGAAAAAATGAACGAATCAAATTCATCTTTGGCACACTATTTTTAGGTCCTAAAAGAAAGGACGAGTTCGTGAACCAGCCATTTTTGATAAAAATTCAAAAAAAATTTTCAGACAAATTTTTTCTGAATTTGAAAATTCTATGAGCGGATATTTATATTATTAAACAGAACACACAATTTATCCAAATGTCTTTTTTCGATAAAGAGAAAATTCTCAGAGTTATAGCGGCTTCAAAATTTTTTTAATCAACCAAAAATCAAAATTTGAAGTCGAAAAAAGCACTATATGAAAAAAAGTCAAGAGAAGAAAAACATTTCTTTTTTTAAGCTCTATAAGATTATCATAACCAATTTTTAGAGTTTCTTCAAAAATCTAAAATTCAAATTTTGATTGCGCAAAAAATAATGGAAAATAAAAAAATCCATTTTATGGACAAACTACCTAGGATACGAAAAAAGATGAATTAACAAAAATGATTATCCTAAAAAAGATCTAGAATTTCGTTAAGAATCACTTCTTGATAGAACGCATACTTTTTGTTTTATTCGTAAAAAATAACGTTGAAAAATTTTTTTTTTAAATGTGTGGAAAAACGACGAAAGTTACGAGAAAAAAAATCCAACAAAACCTGTTTACAAATGTCTGCCGGAAATCGAGCGCGCAGCGCGAGTGTCACGATGAGAATGTGTACCTCAAAGCCTACAGAGCTTTGAGAAACTTAATCTTTGACTATACTTAATTAAGTAGATAATTCAGGATATGAAGACGCATATAAATACTGCCATCTAAAAGAAATCTTTTTGATACTAGATTGTTATGTGCGCGCGCACGCGCGCGCTCACTTTTATACTCATTTTTATAATTTGCTCAATTTTCTAATAACAATTCATTTGTTAAAATTTTCTGAAGACTTATATTCTTGTTGAAATTAGATTCTGAAAGAATGAATTCAGTGTATCAATGCATCGTAAAATGTACGAATACTATTATTAGGGAGCGTTCATGTATTCCGTAACATTATTTTAAACACTTCTACCTTCCCACACCCTAACTGCAGTTACGTAATATTTTTTTGTATCGTTTTAAGAAACTTAACAGACGTTTTGTAAATAAGAATAGATTTTGAGGATAAAGTGCGGTATAGAAATAAATTAAACAATATTTTGACGTAACAAAACAATACTTTTTTGATATTTGTTTGGTTGCACACATCTTAAATTTATTTACAAGGGAAGAAGTATCAGTATTTTTTCAAAGAATTATATAAGTTTTATCATTTTCATGAGACAATTAGGGAAGATTTTTAAATATTCAAGATGTGTCAAGAAAAGAATGCATAAGATTTAAAAAATATATATTTTATTTTACAGGATTTTACAAATTATTAGAAAAATGTCAGCCTTTTCGAAAGATATTTAGTTCTTTTATAATTGCAGAAGAAATAATAAATATGTATTCCATACATTTTTGGAAATGCTTCGAAGGTTTAAAATATTTTAAATCGATGCAAAGCCTCTTGAATTCCTAGGAATATTTTTTAATGAATCCCATTTTTCTTGAAATTTTGAAAAATCATTTAAATTGTAAAATATTTACCTCAAAATCTTCAAAAATTTCTTACGAATTTGAAGAAAATTAGAAAATATTTGTGAGTATTTCATATTCGCCAACAAAAAATCTAGATTAAGAAAACAATATATTTTACGGGATTTTACAAAATAATAGGAAAAGTTCGAGCCCTTTTAGAATTAAATATCTACACAATACTTCTTAAATTCTTAAAAATATTATTATCTGACTGGAATTTTTCTTGAAATTTAGAAAAGTTATTTAAAATCTAAACTGCTGCCTAAAATATCCCCAATTTTCCTAAAAACTTGAATAACATTAATTTCTTCACTTGAGACCTTTCAAAGTTATTCTAATTAAGGGCATGTGATACTTTACCATATGGATTTTCAGTTTTTCATATATTTCGTTCACAAATTTTAATTTGAAAAAAAACATTAGTGTACAGACGTTTGTGTTTTTAACGTCTGGCTTTCTTTTTGTTTAAGAACTTTCACATAAATCTGCATTTTTTAAATCTTCTGCAGTTTAAAAATCTTCTTTATTCTTGTAAATTTTCGCAATATTTGTATAATTTTATGGTTTAATTTATTTTTTATTTTTTAATGTTACAAAATAAAAACATTTTGCTTTAAAATCGTCTACTCTTTCTCGAAATTTAAGGAAATATTTGATGCTTTAAAATCCTTTTTGAATTTTCTGCTGAAGCTCATTTTTCAAATTAAAAATTCTTAAGAAGTTTTTTTGGGAGCCTAAAGAATTTATGTCATTATCCTGAATTTTCAAAAAAGTCCTAAAATATCTTTTAAATTTTTACTGTTTCTTAATGGTTTTAAAACTTGTAAATATCTCTTAAATTTACTAGAATTTATTTAAAAATGATTTATTTTGGCACGATGTTGCTTTAAACACTTGCTAACCCTTTTCTTTACTTTATAAAATAATATGAAAAGGTTTTAAATCTTTTTTAATGAGCTCTTAGAAATCATTAGTAAAAAATTGTTTGAAATTTTCCCATGAAAATAAACTATATATGTTTTCTTCTCTTAACGTCCTAAAAAATTAAGTTTACCTAAATTTGAATTAAATCACGGAAAATAGAAATAATTTTATTAAAATCTTCCATATTATTTTTTAACAATTTTAAAATCTTTAAAATTAACAATTATTATTTCATAATTAATTATTATCTGCTTAAAATTTCTGCATAGCTGTTTAAAGAAATTATTCTCAAAATCTTTCAAAATTATTAAGACATTTCTATTGTTCTAATTCTTAAAATAAGTTCTTTCGATAATTTTATTTTACTTATCTCTTTAAAAATTAAAAAAAAAGATTACCCAGATGTAAAAAAAGAAAACATTTTTTCTTCTTAAAAACTCCGGAATTATAATATGGTAGCAAAAATATTTATAATTGAATCTTTATCTATTTTGGTGGTTTCAAAAAATTAGTCATCTAACAATTCATTGATTTTTTGATAAATGATAACTTAAAAAGCATTAAATAATCATTTTTATTCAAACATAGCAAAAATGTTTACTTTAAATTTTTTTAATATCACATTCATTTTTAAAAATTTGTTTTATTGGTAACTTTTGATACTAATTTCAGAAAGAAATTAAACATATTTTCATATGATTTGAAAAATCGAATGCAAAGACACATTTCAGTACATCAGAATCATGTGAAAAATTATCTAATTGAAATAATATAATTGCAAAATGTAAATTAACTTTTAATATTCCAATTATATTCAGTATTCCCTTATATAACCTTTAAGTCAATAATTAAATTATGTTACTTAAATTTCGGGAACTAAGTTTTAATCTTCATTTACTTTAATTATCAAAAAACGTTAATTAGCTAACAATCAATTGACAATTTTACAAAAGAAAAACCATTGAAATATAATTCCGTTATAAAACATTTCAAAAACTTTAACTTTTTATATTTTTTCTTATTTGACATTTTATTTTAAAAAATTTTATTTAATCATAAACTTTTAAAGTGATTCCAGAAAATGTAACTTTCAGTAGAATCAGTTGTTAATGAATTAATCAGTTCAAAAAATAAAAAACATGATACAATTATTTTCATCGTAACATTCAAATAATGTTAACATTATGTGTATATTCGCCTTTAAATTTTGATTTAGCATTTCCATACGTCTAATTTATTAGTAACCTTTGTCACTAATTCAAATCATCATGAAGAAAGTGTGAAGAAAACTATCAACTAATAATTAATCAAATGGTTCACAACATAAAAAGCATCAAATAACTTCACTGAAATAATAAATTTATTTGTAGTCTACTTAATATTTTACTTTTTTAAATGTTTTCTACACGTCTAATTTATTAGTAACCTTTGTCACTAATTCAAACCGAGATGAAGAAAGTGTGAAGAAAATTATCAGCTAATAATGAATTAAATGGTTCACAACATAAAAAGCACCAAATAATTTGTTTCATTGAAATAATAAATTTACTCTTACTTTATATATATTTTAAACTTCCTTCCTGAAAATCTTAGTTATTAATAACCTTCAATACTTGTTTTTGTAAGAAACAAAACATTGTACATATGATTTTGACAATTTAATTGATATCATTTCAAAACGTCATCAACATTTCGAAAAACTATATAATTCTAACAGAAATAGGTTAAATATAAATATGTTTCTATTAAAAAGTTGATATTTTATATTAATGAATGCAATTCTTATGTAATGAAATATCGTAAAAAAATAAATTAGCTAATAATAAGTAATTATTCTGTTCATAAAATACAAGGCGTTAAAGAATTATTTTTATAATGAATCATTCAAATAATTTTTTCTTGGCGTTTTTCTAAAAATTTGTATTATTGATAAAATGTTTAAATATTCCAGAAAAAAGTAAAACATATACTCGGATCATTCAGAAATCATAATTCCGATACTCATTTGACAACAAAACAAAAATTTGAATAAATAATAAAATTTAAAATTTAGTATTTCAAATATGAATAGAATGTTATATCAATTATAACCGGTATTTAATAATATAATATTCACTTAAATCATCAATCTGTTAACTTGAATTTAAATTTTTAAATTTAATCTTTATGTAATTGAACATTGTGAAAAGTATTAATGAACTAATAATTAATTAATCTGTTTATAACATAAAAAGAATTAAACTATAATTTTCATTTAAAAATTGAAATAATTTCCCCTCTCCATTTTTTTAATTTTAATTTTCATTTTTGAAAATTTGAACGCTTGGCAACTTTTGATACTTATCCGAGACAAAAATTAAAACACGTTTATAAATATTAAATGCAGATACTCATTTCACAAAATCAGAAACATTTGAAAAATTATTGAATTAAAACTGTGGTATTTGAAGTATTATTTCATTTTTATCATGCACATTATATTCAATATTCAATTATATAATCTTAAGTAAATTATATAGATGTAT
>NC_046664.1:27888019-27897455 GCF_010883055.1 Belonocnema kinseyi
TTTAAATTTGAAGCAGCATTTGTATACCTCTAATCTATTAATTACCTTGTAAATTAATTTTAAAAAAATTAAAATATATGTAAATATAAGTTTGAAAATGAAGTTCAGAATCTCATTTCACAATTATCACAATCATCATAAAAATCCATATACTTGAAATATAAATGTTTAAAAGAAAAAGTAAACTTCGATACAAAAGGTATCAGCTAATATTTAAATACATAATCTGATACTAAATACAGTAGAACCTCGCTTATCCGAGGTCGCATTATCCGAGTTCGCTATTATACGAGGCTGAAACAAAAATAGTTTACCCGTCTTATCCGAGCTATAGCGCAATAGTAGTTCGTATTATTCAACCCTTATGCATTATTCATACATATGAACTTTCTTAACCAACCAGAACAGATTTTCCCAAACCTCTGCTCTCATTTGTTAATAATGTATATACTCTCTACGTTAAGTCTCTACGTTCAGTTTTTTACACCGAGCTTTTCTTTTTGTTTAAAATTCTGTTTTTATCCGAGTTTCCCTATTATCCAAGTTGGGGCCGGTCCACAATAGGTCGGACAAGCGAAACTCTACTGTAATCAATGTAGGTTACTTAATTTAAAACAATTTAAATTTAAACTGGATATGATTTAACATTGTGAACAAAGTTGATCAGCTAATAATGAATTAAACAGTTCATAACTTAAAAAGCCTCAAATAATTATATTCTTTTGCAATTATTTGTGGAAAATCGATTTGTAATATTATCAATTAAAAATTATTCAGTCATTTCAAAGCATAAAAATCATTAAACAATTATTTTAACCCAAATATTCATATATTTTTTAACAAATTTTAAATGTTATTTATAAAAATTTCAATTTTTAGTGACTTAATATTCATTGAAGGAAAAGAATTTGAACGCTTTTACATATATTTTTGAAAATTGAATGAAAATATTAATTTCAAAACACCAGCATAATTCCGAAAAAATTCTTAATTGAAATAGAGGTACTTTAAAAATAAATTCACTTATATTATGCTAATCATATTCAATGTTCCATTATATAATCTACAAGTAAATAATGTATTTATTTGTTCCTTATGTTAATTAAATTGAAGGTGATAAATTTTAATCTTTATTCAATTTAATGTTCGAAAACCAATATTCAGCTTATATCAATTAGTCATTTTACAAAATAAGAAGCATTAAACTATAATTCTCACTAAAACCTTTAAATAAATTTTAGTTAATACATATTTTTAATTACAAATTTCATTTCTAATCATTAATCATTTCACAACATAAAAAGCATTACACAATTATTTTAATGAAAACATTCAAATAATGTTTACATTATATTCTCATTCAAATTTTAAACTGGATTTCTCTACATTTAATTTATTAATAAGCGTTCTAGCTAAGTTAAAAAAATTAAAATATGTGTACATATAATTTAGAAAATTGAATTTAAATACTTATTTCACAATATCGGAGGCACCATAAAAAATTATATAATTGTAATACAATTATTTAAAAAAAAGGAACATCTATTACGAAAGTAATAGCCAATATTTAATTACATAATCTGAGAGGAAATAAAATATTTATGTTACTAAATGCTAAACAATTTAAATCCAATCTTTATGTAATTTGATATTTTATTTTTTATTATTAAATTTTAATTCATATCAAAATATTATTAAACTTAATGACTTCACAATATATGTATTCATTTAATAATCTTTTATGTTATTTGACAAAATTAGATTTTAAGATAAAATTTTAAAAATTATTCTTTAACAATAAATAAGCCAATTTAAAACTTATTTAAATTATATTTAATTTTAAATTTGTAAATAATTTTAAAATATGAAATATGAATATAATATTAGTATAAAAAAATTATAAGCATGTATAACATAATATTATTAGCCTTTATAATTTGCTAATATAGAACTGATGAGAATATTATTATTATAAATAAGACGTGAACAAAAAAATTTTTTATGACTCAATTATGTAAAATTTAGAATTGATATAGCTCCAATATTAAATAGTTAATAAATTTTGATTAGATAACGTTAAAATAAAAATACGGTATTATTTAATTTTAATCTAAAAATAATAAGTTTTTCAACATTAAATCTTTAACATAATTAAAACATTAATATAATAAATTTATTGAATTGTAATTTAACTTATAAAAACTTTAGGTTTTAACCTCAATGCTTAATTATATTTTATATAATAATATTATTAAACTTGATGATTTCGCAATATATCTATTAATTTAATAATCTTTTTCTTAATTAAATTTTAAGATAAATTTTTACTAATTATTACTTTAACAAATATAGCTCTAATATCAAATGGTTAATAAATTTTTATCAGATAAGGTTAAAATAAAAATACGATATTATTTAATTTTTATCTAAAATTAATAAGGTTCTCAACATTAAATCATTAACATAATTAAAACATTAATATAATAAATTTATATAATTGTAATTTAGCTTATAATAACTTTACGTTGTGATACAAAATTTAATTATAATTTATATAATAACATTATTAAACTTGATGATTTCGCAATATATCTATTAATTTAATGATCGTTTGTATTATTTAAAAGAATGGAATTTTCAGATAAACTTGAAATAAATATTACTTTAACATTGAATTAACCAATTAAAAATTTATTATTGAAAATAACAGCCGTTATTGAAAATGAAAATAAAGACACAAATTAAAATAATTCTTGGCGATCGATAAAAGTAGAAATCTACTTTTAAGTTCGATTAATTAAGTTCGATTAATCCACCATGTAAGATTCAGCCTCCATGCGCTACTAATGGAGGTTACGAGTTTTCATATACAGGAAAGTTTTTCTGAAGCATTCCAAATGCAAAGAATAAATATCCGAGCTCGAAGCGTGAGGTGTAATTATGTTTGAGGGCAAAGCCCGACGTAACCTATTATCGAGCGCGAAGCGCGAGATTCAACCATCGCGCGCCCTAGGCGCGCTCAAACTTGCGAGCGAAGCGAGCCGCGCGCGTAGCGCGCGACGAGAATGTCCCCGCGAGGCGGGCAGATTTTTTATCTGAAAATTGCATTACTTCATTTTTGTTTATAAATGTATCCATTGCAATTATAAAAATTCAATTATTGGATAGAAAATGTATGTATTTAGCTGAAAATTTGGCTTTTTGGTTAATAAATTAATCTTTCTTGTTGAAAATTCAATACACATTTGGTTTTAAAACCTAAGAAATTTAAAGCGTGTTTGATATTGAATTTAATTTGGTATTTGCATTAATTTTATTCGTCAGAATTTATTTATTTATTATTACCCTATTATTGTGAAAAATCACCTTTTTCCTATATTTCAATAGAATCTTGGACTTAATTATTTGGGGGCGGGGCAAGGGGGTGTTAAAAACTAAAGTTGTCAACAAGGGGCGACAGAGGGTCAAAAATAGCCTAAAATTGGTAACATAGTTAATAAAAAAAACCTTATAAACTTTCATTACCCGTCTAAGATTTCACGACAATATTTCTGCAAATTTTACAAGAGAAATTTTCTGCGTGTTACTACCTAATTAAATTTTCATAATAATTTCCTACTCATTTTGAATATCCTATAAGAGTTGTTTGTCACCCCATTGTTCTTAAGCATCCATACGTTTATAGCAGTCTCGAATGACACTTAAGAGGCAGTAACCACTACTTGGGCATTTATCAGCGCGTTTCCGGGAGTATAATAATAATATATGGTCTGTAAATCACGATGCGTGTTCTGGCCCGGTCATAACCGTTTCGAGAGATTGCGAAGGGCTATTCAAGGAGAGAGAGAGAGAGAGAGAGAGAGAGAGTGAGAGAGAGAGCCACGGCGACAAATCGCACGACAAAGTCAGAGTTCCAAGCGGCAAAGGTAGAAACGTCACGTTCCTCAATCCTCCGGGGAACGATGCCTCAAACGATCACGGGGGACCATGAAGACACGCACCTGCAACCGTGACTTGTCTCACGTGAAAAAGTATTGGCCCTCGCGACCCGACCTCATGCTGCCAAAAATACAGGGTGGGACAAAATATGTGCCCGGGAGAGGATCGTACGTGGCACCGGGACGACGATAAGTTTGTCATAGCCAATTTATACAATTGGCATGGCTCCCCGCTATTTGGCACAGGGGACCCACGAATTTATGGCTTAATGTCCCCGCTTCGGGAAATGTAGGCTATCTTCTCGGGGAAGTGGCCTTTTCGATTTCGTCGTTTCCATCGCTCGCACGTACGAATTAACTTTCATTTTCGTACACAGTCAATCAAAATTGTTTCGTTTGTAAACATATTTGTGGCAGATATAGTGGAACATATTGGGATTGATTTTTTCGAGTCATTTCTTGCTTTAAGTTAGAGTGATATTAAAGCTGTTTCTTGGATTATTTTTTTAAAAATGGGTGGAATAAAATTAAAGTGAACTCTTGCTTATTTCAAGTATTACTTATTTCAAGTACTTCGTGCTGCAATATTTAAAATTATTCAGTTGCGTCACTAGAGTTCTTAAATTCCCAAGAATTTATTTTGAGAACATTGATTTAAGCAAATTCTCTCGATAATTTTACAAAAACATTCTAGAGTTTAATAAGCATATAATTTTTTAGATTATAGAGTTTCTACAGATCAAGTAATTCCAGAAATTCAGAGAATGCCAGGGAAAATCTGAGTTAGGAAAATGTCGAAAAACTAAAGTTGAAGTTGATCTTATTAATGTCGTTAAAAAGCGCAACTATTTGGTTGAAAATTAATATATTTTGGTTGTGGATTCAAACTGTTTTGTTGAAAAGTAATCTTTTTCGGTTAAATTTAAATATTTTTGGCATAAAATTAAAATGTTTTATGTTTGAAATATCAAATATCGCGTTTTTCGTTGAGAATTCATCCTTTTTGTCTGAAAATTCAACAATTTAGCTGGAATTCGAACTAATTTGTTGAAAATTCCTTCAGAAATTCAAATATTTTGTTTGAAATTCATATACTTTTTAAAAATTCGCTAATTTTGTTTAAAAAATTCATGTTATTGGTTGAAAATTTATCTTTTTGACAGAAAATCAGTATTTTCTTATTCAGATTTAATTTTTTTAACTGAAAATGTAACCTTAAATTTATCTTTTTTGATAGCAAGTTTATCAATGTAGTTCAAAATTATACTATTCCGTTGAAAATTTACTTGGATCTTATTAAATCTTCACCTTTTAGGTTAAAAATTAATTTCTGTAGTTGAAAATGTAATTATTTTGTTGCAAATTCGTTTGTTTTTTGGTTAAAAATGTATTCATTTGGTTAAAAAAATTTTGTTTTTAGTTAAAATTATGGTTAAAAATTCACTTTCACTCTTTTTTGTTGTTGTTTATATTTTACTTTTCTAGCTGAAAATTGAACTGTTCTAGTTTTCATTTCTAAATTTATCTTTATTAGTTGAAAATTGATATATTTCATTGAAACTGTATCTTTCGTGGTAGCCAAATATCTGTATGACCGACCTCACTTTATCAGTTTAATGAATATTTTTTGAACCTAAGAACTTTTTTTGTAAGTAAAATATCGAGCTGAAACTTTGGAAAATGTATTAAAGTACAATACAGTACGTTTGGGTACTTCATTGGGTGGAACTTCACAGAAAATTATTTATTATTTTTTTTTAACCTTGACATTTTTTAAACGTTCGAACTTTTTTTATGCAGAAAATGTCGGTCTTAATTTTTGAGAAATGCAAGAGCCAAAAGAAAACTTTGTTAAAGTACAGAGTTTAAAAATAAGGGATCTAAAAAAATATATTTCAACTAAATCTTATCCGGCACACAACAAAGTACTTGGCTATCAATTCCACCGGCATCAGCCGGTACCCTGGCGGCCACTAGACGAGGCTCTAACAGTTGGCTCGTCTTACGTTGTTTGTCCTTTGTTGTGTGCCGGATAAGATTTGCTTACAATATATTTTTTTACATAATTTATTATTAAACTTTGTACTTTAACCAAGTTTTCTTTCGGCTCTAGCATTTCTCAAAGATAAAATAATTTTCAGTGAAGTTTCTACCCAAATGAATTACCTAAACTTTCTTTATTGTACTTTAATGCATTTTCCAAATTTTCAGCTCGATATTTTATTTACAAAAAAGTTCTTAAATTCAAAAAAATATCTAATGACCTGATAAAGTGACGTGGGTAATATAGATATTTGTCTGTGCCACATGCTCTGAATCCTCTTTTCGGTTGAAAAGTCCTTTGGAAATTCAAAGTTTGATTTCTATTTTCACAGATTATGGAATGACATCTACACTGATCTATAGTAACTACTTCTGATGATAATACAGATTCCTTTTATTTTTTCAAAACTGTATCATCTTTCTGTCTCTTCTTAACTATCAGATGAAATGCAATCCCCTCAATTCGTTTTTCAATTTTTTCTTATTTTTAACCCAATCAATGTTCCCAAATTCGTATAAATGTATTGGACGTCTGTTCATGTATAGTGTATGTGTAAATTGATGCGGAGGAGACGAGGAATGTATCTCGTCTACATGAAACATAATGTGTCGAGCCCGATAAACATTTATCCCCTTACAGGAATCCCTTCGTATGTCTTGGGCACTGTAGCTGATTGGTATTCCAAACGTAGGCCCTCGCATCCTTGTAGCAGCGTCGAGGACATGTGTCACCCTCTACGATTGGTCGGAGGTCGGAATAGCTCTTTAAAATTGCATCGAAGGGCTCCGTAAAGGACACGTGTGTTTTTTAATGCCTCGCCAATGCTCACGATAATGTCCTTTAAACTTTTATTAACGTTTATCAGGGAACGTGGTCCGAATGGTCATGGCAATTGTCTCAAGCTAGTGACATTGAATCACCTATTCTGATCGTTTCTTGAAAGTCTTGATGTTCATGACGCAGTTCGATTGAATTTATTTTCCAAAAACTCTTTCGATTATTTGATCAAAAAATTGGGTAATTATTAAAAAGGACTTTTAATTTCACTTAGGGGTCGGATCAAGTTTGACCGTAGAAAGGGTCCTCCATAAACTAGGTTATCAATTTTGATAAATTTTGACCCCCCCCCTTCCATTCAAAAATTAACGTTGCCCAAAATTTCCTCTAACGGGGGAAGTGGGGTGATATTTCACAAAAATAGAAGAATGATGTGGGCGGAATTCTTTGGAATAAAATTAATTAGATGAAATTTTAAACCCAAAAAGACGAACTTTCATCAACATTTTAAACATATTTTCAAACAAACAGTTGCATTAAGAATTAAATAGTTGAACTTTGAAGAACAGAAAAAATTCATTTTGAACCAAAAAAGAAAAATTGTTAACCAAGAAAAATCACTTTTTAGAACAAAACATGAATTTTCAATCCAAAATCAAAAATCAAAGAGGATTTGATTCTCAGGTATCGACAAGAAAATATCGTTGTTTCGGTACTGTTCCTATCTGCTCTAATTCTTATGTCATTAATAAGGGTGCTGTATGAGCAGCGAACAATTATTAAATATGTTTTTGTAGTTTGATTTAATAATAATAAAAATAAAAAGGCGAAAGAAATAAAAAAAGTGAAGGAAGGGAATTTGGTTGCTTGCCTTCTGATTTTTCTTTCCACTTTTTTCTTTTTGTCAAAAAATTTTCTTATATGGGAAAAAAGTTCTTTTTTTAAGGGTGTCTTTTTAAAAATCGCAATAGGAGCATTTTATCTTGGTTGTCCAAATTTGGTCGTTGAATTCGTGGTTTTGTTTTCTTGAATTCTATACATTGAAATTATTTTTTAAAAATCTGAATTTTTAACATATTACGGTGAAATCAACTAGTCGAAATATTTAAATAAAAATAACAAAAATACAACCAAGATCAGTTGAATTTTCAACCCAGAAAAATGCCTTTCGTACCAAAAGAGAAATTTTTAATAAAATAGCTGAATCGTGAACCAAATAAATGAAGTTTTAATTAAGAAAGATGACTTTTAATCCAAATAGTTTAATTTTGAACTAAACTATAACTTTTTAAACCAAAAGAGATTTTTTTTCAATTTTCAGTATAAAAAAAAATTTCAAGACAAAACGAATGTTCAACCTGTTGCATTAATAAAAAAGACGAATTTTTAACTAAATAGTTTAACTTCCTACAAAATTGCTGAATTTTCAAGCCAAGCAGATGAATATTCTACAAGAGGGATTAATTTTATATAAATATAAATATAAATTTTCAACAAAATAGTTGAAATTATAACCATAACAAATTAATTTTCAACCGAACATTTGAATTTTCACCCAAACAGGATAAATTTTTCACGAAGATAGATCAATTGTCAACCAAAAAACATGACTTCAAAAAAATAGTTGATTCCTTAATCAAAACTGATTAATTGTAAACCGAATATTTGAGTTATTAAAATAGACAACATTTATTAAAATTCAGCCAAAGCAGTAAAATTTTCAACCCGATATGTTGAATATTCAACAAAAAAGCCTAATTTTTAAACAAGAAATAAGACATTTCTACCAAAAGAAATTTTTTTAACAAAATAGCTGAATCGTCAACCAAATAGATGAAGTTTCAATTGAAGAAGATGAATTTTAACCAAAATAGATCAATTTACAAATTTGCAGTTCGAAACATTAATTAAAAAAAAAAATTTTAACCTGTTGAATTAATGGAAAAAAGACGAATTTTTAAGTAAATAGTTTGATTTTTTACCAAATTGTTGCATCTTCAAGCCGAACAGATGAATATTCTACAAAAGAGATAAATTTTGAACTATAATTATAAAACAATTGTAGCACCTTTTTACAAATCGGTTAATATCCAAACCAAGTAATTCATCTTTTAATCAGAAAAAACGATTTTTCAAGAAAATAGTTGAATCCTCAACCGAAATATATTAATTTTTAACCAAACATTTGAATTTTCAACCAAACAAGATGAATTTTAAACCAAGCCAGGTGAATTTAAACCAAAAAAGATGACTTTATCAAAATAGTTGATTCCTCAACCAAACTAGATTAATTGTCAACCGAATATTTGAATTTTTAACCAAAAAAGATAAATTTTTTTAATTTCTAAGCCAAACAAATAATTTTCTATTTAAATAGACAAAATTTCAAAAAAGCAGTTGTATTGTGTTCTAAAATTGATAAATTTATCAAAACAGTTGCATTTTCATCCTACAAGGTTAAACCAAATGGTTGGAATTTGCAAACAATAAAGACTAAAATTTAATAAATAAAGTAGAATTTTTAAGAAAAAAAAGGTTTTTTGAATTGACAGCTCTATTTTCAAGAGGCAAAGTTGAATCTTCAAAATAAACTTCATTTGTAACCCAGGATGATGATTTTTCTACCATAAGTGATGAATTAACTACCAAAAGACGAACTTTTCACAAAATAATTAAA
>NC_046664.1:27897555-27929742 GCF_010883055.1 Belonocnema kinseyi
AAAGACAATTTTAAACTAAATAATTGTATTTTTAAGTAGAATTTTTTGAGCTAAAAATGAAATAGTCAAAATTTTCAGTTTAAAAAATTAATTTAAAAAGGCTTACTTTTAAACCGTTGAATTAAACCAAAGAAGAGGAATCTTTAATCAAATAGTTTAGCTTGCAGCTGATAATGTGCACTTCAAAAACAAATTATTATTAATTATAATATTTCTACCAAAGAAGACGAATTTTCAACAAAATACGTGAATTTTGAGTCAAACTATTGAATTTTCAACTAGAGAAGATTAATTTTATATTAAAATTATCATGCTGGAAAAATAGAATAGTTATATTTTCAGGTAAAAAAAATAAATTGTTGACAACAAAAATTATTTTTTTAAATATAACGCTTAAATTTTAAACCCAAGAGATGAATTTTTAAACAAAATGATGAATATTAAAAACGATATTAATTTTAAGCAAAAAAGTTAAACCCAAAGACCATCTTTAACCTGAAGATTAATTTCCTAAAAATGGAATAGTAAAATTTTTATGGAAAGAAATGAATCTGCAAAACCAAGGAATTTAATTTTCAACAAAGTAGTTCAAATTTTCACCAAGTAGTTGAATTTTAGACCAAAAAGATTACTTTTCATAAAAATGTGCAGCTGGTCGGTTAAACGAGTTTCACATTGAGTGTTTTAATTGGCAGTTCATTCTTTATTACTTTTGAAATAAAAAAATGTAGGTCTTTTTAAAAAGAATTATCAGTATTTGGTGTTGGTAAGGTTGATAAAATTCCATAAATATAATATTTTGGTAACTGTTTGATTCACTTTGTTACCTCTTTCGCAATAAATGTTTTTAGCGATTGTAGACAAGTGTCCGCTTGTATATATGGCATGGTTTGAGACTTCTCGTTGAATCATCGAGGTTAAGCAGCTGTTCACAATGGTTATACCCGGATGGGTGTCATTGGGATAGATGCTAATTTCTCTACTAACGAAAATTGTTGCTAATAAAAAATTCTTCTGCCGAATTTGCAATGTGCGAAATTTAAGTTATTTTTTTTAATTGAAAGGGGCCTTCTTATGTATTTGAAGGGATACATTTTGGCATTAACTTGTTTTGAATTGGTAGAGGTCCTTTTTTGTGTTGAAAACTTGTATTGAAATGAAAAGCACGAGAATTTTTTTCTGCCTTGGAAGGGTCCTTTTTAGAAAAACATTTTTATTTAGTTTAAGTAAAAGAAGTTTTTATTGTAAATTTCTTTCTAAACTGAAAGAGAGGAATTGTGCATTTTTAAAATTATTAAACTATTAAAAGGAAGAAAATTTCAATTTGAATATTGAAAGAGGCGTTTATTTACTTTTAACATTTTTATTAATTTTAAAAGAAGTTTCGACATTTTATTTTTCTGGATTGGAAGGGACTCTTTTTTGTTTTACTCACTTTTATGGAGTTGGAAAAGATGGAATTTTAGTTTTCTTTTCTGAATTCAAATGGTCCTTTTATAAAATAAAGAAGGGACATTTGTTAGATGTTATGGTTTTTAGTGACTTGGAAGGGATAAATTTTGGTTTTAAATCTTTTCTCATTTAGGAAAGGTGAGATTCCTAATTTTTAAAGTTTTATTAAGTTCAAACATTTTTTTATTGAATTAGAAGGAAAGACAATCGTTATCAGTACAATAAGATCATGTTTGTCACTTCTATTTAGAAGACGCATTAAAAATAATTTTTAACATCACCATTGAATGGGGAAGTAGCAATTTAGTGGTCATTTAAAATTTTTTTCTTAATTGGAGAAGGTTAGTTTTCTATTTTCATCATTTTTATTGAGTTAAAAGTTAGAATTTTTTCATTTTTAACTTATTCTGAATGGGAAAGAAAGACATTTTTTCAGTTAAGATTTTGTGCGATTTGGTATGAAGGACATTTCAGTATTAATTTTATATTAATTGAAAGAGGAAGATTTTTGTATTTTTAGAATTTTTATTGAGCTGAAAGGGAAAACATTTCGAAGTTAAACTTGTTCTGAATTAAAAGAGGGAAATTTTTTTATTTTAAGATTTTTTGTCACTCTGTCCCAATGACTCTCTGGTTTTAATCTTTTCCCCTAAATGTTCCTGAAAGAGGAAGAAGTTTTAATTTTTTTAAATTTTAATTGAATTGGAAGACAATTTTAATTTTCATTTTTTTCTAAATTATAAGATGTATTGTTTGTTTGTTTTTGCTTTTATTATTTTCATGGTGTAGGATGGTATGAAATTTATTATTTATTTCTGAACTTGAATGGGCCTTTTTCTGAATTTGAAAGATAAACATTTTTTTGGGTTTAAGGGAACATGTCTTATATTTAATTTTTTTCTAAATCAGCAGAGGGAAATTTTGTATCTTTAATATCTTTATCGTATTAAAGGAAGGCATTTTCGCTTTTAATTATTTTCTAAATATGAGGAGGGACAGTTTTTTATTTTAAGATTTTAACGGCTTGGACAGGAGGAAATTTCAGTTTTACTAATTTAAAAGAAACATTTATTGGTAGCATTTTTATTCAGTTAGAAAGAAAGAATTGTCGATCTTCAGTTTGGTCTGAATTCAATGAGGAACATTCTTTGTTCTTAACATTTTTAGCGAATTATTATGGACATATTGGTCTTAATTTTTTCTGAATTGGAAAAAGAATATATTTTTATTTTTTAAATTTCCATCAAGTTGGAAGGAAGAAATTTTCAGATTTCATTTTTTCTAAATTAAGATATGCTTTCTTCAGTTTTAATCATTTATATATGGTTGGAAAGTATAAAATTTTTTGACCTGAACTAGAATGGGCCTTTTTATGAATTGAAGAAATATTTGTTGATTTGATGTATTTTAGCTTCTTGAAAGGGAGAAATTACGGTTTTAATTCTTTTTTTATTTAGCAAAGGTGCAATTTTTTATTTTTATTTTTATGAAATTCGAAGGGAGGCGATTTTCTTTTTCATTTTTGTTCTTAGTTGTTAAAGGGCTTTTTTGTATCCAGCTAAAAGGTAAGATCTTTCTAGTTATTTTTTTCTGAATTGGAAGGGGTCTTTTTTCTTTTGGAGATTTTTATTGAGTTCAAAGAAAGAACTTATTTTTTTTCTGAATTAAAAAAGGAAAATGTTTTATTTAAACATTTCTGAATATGAGGTGTATTTCTAAATATAAATGTTTCTTATTTTAAGATTTTTAGACGCTGCAAAGGAAGGAAATTTCGGTTTTAAAGTTTTTCTGATTTAAAAGAAACACTCATTTTTATCTTTTTTATTGTATTGAAAGAAACATATTTTATTGTGGGCATTTGACACTTTTTTTAAATGAATATAAAATAATACATTTTGCCGAAAATTAATCTTCTTGGTTGAAAATGTGTCACTTTGATTAAAAGTGAAACTTTTTAGGCCTATACTAATCTGGTTTGGTTGGGGGTTCAACAATTTGGTGAAAAATTAAACTATTTATTTGAAAATTAACAGTTTCATTGAAAATTGAACAAATTAAAAACAGCTGCACCGTTCGGTAGAAAAGTAACATTTTTGTTTTAAAAAAAACAACATATTTTTGAGTGGGAACTTCAATCTTTTGTAGATAATTCGTAATTTTGGCTTTATAATTTTACTATTCAGTCAAAAATTCATCTTTTTTTAGTTGAAATTTCAAGTTCTCGGTTGAAGTTGAACCCAACAATTTGGTAGAAAAATAAACCATTCGGTTGAAGATTAACTTTTTATTAAATGTTTTGGGTAGAAAATTAATTTTTTTGTTCAAATGAGTATAATATTTTCAGTTGGAAAATTCAACCCTTTTGTAGATAATTTGTGTTTCTGATTTCAAATTTAATATTTTTTTTAAATTTATGTGTCATGATGAAAATTCTTATTGCTTAGTAGAAAATTAATCTTCTTGCTGGAAAATGCATCTTTTTGATTGATAATTGAACCATTTAGTTAAAACTCAATCTTTTTTATTTCAAAATTCAGATAATTGGTTTGAATTTAAACTATTTTTTTTAAATTCATATATTTACCTCTTTAATTTACAATTTAACTTTTTTTTTAGATGTGTTTTTTTGTCGAAAATATATTTTTATGAAAAATGCACTATTCTATTTTTGTTAAGAAGTTATCCATTTTAAGTTGTAAATTGAAATCATTTTATTTAAATCATAATAATATATAATGTATAATAATATTAGCATAATATTTTCAGTCATCAGAATTTTTTAAAAAATATTCATTCATTAATGTACTTCACTGCATTATGTTAATTCAAAAATAATTTTAATTGTTAATAAACATTTAATCTGAATTGTTAATAAAATGGGAGCAACTGATGTCGAAATGTTCGAATTTCGCTTCGTAAATCGAATGGGGGAGTAGTAGTGTCCATTATAGCATTATGTGCGGCGAGGGTCTATCTTATCTGGTCTCCATGGGGGAAAAAGTTTTGGCAATGATTAACCGAAAAGTTAAGTCTAGAAATTCGATACAGGTACTTCAGATGATATACCACCTATCAACTTTCTTATTTTTATTGTATAAAGTAACCACAATCTAATAATATTACTATATTTATATCTATAATTATAATCTTTATCTAATAAATAGGTGTGTTACGGAAATCTCGAAAGCATATTAGATAATGCGAAAATTCAAAATAATGTTGCCAAATTCACCCACATTCTGAGTAAAAGCGTTTGAAATTGAATAATTTAAATTAAGAAAATTTTTAAACAGAAGCTTCTAAAATTAAAAACGTTCAAACTTAAAAATTGTAATTTAGACAATTTCAAATTGAAAAATAAATGGAATATTTCAAAGTAAAATCTTTTAAAATAATGGAAATCTAAGTTTTTATAAAATTGCAAAAAAATTTGAATCAACTTTAAAATTGATTAGACAAACTTTTTTACAATGAACAAAATTCACCACTATTTTCACCGTTTAAAATTTTTTAAAAATCAATTCCAAACCCTAAAAGTTGAATTACTATGAAAATAAACGTTCCAAATGAAAAGTAATTTTTAAATGGTAATATAAAAGAATGAAAAAATATTAACAACAGAAAGTTAAAAATGAAATGGTTATATTCCGAAAAATGTAATTGACAATATTTAAAAAACATTTATTTCCAATACTTCGTTTTTATGTTTAGATGTAGTTTGGATTTGTTTACGTTTAAAATTTTTGGAATATATATTTTTTATTTCTTCTTATTTCCCCTTTAAAATAATTTTTATTCTGAACATTTTTGTTTAGAATAATTCAATTTGGAAGTTTTGAATTTAATTTTTTTTTAACGGTGAAAATAAAGGTGACTTTTCTTGTTTTGATTTTCGGCAAATTTGTATAGCAGATTTTTCAAGTTAAATCATAATTTTGTTAATTTAATAAAACTGTGGATTTCGAGCATTTCAGTGGGCTTTCCTTAGAAATATTAAACTTAGTTTTAAATTACACATTGTCAGAATTAATCATTTAAAAATTAAATTGATTAAAATTTGAAAGTTTTCACTTTTAGATGATTTAACTTCGAATTATTTTAATTACAAACAATAAAATTTGCATTACTTTGAATTTTAAATTATATATTTTTGAAAATTCTAATCTGAAAATATTACATTTTCATCGATTTTAAATTGTCCTCTTTTTTAATATAAATCTGAAATCATTCAATTTCGATTTTATTTTGACGGTTTTGAATTTTTTAATCTTTTATTTATAATTTTTTCAATTTAAAATTATCCCATTTTATACGATTATATTAAGAAATTATACAAGTTCAATTCCTTTTTATTTCATTCAATATATTGTCTAGTCGTGGTTCACCACGTTAAACATAAAAAATATGAATTTTCAACAAAAGAGTTGAATTTTGACCCAAGAAAGTTTTTTCAATCAATAAATAAAAAAATTTTATCCAAAATGTTAAATTTTGAAACCGTAAAAGACAAATTTTTGAATAATAAAGTTGAATTTAGAGCCCCAAAATGTAAGCACTACATTTTTTTGTGTGAAAAAAATGAATTTTTAATCAAAATTATAAGTTAAATTTTCTACTAAAATAAAATATATTTTTAAGAAATTAGTTAAATTTTTAACTATAAATTTCAACGTATATCAAAAATTTCTAAGAACAGTGGAATTATTTAATTTTGCGTTAAATAAAAGAAACTACTTTCAACCAATGAAATAAAATCTCAGACAAAAAAAGACTAATTTTCAACTAAAAAAAAATTTTATAATTCAGCAATTTTCTTTCGGAAATTTTATCATCAAGTAATTTACCTTTTCGGAAATTCTATTGTTCCGAACTTTATTCTATTTTCAATAAATTAATAATATGTCTAAAAACTCTTAATTTTAAAATTTTAGAGTTTCATAATTGGGGAATTTTCTAGTTCAAATATTTTATAATTTGGCAATGTTCTATCGGGAATTTTCAAATTGGACAATCATAAACTGTTGGGAATTTTTAATATTCGAGTCTCGTATTTTTCTCAATTTTTATTTTTCTCACTCTTGAAGTTTAAAAACAAAACTTTGATAGAAAAATTAAATTATTTAATACATTAATGGCACAAATATTTCCAGAAAATTCGATTAATAGAATCTTGTACAAAAATCGAATCAAATTCAGATATTCGCATTTAATTCTATCTTGATGAATATATTTATCCGGAAATACCATGAAAATATATTATTTGCGCTTTTTAAATGTTCTGAACCATTAAATTCACAGTCTTAGATTATTACACACGCGGAAATATATATTTTCTTCATGTAAAAATGTCTAATTTTAAACAAAAATTTTGGAAAATAAACCAAGTTTTTTCTAAAGAGAAGATAATTAGTGCGCGCGTAACGTAAACAATGTTCTTGTTATAATTAAATTATTATCTAGAACATTTTAATGGTCATTGACAATAAATATTAATAAAAAAACAATGACAAAGAAAAATAAATTTCAATTTAATAATGTTTAATGATTTTTTGAAAACGACATGTTGAACATAGTATCAAAACAGGATATTCATAATAAGCCAACTTCTCTCTAATTAAAAGGCACTGGACCTCAAAAATAAATATGGACCTGAAAATAAAAATTTGACGTTCAATACTATATCAAACATTTTTTTTAATCTAGATTGCAAAATTCTGGAGTACATGAACATGTTTACGCGGAATATTATATCATCGAACTTCGTAAAAATATTGGACTCTGTCTCTGGTACATTTAAAAATAAGAATTACTGATTTTTCTCAGCAACTTAAATATTTATTAATCATTAAATTTTAGAGCATAATGTACAACGATTGGAAGCAACTGGTATGTGGGATTATATAAAAAAGAAGCTTGGTCTTTCAGAAAATCGTAAGTACATCAAATAAAAATTAATTTTAATTATTAAATCAATAACCTAAACTTGGTTCATTTTACTTTAAAGCACATTTTTGGTGAATTCATGGTACCTGGTTATAAAATGGTAAAAAACCAATTCTTGCGTAAGATATTGTTAAGTTTTTAAATAACTAAAAATATATTTCTAATTTTTATTCAATATAAATATAAATAATCTTTTTGATCAAAATTTCTATTTGTGACAGGGTCGCTCCCCTTTCCCCCGTTTCTCAATGATTGAGAATTCAAATTGGAAGTTCATTATTTTTGGGAAAACAGTCTACTTTTTAATTTTTTGTTAGAAATTAATTTTTTATTGTTAAAAATTGTATTATTTGGCCAAACTTTAGTTATTTCCTTGAAAATTACACAATTTTGTGGAACATTTGTACTTTCAGTTAAAATAAAAATTCATCTCTTTTTGTAGAAATTTACTCTTTTTTGGTTGAAAATTGAACTGTGTTAAATGTTTTTAGTTAAAAAATGTTCTATTTGATTGAAAATTTATATATATATAGTTAAAAATTCATATTTATTATTAGAAAACTAATACTCTTGTGTGAACAATTTAAATATTTGCTGAACATTTTAAGTATTATGTTTAAGATTCGCCCTTCTTGGTAGAAAATCTAATTATTTATAATAATATAACTCTTTTCTTGAAAGTTGATCATTTTTATTTTAGGACCCAAGTATTTTGTTAAGGATTCACCTGTTAGGTAAAATCAAACGGGTTTTAATTTCAAATTGAATTTTTTTGGTTGAAATATCAACTATGAAATTTTTTGTTAATAATATCTTGGTAAAAATGCAGTTCTTGTTGAAATTCCGACTTTTCGAGTTCAAAATTCATGTATTTTTGTAGATCTTGAATCTTTCTTTGTTCAGTTTAACGGCTTTTATTTAAAATGATAATCATTTTTTGGTTTGAAAGTTGAATTGCTTTTTTAATTCTAAGGACCAGCAATTCTTAAATTTCCAAAAAAAATTCATTCTGTAAAAAAAAACTTCACGTAATTTATGCATGGTCCCAGTCAAGTGCGAAATTTGACGAAGAATAGCATGTCTGCCATAAAATTTTATTTGCGTAACCAAATATTTTAACGAACTGTACTTTATTATTTATTTATCAGATAAGCCAGAAAAACAATTAAAAGCTCGTTATCGTGATGACTCCTACATGCGTGAAAGCAAAAGAGATCCTTCATTTTCAGAAGAAATTTGGAAACCTGGTTATCGAGGACGTACAGAAAATAAAAGATTTTGACAATGACTAATTATTGTAAACCTTAATCCAATAAAATATATAAAAATTTCCATCCTCCTGTCGAGAAGATTTTTTCATTTCTAACATAAATTACAACAATTTTAAAATTGCAACACAATAAATATTCGGTGTGGTTATTTAAATTTAGGAGACTTTCAACCACATTCAATTTGTTAGGAAAATTGCAAACAATGTTGAATTTAATATCAGATAGAATTAAGCTGTCAAAAATACTATGATATTGTTACAATCAATTTTAATCTTACTCAAATTATTTTGCCATAATTATTATCCGAGATTTTTAAATTATAAGAAAATATCTTAAGAATCTCCAGATTAAATTTGTACAACTTGCAAACTTTGTTTATTTCATCTAATATTTTTTAGCTTGGATATTTTTAATGAGTTTTATTATAGCCAAACCATGTTTTTGAAGAAATCGTCTCTTTAAGCAAAGAATACGAATTTTTGAAAGTACAATTTATTTTCGAACAAATAAAGATGAATCTTCAACGCAAAAATTTTCTCCCAAAAAAAGATTAATTTTGAACTATGTAAATAAATTTTCATTAATATAGTTCAATTTTAACCACATAGTTGAATTTTGGACATATCCAGAAGAATTTTGTTTAAATAGTTAAATTTTCAACAACAAAAGCAAAGTTAAATATGAACCAGTTTCATTAACAATCAAGTAGTTGAGCTTTAAAGCAAAAGAGGTAAATTAAAAAAAAAGTTTAATTTTGAACCAAGTGGTTGAATTCTCAACCTACGAAAATTAATTTTCAACCAAATGCTCGAATTTAAAAAAAATAACTTCAGCCAAAGAGGACCAATTCGACAAAAACAGCTAAATTTAAAATGACTAAATTTTAAACTAATCAATTGATGGATTAACAGATTAATTAAATTTTCAATAATTTTAATAACTCTTAACTAAGTTGTTGACATTTTCAATAAAAAAGTTAGATTTTCAATGGAAAATATAATAAGCGTTATTTCCATGCAAAATTTTAGCACCTTAATTTTTATGCAAAGAGTTACATTTTCAGCTAAAAAATTAAATCGCTACCAAAGCAGATGAATTTTAAACAAACAAAAAAAAATTTTGAAGAAAAGTGTTAATAATTAAAAAAATAAAATAATAATAAAAAAAACAGTGAAATTTTGAATCCAAAAGTTAAATTCTAACCAGAAAGTTAATTTTCAATTCAGTAATTGAATTTCTTACAAAAATAGTCGAATTTTCAACACTAAAAGGTGACTTTTTCACAAAGGAGTTGCATTTTAAAGCAAAATATCTGAATTTTGTATGAAAAGCGATAGATTTTCATTTAAGAATTGCATAGTAAAATTGTTAGTTCACAAAATTGATTTTGAAATGAGAACAAATTTTTTATGTAATCGTTTAATCTTTCACGAGAAACTTGATTGTCAGCCAAAAAAAATGCATTTTCAACAAAATTTTCAAACTCTTAACCATAGAAATGGATCTTGAAATAATAATATCGATTAAAAAAAAATTAACTTTCAACCAAGCAGTTGAGGTTTCAACCAAAAAGGTTAAATTTGTACTAAAAAAGACAGACTTACAACAAAATACAAATATTTTCAACTAAAACCAATACATTTTTAACAAATAACTAAATAGGTAAATTTTTAGTAAAAAAAAAAATTAATTTTCAGCAAAAAAAGTACGAGTTTTCAAAGTAATAGTGGTTACATTTTGAAGCAAATACAATCAATTTCCAGGAAAAAATAGAATAGTTAAACCTTCAGTTAATAAAATAAATTTTCAACTAAAAAAAAAATTTTAGAATAAAATAGTTAAAGCTCCAACCATCAAGTAGATATTGGTTCCAGAAGAGATGAATTCCAAACCAAAAATATAAAAGTAGACGTTTAAATTTAAAAAAAAATTACTCTCAACGAAAAATAGTTAGAATTTTTATTATAGATATTCAACTATATTAAATAATAAAATAATATATTAAATATTTATTATCATAGAAGAAAGTAAAGTGAATCTTCTTCAGATTTATATTTTTTATGTGTGATGTCACATTGGTCTTTCTGGGTATAAATCATTCTTGGTTGAAAATTCGTCTTTTTTTTTGTACACAATAATTTTCGTACCCAAAAACAAATATATTCATTTTTTATGCAAAATTGATCTTTTTCAGTTGAAACCTCAATTTATTTGTTAAAAAATTTCTTTTTCGGAAGATAAGTAATCTATTTAGTTGGAACTTCATATCTTTGTTCGAAAATTTAACTATTTTCTTTTAAAATTGCATTTTTTTTATAAATAAAAATAGTTCAATTGGAAAAGCACCTGACCGGAAATCAGAAGTTTTGTGGTTCGATTCCCAATGGAGTGAAGATGGAGTAGGATCTTTTTTTCAAGAAATAATTTTAATTTTAATTTATAAATAATTACATAATCTGCTTGTTTTAAAAGTCATCTATTCGGTTGAATATGTAACTATTGGGTTAAAAATTTGACTTTATTGGCAAATAATTGATCGTCTTGATTGACAATTTATCTCTTTGGTTGCAAATTTTTCTATTTCGTTGACTTTTCCTTTTTTAATTGTTACAATTAATTTTTTTACTGAAAATGAAAAATTGCTTAATTGTTCGTTGAAAATTCATATTTTTTAAGTGAAACTCCCTTTGGGACGTTATTGAATTGGAAAAAACGACCGAACGCACGACCGTACGAACAAACGAGATCTCTGTCTCTCTCTTACCAGCATACTTTCTATAATCGAAAGCTTCTTTTTCTATTCGCAACACCCTTTTTTGCGGCGATTGGCAATTGCTCTGAAGACTTTTATTCTATGTCCCCACTACTGCCAGACTAAGCAAACCATGTATATGCTCTCTCTCACTCTCCCTCTCTCTACACTCTCTTAATATGCGTTCTCCAAACTCATAATGATTTCTAAACAAATATTTCCAAATTAATCTATCAAAGTTTTATTCTTGCCGAGTGGCCCCACTGCCACTATCAGAACTATTTATTCTAAAATTTAAAAAAAAAATCAGTTCCGTGCTCCTTTGAATTGACATTATCAGATTTTTAGCGTTTGAAATCTAAAATAAAAACAAAAGAATGCGATAAACATTAAAATGAAAGTTGTGGGAATGACAGGACAGTAGACGAACCAATAAAACAAGAAGACTAATTGACATCCTCGAATATTCGAAAAATCTGGAAATTTTTGTAAATTCTTTAAATTTCTAAATTAATCTAGTGATTCACAGGATGTGTGCACTTTTTTCGCTTTCAAAGTCCAACGTGATTCGACAGCAATGCTGCTCCTTCGGCAGGATGAGGGGATTTTTCGTCCCCGTGTCCCAAAGGAATTTGTCCACTGGTCAGTTCACCCTGCTTGTCGATACGATGCCCTAAATAACGCGTTGATCTTACATATTGAATTTATCGAGTCGAGGGTTCCTCTCAGAATCTGAAATTTTCAGATATTAGGGTCGGATTCCTTGATCCAATTATTTATCCCTCTAATGCCACTTTGACAACCATGAAAAATAATATCAGAAAAATCTTACAGTAGAGAAAAATTATTGAAAAAGTACTATTATGGAACAATTAAAATACGATATTATTAAATATTTAAAATTCTCGAATTTTTATTATCCTTTATATTTATATTTTTATTATTTTATTTATTTTGTTTTATTTAATTAAGTAATAATAGTATTTTAGAGATTCGGTACAGTTGCACTAATTTTATATTACCTTTTTTTTATCGTATTTGGAACATTGTACATTAATAAAATTCAAAGGTCAACAATTTAAAGTAATATTGTAATTCTAATATTACAAATTTAAATTAAATTCAATGCATATTTTTATAAAGACTAAGCTTCCTTATTAATAATTTATTCAATTTTCAGCTACTATACAGTGCAAGGAGCAACCGAACAAACATGAAGGGATTATATCTAAATTGAAAAAAATTTTCCGTAAAACTGGTACGTTGGCGTTAATTGTTTTGAGTTTCGATTTCATTAATTTATTTTTTATATTATTTTTCAAGATAAAGAAATTAATATGTACATATAATTTAGTGCACAATTTTTCTGTAAGTACAGTAATTTTCTAAACTTAATTAACATTTTTTTATTATAATTCTAAAGATATAATAGTTTTTATAAACCTATTATTCAAAATGATAGATATTTTTTATTTGAATTTTTTATAAAAAAATAATAATTTTTTGATCATTACTAATCTTTCACATTTATTCCATTAGATTGAATTTTTTGGTAGATGACTTATCTTCTTAGTTGAAAATGATCTATATGATTGAAAATGTGCTTTGTTAAAAATTTGACATTTTTTTGGATAATTCATTAATCTTATTTGTTCAGAATTTATTTCCTAGGTTAAAGATTCAACTATTTTGTTTAATATTTGCTTCTTTATTTTGCAAATTCGTTTCTTTTTATAACAAAAATTTGACTAATATATTTTTAGTTCGAATATAATGATCTCCTTTAGTTGAAAATTCTTGTATCTTTTTGAAACTTTGGTTAAAAATACGTTTTGTTTTGTAAATAATTTTCATACTTAAAACGAAAATTGGTCATTTTTTGTGGAAACTGATCTGTTTAGGTTAGATATTCACATATTTGATTATAAATGAACTATATTATTAAAAATATGATTTTTTTGTACATAATCAATCTTCTTGGTTTAAAATTCATCTAATAGGTTCAAAATGTTGACTTTTTAGGTACATAATAAATCTGCTTGGTTAAAAAATAATCTACTTGACTAAAAAACTAAGTACTTACTTGTAAAGTTAACGTTTTTGGTGAATAATTACGTAATTTGTTTGTTCTTAAATTCATCTATTTGTTTGAGATTTCGACTTTTTAAAATAAAAGTTCTAAGATTTTGGTAAATAATTATTTTTCTTGACTTAAAGCTTATGGCTTTGACTAAAAATGTAACTATTTTGTTGAATATTAGTTTCTTTCTTTTGCAAATTCGTTTTTTGACCGAAAATTTAACTTCTCTATTGTTAGCAGAGAAATGGCCTCTTTTAGTTGAAAAATGAACTATTTTGCTGAAAATTCATGAATGATATGAAGATTTAATTTTTTGGGCGGATAATTAATTTTTTGGGTTTCAAATTTATATCGTTGGATAGAAATTTAACTATTCTGTTGAATATTTATTTACTTTGTTTGCAAACTTTATTGTTGTTTTTTAGTGAAATGTTAACTATTTTCTTGAAAATTTGATTTTTTTTGGTAGAAAACTACGTAATTTGCTTATTCTAAAATTCATCAATTAGACTGAAAATTAAAATTTTGAAAATTTTGGCAGATAGTTAATTTTTTTGCTTTAAAATTTATCTGTTTCGTCAGAAATTGAAGTATTTTTTGTGTTCGAAATTTGATATGTTTGGTCAATAATTGATCTTCTTTGTCTGAAATTTCGTCTCTTTGTTTAAAAATTAAAATATTTAGTTGAAAAAAGCGCCTTTTTGGGTCGAAAATAAGTCTTGTTGAAAAATTCGTTATTTTTATTGTTGCAAATTACTTTCATCATTTAAAACAAAACTATTCAATTTTTTGTGGAAAGTTAATCTTTTTTAGTGGAAAAGTAAATTATTTTATTGAAAATTCGTGTAACTTGATTAAAATTTTACTTTTTTTGCAGATGTGTAATCTTTTTCATTGAAAATTTATCTCTTTGGTTGAAAATTTAACTTTTTTTAATATTCATTTCTTTTATTTGCAAATTAGTTGTTTTTTACTTAAAATTTAACTCTTTGAGTTGAAAATTTATGTGTAATTTGTTAAAAATTTAACTTTTTGTAAATAATTACGTAATATACTTGTTTAAAGATTCACCTATTTAATTCAAAATTTAACTATTTTATTAAATGCTTTTTTTCCTTAAAAATGTAATTTCTTAACTGAAAATTGAACCATTTGATTTCTGGTTGAAAGTTATGTTTTTGTTATTCAACTATTTGAGTACTCTTCTTTGAACCTAGAATCTGAAGTAAAAAATATTTTTCGTTCAAATTTCTGCCACTAAAATAATGAAAAGGATTTTTAAAAATTTTTTTCTTCTGTTCCATATTCAGTATATTAATTTAATTATCGTACATTAAATCGGCTAGATAAATTTCTCTAAAATTAGTTTTACGCCTTGTCTCCCTTTTTTCGAAATTCTGATTTAAAAAAAATGGTATTTCATATTAATTACTGTAATCTTTTACCTATTATTATTGATATCGAAACCATAGAATTAAGGAAAATAAGAAAATAAAAATCAAATCAAAAATAATTTTAATGGCAGAAGAACTTTTGCTTTAATTGTAAATCCTTCTAAGAGTACATAAATATTATAATTTTTTCTATTTTGTAATTGAATTTAGATAATGTTATTAAGGAATGCCTTCCTTTTAAAGTATACAAAATAGTATTCATACAACTTTAAATCTGAACAAACAATTAAAATTTCAGTCTGTTTCAAACTTGATTAAATTACTTCAGAATGCTTTAAAATATAATTTCTTTTATCAATACCTTATCGGAAACTTGTATCTGTAAAATTTGAATTTCTTATATTTTTCATGTTTTGGATATATTACTGATGTAGTGAGTTATATTGAAATACGTATTTTAAAGTTAATAAATCCAGTTATTTATTCATGATTATAATTAAATTTTGATTTTTCTGCACTGTCATTATCCACCGTTTACAGGAATACAATTTCAAGATGCGGAGTCAGGCTCTGCGCTTCACCCCAAACTTAAGAAACAAAAGAACGAAAATCGAATCTCTCGAAAAATGTCTAACCACCAAATTTTAAATAATAACTTTCTTGCAAAATATTACCATTCACACCTAAAATACATGCGTCTGGACAAAATAATCGCCAATTACAAACTGGAATCCGCTACTCTACACAGGACAAACAGTCTTCTCTCTTTGGGTTCAATCCGTGGAATCATGGGATTAGCTTCCTACAATTCAAAACCACCAATTAGGGAGCCACACATACCAGAACAACGCGAGAAAAAAGAGGATAAGAAAGAAAAGGAAAAAAAGAAACCTGTCATCCGTGTTGATGAGAAAGCTACCTTGGATTTGGACAAAAACCTCAATCTCGGGGGACTCGAAGGAAATAACCATCGTTATAAATGGGGAATAAAGTTGGCAGAAGATTCTTCAGCAGAGAAAACACCTGAACCTCTGCCAAGATATGTTACAAAAAATATTTGGGGTGTCAAAGTAACAAAGCTTGTATCAGAAACTGACAACGTTTTCCAAACAAAAGAAGCTGTTCAAAATCAAGACTCTGTTCAAATTGCAGAAGCTAAAACGATGAAAAAAATCAAAACAGAAGAAGTTCCGAACAGATTTGAGGTATCTAATGAATCTAAAAATCCAGAATCATCAGGGAATGTCAAGGATCTGGGTACAAAGAAACAAGAAACTGGAGTATTGATAGAGAAATATAATATCCTAACGGCAGAAAACAGAACTGATTCTAAAACTAGTTTGGAAGTGCCTAACTTTGAATCATTAAAAGACAATCTGTATGTACCGACAACAAACGCGGATGAGAACATACTTAATGAGAATCAACAGAAATCATTAGATGTTAAATTATCAGCTCCTGTACAAGATTCTGCAGAAGGTGTTAAGTTATCAGCTCCTTTGGAAAGCGTTGCCGAAGCTGAGTTCAATATTCCTAAAGACCTTCCATTTGATGGAGAAATCTTTGCCTGGAAAGAAGCTGTGGAAAAGTCAAAACCCTCGATTGCTGAAATAGTGAAGTCAGCCGAACCCGAAATAGTGCATTACGATTTGGATAACATATTTATTCGTCCTGAAGCCCCAGAACCCAAACTCGATGTTCAAGCAGTTAGTTCTATTGATCATGCATATGAAAATGAGGAAAATCAGGAAGCATCGAGTTACAAAGGAATCAAGTCATTAAGGGAATCAAAATCAGTTGGATACACCTCAAAAAAGAAGATACATACTGGTGGCTATCAACATTTTAGTTCTCAAAGAGGTGATACTGATTCTCTTAGTTTCCGAAAGGATGTGGTTGGCAAAGCTATTTTGTTCTCTGGTCTTGAAAGTACTAATTCTTTTATCAAAGATAGAAAGAAACAGGAAGAAAATTTACTGGAGCCTTTCCTTATTAAAGGCCTGTTAAGCGTAGGAGGTATATCTGCAGAATTTAAATCAGAAGATAAATTGAAAGAAGCTTCTAATCAGATTGAAGCTGCAATAGAAATGAAAAATCCTCTTCTACCTACCAAAGCTGTTACTCTCACAAGAATTCACTCTGACATGTCTTATTATGATGCTGAAATAGCTAGAGAAGTAGATGAAATTTATGGACGCGAGATAGATATTGCTCTATCTTCTCCAAATGCAATTGGAGAAAATATTATGGATGCTCATTTGCCAACAGAAATCATGATTTCAGTGGTACCATCTTCAGAGAATAAGGAAGGCGGAATTGACTGGATGCCACTGCTTTGCACGAGCAACTCTGATGATAACCCAGGTTCTTATTCGAGTCACAACTTCTTTGGAAGTGGATCTTCTGATGGTTCCTCTGGATCTAGAGGTCGAAAGAAAAGAGGCTATTTTCTAAATTCTCAGGATGACGATGATGAACTAGTCGATAAATATCTCTTTGAAGGGGATTACGTCAGAGTACGTGGTGATCCGTATCCATATAGCCGAGAACATTTCAATAAATGGCGAGTTCCACGACACAATTCTCCTCCACCAAACGTCTTGATGGAAAATCCTCGCAAAAATTTAGAAAATCAGTATAATAATGATTTCGTTATCGACGAGAAACTTAGGGGTTATGATCAATACTCTTCATATGAAGAAACTGAGATAAACGAAGAAGAAATAGTATCAACTGATGGAGAAATGGAAACAGAAAAAGCGAGACAATATTATAATTGGAGTAAGAAAATGGCTGGTGAAAGAGAAGGTTATGAAGAAGAGATAGATAGTGATCGTGAAATGACTAATCAGACAGGAATTGTTAGTGATAACGAAAGAGTTGAGGCAAAAATGGCTAAAAATTCAGGAAATTTACAATCTAGAAGTTTGGAATTAGCTGAAAATTCATACATAAATAGAAATACAGAACTTATGAAAACTAACGAAGTGGAGGACAATGGGGTGGTAGAAATTAGTAGAAATACATCATCTCTGGATGCAAATTTGACGGATTCAGAAATTTCGAAAACAGCTTCTGGACCACAGAAGAAAATTCCGGTTAGCATATGATCTAATGTCCTTGATTTTAAAGGATTAAAAAAAATTATTATTATAACTAATAGTGTCAAAAACTAAGACTTCCATTCGTATCAGTACAGACAATCCAGACCGATAGAAAATGATGAATGTTTGGAAGTTCGAGGGATGGATGTCTCCAAGGAAAAGGGTGTCTTTAATAATGAACTGACGAATTCGAAAGGACTATTCGTGAGATCGAGTCTCGATGAACATTTGATCCCAGCTTGTCTAAGAAGCAATGTTCATGAGAAGAAAATTAGCAAACAGACTGATGAAGATCAAAACTGAATCAGAGGACTTCCCAGCTTTCGAATTCAAATTTTGAGTTATTGGTGAGTATTTATTCTGGGTCCTTGAAACATATTTCATAATCAAGGTCACATTAAAGAATTAAAATCTCTTTAAAAGAAAATTTTAAAAATAATTCTATTTCTTTTTGGGCATTCACTAGTCGACCAAAGCATAATCATAAGATTGTACAAAAGCACCCGGAATAAATAACTCCACCGAATATTTTGCTCAGCTTTCCTGAATTTTTTTCAGGGGTCATGAGATGGTCGACGAGGAACTATTTAATTTAGATGAATACTCATCTAACCACTTGAATTCTTGTGAAACTAATTTCAAATTATTAGGTTTCCTTGAATTATATTTTACTGAAATTTTCAGATAAACAAAATGGCAACATTAAAAAAGAAAGTGTTCAAAACCAACTTGATGAACATCCATGGTCAATGCCATTTAAGAAAAATTGGCCGGACAAATCAAAGAAGGCGACTCCTACAGAACGAATAGAGGCAATCAGCGGACATACGATTCATCCAGAAATCACTTCTCAGATAAATGGTGAGGAAAAATCAACTCCTTCTGAATTGAAAGATAGTAAGATAATTTTATTATTGATCTAAATACTTGATTCCCAAATAATAAAACTTGTTTTTAATTTTTTAATAATTAAACAGGGTTACCACAGGTTAGAAAATTCCAGAAACTCAGGGAATTTTAAACGGGTCAGGGAAAGTTGAAGTTATTTTTTTTGTTGGTTAAAAATTCAACTATTTTGTTGGAAATGCGCCTTTTTTGATTGACTTCAACTATTTTTGGTTTAAAATTATGTCTTACTTGGTTGAAATATCAACAATTACAGGTTTGGTTGAAAATTAACTTTTTTTGGGTTGAAAATTTCTACATTTGGTTAATAATTTCGGTATGTTGTTAAAATTGCGTCTTTCGCGTTAGAAAATTAATCTTTTTGGTAAAAAATTCATCTTTTTTATCAAAAATTAGTTACAGTGAAACCCTTCAATAGCCCTCCCTTCTACAGCCCTTCTGAGAATTGCCGCCGCGCCTTAGGTAGGTGTAACAGGAGATGCGCAAGGTGCACGGGATCTGCGTTTTTCACTCAGGCGAGCACACAGGCGTAAATAAAAAAAAAGCGGAGCGGGCTATAATGAGTTAGTTCCCACCCAACGCCAGCTCTAAAATTGGCGCTCTAGAAGAGTTTCACTGTATTTACTATTTTTTATTTTTTAAATTTTCATTATCACGTTACAAATTTTTGAAAAAATTAAGATATTTGGTAAAGAATAATGTATTTTGTTGAAAATTATTCTTTTGAAAATTCAACTTTTTTGTAAAAAATTCGTCCTTTTACATAAAATTACTTTCATTAGTTGAAACATTAACTTTTTGATTAAAATTCCATTTCTCTGATTAAATATTCATTGTTTGTTCTTATAAATTTATTTTTCTAACTGCAAACTTATCTTATCTATTTTTATGTTTAAGTTAAAATTTCATTTCTTTATACTGCTAATTAAAATTTTCTATTTCTTTGTGAAAAATGTAATCTTCTTGGAAGAAAAATCACCTTTTTGGTTGAAAATTAAACTTTTCTTTTTTTGGTCAAAAATTTATTGCTTTAGTTGAAAATTAATTGTTTTGTTACATTTTTCTCAGACTGAAAATGTAACTATTCTATTTTCTATTCATTTAGTTTTTTCGGCTAAAATTTGTTATTGTTTGGCTGAAAATCTATTATTATTATTAAAGATTTATGATTTCAGTTTAAAATTAATTTCGTTGATTAAAAATGTAACTATTTAGTAGGAAATTCGTTTTTTTCAGCCAAAGATTTTTTTACTGAAAATATAACTATTTTACTTTTTCAATGCACCATTTTTATTTAAAAACACAATTAACTTGTTGAAAACTTACGTTTTTGTGTTATAAGTAAAATTATTTTATTATAAAATTCATATTTATAGATTAAAAATTCAACTTTTTTAACATTTATATTTTCGGGTCGGAAATTCGTTTTTTCTTTTTTGGTGAAAGTTTTTTTTAGCAATAAATGTAAAAATTCTATTTTTGTTTGAAAATTCATCTATTTTAATTAAAAATTATGTATTTCTTGAAAATTTGTCTTTTATGGTAGAAAATTAATCTTTTAGTGTGAAAACGCCCACTATTTCCTTAAAAATACATTATGTTGATTAAAGACTCAATTATTTCGTTGATGAATAATATTTTTGCGTTAAAAATTAAAATATTTTAGTATGCAATTGAAATTATCAGGTTTAAAATTTAACTCTATTTTTAAAACTTTATATTATTAAGTTGAAAATTCAAATGTTCGGCAGGGAATTCGTCTTTTTGGATTACAAATTCAAAATTTGTCTATTTTAGATGAGTATTAAATTAATTTTGTTGAAAAATCTTATTTTTTAGTTTAACTAGACTGATGTGAATAAACTATTTTTTAGCAAAAATATTCATAATTGCACCTTTTATTGAGAATCAATTTCTAATCAAGTATTTATCACTCTTTCTAGGAATTCAATTATTTGATCGAAAATTCCTTTATTTTCTTGGTTAAAATTTTTTTTGACTGAACATGTAATTATTTTATTTTTGTTTCACAATTTATCCTTTTGAGTTGAAAACCTAACTATTAAATTTAAAAACAAACTTTTCTTCATTAAGATTTTGTTCAAGAAAAATGTAAAATGGTTCAGTGAAAGTTCAGGGAAAGTCATGGAAAATTGGGATTTTGTAGAAACGCTGTTCCAATCACTATTTCCTTGGTTTTAAAAAATTAAAAATAGGACCACATTTTTCTTCTGTTTTAGATTAAATTCATGTTATCCTTTTTATTACATTTATCATAATAAAATAATTTTTTATCTTCTAGAAACCAGTGAATTCGTAACGCAGAGAACTAATAGTGAAACAAGCAAGGATAGTCCTGAATCTCACCAGGAAAGTGTAGATAACAGGAGATATCGTAAATTAAATGGCAATCATTTTTATTATTATTTTTTTAATAATTAAATTTTTCCAGAAATCTGACTGATTTTTTTTTAAATTTTGCAGCATCAAAGGGCGAGATTGATCGAATATACGAAATGAAAAATTATGCTTATCTTCGATCGGATGAAATTAAAGACACCCTGACACCTTTGATAGAGAGAAATAAAATGGAAGACAAATCTAAACCTGAAATTTGAATTTTGTTGTATCAATTTTAAATTGTATATGTCATTTAAATTTATTATTGTCCTTTTTTATAAAATATTTATAAGTAGGGTATTTTTAGTGATCAGTCGATACAAATTTGATTTTTAAATGCAGATTGTCCAACAAAATAAGTTAATAAAAGGAAACATCTAAATTGTATCAAATGTGCTTTTTTCTAAAGATAAATTGTTTATTTAGTATATATTTAAAATTCACATAACGAACCTTTGAAATAAAATGTAACTTCCCAAGTTTTATTATTTCTTTATCTGAGAGCATCTGTCATTGGGTTTATCTCTCCCGAACGTACTTTAAAAGGCTTCATTTAGAAAAAATCTAATTATTTTTACATTTTAATCCTAATAAGAAGGTTTTTATGTAAATATATATGCTCAGAAAATATCTACACATTTTTTGTTAATAATTTTTTATAGGACGTGTGCTAAAAATTTTAAATTAAGTTTCTGGTAAAACAACACCAGATTCGACAGAAATGCATTAAGCAATTTGTTGACCAAAAAGAGAGCTGCAAATTTGTCTTCAATAATTTTCCTCTGAGGCACGTAGGTTTTGTTTTAAACATAAAAAGATCCAGTTATTAAATTTCCGGAAAAACGATACAAAACACGAGAAAAAACGAAATAAAAAAAGTTGTTTATCACGAAAAGTTCGACAAATTTGTTTAAAATTAGTTTTGGATAACACACGTTGTTTTTGTTTTAACCTTGAAAAATGGCATTGTAAATAAAAAAACTTTTATTTGGAAAAATGTCACAAGATACAATCAAATGTTAATTAAAAACATTGTTTGCCTAAATCAAATATTAAAATTGTATTCCTTTTCATCGCGACAAGCGTGATGAGAATGTGTTCTTACATTACAAAATTAATAATAAACCATATAATAATAAACCAATTTGATATTTTCTTCTTTCATTTGACTTTTTATTTTTTAAGTTTATTTAGTTTTAATTTGTGTATGTGCTGTAACTTTATATAAATGAAATTCTCCTAGATATTTATGAAATCCCTACAAAATTTTTTTGTATTTTATAGAATTTTACAAAATTTTAGGAAAAATTCAAGTAGCTTAGAAGATATTTAGAACTTTTTGACGTTTGGAAAAAATTTAAGAACATTTTGTAAATATGCAGCAGTATTTCAGTTTTACAATATTTTGAAACTCTATGAACATCAAAACTTTATTTTAAATCTTCTGAACTGCCTCGAATGGTTTCTAAAATGTCTTAAAAATCTTTCGAATTCATTACTCAAGATTTTGGAGATTCTTTGTAATGTTCTATAATTTTTTAAAATATTATTTAAAAATTAATTTAAAAAATACTGTTTATTAATCAAGAATGGTAATGGACAATTCGTCGATTAATAAATTTGTTTAATTTGTATTTTCGAACTATTGGGGTCAAATCTATCGAAATATGTGAAACAAATTATATTTGAAAATTTAGTTCATTAAAAATATCCCTTTATGAGAGAATAAGATAAAAAATCACTAAATCAGTTAATTTGAAATTCAAAAATCTACGTTTCGTTTAAAATGTTTTGATTTTTTAAACTTCTAAATGTCTTTTATAATGATTCGAATTTTTCCTAACATGTTGAAAAAGTTCTAAAAAAAAATTACGAAAATTGCTTAGAAATTTTCCAGACTTTTTGGATAGGTTTGAAAATCTCATCTAATGTATTAAAATAATTTTAAATATTGAAGAATCAAACAATCTTAAAATTTGTTTTGCAAAGTCTCAAAACAATCTGTTTTATTGTTTTTTATTACTTTTCAGAATTCCTAAAAAGGTTTTACATTTGTTATTCAAAATCTTCAAATATGTACATTTTGTTTTGAAAAATATTTTTTTTTGTATTCTTTTAAAACCTCTAAATACCTCTTAAAATTTTGGAATTTCTGTTTAAATATTTTTAATTTCAGAAAATTAAAAAACTTTGCTTTCAAATCTTCTACATTCATTTCCAATATTATTTGAAATCTTTTTTAATCTTCTTAAATTTTTTTTTGACATTTTTTTTTAAATAAATAAAGTTATTTTACATTTTTATGGGATCTTAAGAAAATTTGTCATCATTTATATCATTGAACAGATTAAAAGTTGTTTTTAAAAAACTTTAACAATTTAACAATGAATAACATTTTTTTTGTATCCTTTAAAATCTGCTTAATAACCCTTAATCCTATTTAAATTTTTTTCAAATTTTTTAATCTTGCAAATTGCAAAATTTGCAAATAAAATAAAATTACTTTAAATTTTCTTTGCAAGCTTAAGAAAAAAATCCATTATTTTATATTCTTCAAAACCCTAAAAAAGCTTAAAAATTGTATAATAGTTACTTAGAGTGTAAAAAAGTTAAAAAATTATAGTCTGGTAAGAAGGGTTGAGAACCGAATTATTTTCCAATATTAGAAATTAATTAAAATTTTCTCTTCTATTAACAATGTTTAGGAACATTCAGAAATAATGTTGATTGTCAACTAAAATCACTTATTTGGAAATTTTAAATGACTTAATTGAGCGTGTTATAGAATAGAATCCTTCTGTCATTTTTAAAATTTTTACAAATTTACAATTTCTTTTTTAAAAATAAATTTTAAAAATTTAAATTTCTTATTTAGAAATTGCGATTTGCAAAAATATTTTCGAGAATTTCGTTCCACTTAATTTTGTAGATAAAAGGCGAGAAAGCTTGCTCTTATTAGTTGATTACAAAAAATAAAAAATGTAGCAAAATTAGAAAATATTGCCTTTTTTTATTCTTGAACAAGTTTTTCTTAAAAACCACACTTAAATTTTTCTATTAGAAAAGGTTATTTTAACATGTCCTTTAAGTATTCTTAGTTTGGTTCTTTTGCACTGCTTCTCAATGAAGAAAATTCCTTTTTTTTAATCAAAGTTTTTCTTTCTTCTCCAGAAACCACGAATGCTACAAAAGAATTTTTGGATAAAACAATAAAATAAAATATAATATTTGTTACATACAATGGTAAGATCAATTCGGAAAATACTACGATTTGAAAAAATAACACTTTTTCTAAATTCACAGGCAATTTCAAAATCTATATTACTTCCTGCTAAGTTCATCCTTGTTTCTTAAAAAATTGAAGTAAACAGTGATGGTTGCCCGTAGACTTAGTAAGTGACATTCAAATAATCCGGTAAACAATTTAAAAATATATCATTAATTTTATAAATTAATACCAGTAAAAATTTAACATTCCTTAAAGATAAACTTTAGCTTTCTGTAATTGAAAAAAGTGTACAAAATGAGTTTCTGTAAAATTTTATCATTTTTGAGGTTACATGTTAAAATAAACATTTATTGAAAGATAGAAGTTTTTGTATCAGCTTATTAAAAAACAACATTCTTTTAATAAAGTGTTTTTTATGTTCAAAAAAATTATTTATTATACTTATTCTTAGGTTCATGTCGCGGGAATTGATAATTCATCGATTTATAGCAGCGCTTATGGTGAAATTACAGTAGTACCGAAAAAAGTAAGTAACTCAAAATCAATGCATAGTACAAATTCAAATAATACTATACAATTTTATTATTAAAAAAAATATTAAACATTGCTTATAATTAAACTTCAGAAACACTCCTACTTATTTAGCATCAGCCTATGAAATTAAAAGACTTTACAAATATTTAAAAAAATTCCTGACTAGTGATAAATTATATAAATTTTGAAAACATGAATGAAATTTCCAAAAATAGTTTGTTTGAGTTCATGCGCTTCAAGTGCGTTCTAGTCCCTAAATTTTTATAAAAAACTTTGAATACATTAACTAACAATTATATAAATATGTATCTTTTTTTTTAAATACTTAAATCATTAATAAATAATTTATAATACGAACTGCAAGCGATTAAAATAAAATAAAAAATATTTTGCACGATTTTGAATTGAAGAAGTTCCAAATCAAAACAAATGTACTCGTAGATTACGTAAAATATCGTAAAATGGCAATATTATTATTTTTTAAATAAATAATGCAGACTTGTTTCATCTCTAAATAAAAGAGTTTAAAATTAAATACTTAAAAATTAGAAATGTTTCAAGTCGAAACATTTTTAATAAACCGCTCTCAAAATTAACAAATTCCATCTTGGAATTGAGAAAAACAATTTAATTGAAAAAGATTTGAAATTGTATTCTTCCTAATTCAAATCGTTTAAAATTTAATAATCAAAAATTTAAATCATTTTTAATTTGAATAAATTGTAATTAGACGATTTTAAACTTAATTAAATAATTTAAAATCAATAATTTAAAAATTATAGAATCTTATATTGTTATTACATAAAAATTATAAATTAAAATTAAAATTAATTAGAAAATTTTTTCTAAGACAGAAACATAATTCGATTAACTTGTTTCATTATAAAAACGTTTAAAATTGAATGATTGCAAATTAAAAGTGTTTTAACTTAAAAATTTTGAAATAAAATCTTGCAGAATTCAATAGTTCCAGACTGAAAAATTCAAAATTATACAATCTTATCAAGCAATAGTTGAAACTGTATTATTTCTAATTCAAAGTGTTAACAATTAAATAATTAAAAATTTGAATAATTTTCATTTTAAAGCGATTAAAATTAAACAATTGTAAACTTCATTGGATGTTTTTAAATTTAAAGCTTGGAAAACAATTTTATTGACACATTATTCGAAAATTAATATTGATTAGACAGATTTGTCTAAAATAAAAAATAAATTGATTGAATTATTTCGCAACAAAAACGTTAAAAATTGTACAATTGAGAGTTTAATGTGTTACAAGTCATAAATGTTGACATAAAAAAACGTTGTCCTGAAAAAACAGTTGAAATCGTATCATTTCAAATTTAAAGCGTTCAAAATTAAACAATTCAGGATTTCAATAACTTCGAATTCCAAGTGATTAAAATTGTACCGTTTTGAACCTAATTAAATGTTTTAAAATCGAAACTTCTAAATATCGGAAATTTGGAATTATTATTACATTTAAAAATTATAAACTAACTTTAAAATTTTTACGAAAAATTTGTTAAGATCAGAAAATAAATTTAATGTCATTTTCACTGTTTAAAGTGAAAAAATTTTCAACTATAGACATACAAAAACAAGTTTAAAATTTCTCTCGAAAACATGTTTGAGATTGACAAAATTCAAACTTCAATAAATCTGAAAAAATTTATTATATAGTATTGTGATATTAAAACTTTTAGAGCGCGAAACAATATTTTTTTCTAATTTCAACTGGGTAATTTTTTTAAGTCAGTTTAAAGTTTTTCAGTTAGAAATTGTTCTTTTATCGGCTGTGTATGAAATATTTAATGTTTTTAAATATTTTCAAATCCAAAAAATTCAATTTTCAATGCTTATTTACAAAATCGTCTCATTTTTAAGAGTTGAATTTAAGAAATTGTCTTGATTTTCCATTGTTTTAGCATGATTCTGATAGCGCTTAATGCAAAATTGTGTGATTTAAATCCTTTAAACTGAAAAGCGAAAAATTCTCAAATCTTTTAATTTTATATACTGCGATTTCGAAGAATTCAAAAAATTAGACAATTTTTTACTTTTGAAATTAAAACCAAATAAATTCAGGTATACCGATTTGAAATTATTAAATTGAGAAGTAAGTAATATTGAAACCACAAAAATTGGAATATCGAAGTCTAAAATTAACAAATATTAAACGGACTTCATAGTTGCTAATTAAAGATTTCAATCTGAAAATTTAAAATTTCCAAAGATTTAATAGTTAAATTGTCCGGAAATTTAAAATATTGGAGTTTGAAACCACAGCATTGTAAAATTGAAAATTGAAAAACTCTAAAAATAAAATCTAAAACAAATAATGTATAAAAAAGTAAATATTTCAGGGGGCCTCTAAAAATTAAAATATATTTATGACTCAACTTTCAACATTTTAAATTTAATAATTAAACATTTAATCATTCAAAATTAAGAATTATAAGATTTTTAAAGTACGGATCATTGTTTCGCTACTACCATCTGTTTTTCTGATTTGTAACCTTTCTAATAATAAATTTTTCAAGTTTTTGGTAGAAAAAACTTTCTTTCCGTATTCAAAGAGGAAATTTGGTTATTTTAAATATTATAATTGATTTGAAAGGGAAGAAACTTTGGTTTTGATGCTTTTTTCATTGAAGAGAGATTTTTTCGTTTTAAACATTTTTCTTGTGATAAAAATATTCAACTAGAAAGGAAAGTATTTTTCTATTGAATTTGTTTCTAAGTTGAAAATAGGCCATTTTTTTGTCATTTATTTATGAATTGAAGCATTGCCATTTTATTTATTTTCATTTTTATTTAATCACAGAGGACAAAATACTATAAACATTTTTAATATTTTTATTTAGTTACAGGAGATACAATCTTAGTTTTTAATTTTTTTCTGAATTAAAAGAGGGAATTTTTTATTTTTAACATTTTTAGTGATTTGAATTTAGTTTATAAAACTTGAATTTAAAAATTAAAATTTAATTATTTTTAATTTTTGAATCTAACACGTTTTAAATAAAACTCTATGTTATTTAAAATTGAAAACCTGAAAATTTGAATAATGATAAGATTTTTTTTTCGAATTTACTTATTTTCTCCGAAAAGAGTTTCGAGTTTTGCTTTTAAATACGTTTAGGATAAAAACTGAATATATTTTTCTTTATTCGCAAAAATAAATTAGTTTTATGCTTATTTTAAATAAGCGTTTGCTGTTTTTTTTGTGTTCAGAGACCATCTGAAAATATGATTTTTTAAGCTAAATGTATCAAAAGGAAAAAACTCCCTGCACTGACAGATTTCCGAATTATTAATTGTAATCATAAAATTGCCGAAATATAATAATTTTTATTTGAAGATTACGGAATAATAAAATTCCCGACATTTTATATTATTGCTGAAATTAAAAATTCTCGAATAATAAGACTGCCAACAGAAAATATGCGGAATGATAAAATATCCGAAATAGAAAATTCCCGGATTTAACAAATTAAAAAATGTTTGTTTATTAAATATTATTTTAAGGATCAATTTTCTAAATTATAAATAAATTTCGATTTAAATCACTGTTTAATCGAATCCTGTAAGGTTTGTTCGGAAAATGTTCTTTGGTTCGATTAAAAATGGAGGCAAAATTTTTTTCCCGAGGCACAAGTATTTTCTTAATTTATTTTTTCATTTAATTTTTATACATTCATTGTTATTTTAAATTCAAACAATAATAAACAAAATATTTAGGAAAATTCTTGGGTAATTTTATTCTACGGGAATCTTCTAATTCAGAATTTTTATGTTTCGGGAATTTTTCAAATTCAGAAATTTTACATTAAGGGCATTTCTTTCAGGAAAATCTTGCAAAATAAATTTGAAAAAATTTGCTAATGTAATTCATTGGCTCATTTCTGACAAATTCAATCAGTGGGATGTCGTCGTGAATCAATAGACAGTATAAATGAAAGGTAGACTGTTATTATTATATGTTATTCAAATACTTTTTACTTGCCCTTGCATGATAACTTTCGAAAGAATTGACAGATTGGATTAGCCTTTGGTATACTTTTTTAGTGTCCCAAAATATAGGTCAAGTATGTAGCCAGCCATTTTGGATAAAAATTCAAAAAGTGAGCGTATTTTGAAAATTTTTTAGACCCCTTTTTTCAAAATTCAAAAGTTTTCTGTACGGATATTCAAACTATTTAAACAGAGTGCCCTACAAGGTTGTTCTAAAAAAAAAGAGTTTTTGTTTCGCACCTAAAGAAGTACGCACATTGGAAAGAAAAATGACTTGTTTGGTTCAAAATAGCGTACAGCCCACAAATCTTCACCGATTTCGTTCCCGGTGGTCGTCAATGGGAGGATAATGGTTGAAATCGCTTAAGTTGCATGAAATAGTATTAGTTAAAGATATTCCCTTATTAGACAATATACAAAAAAAATTGTTATCAACAAATTATTTGTTGAGAAAAATTTTTCTACGAATTTTCATAAATACACTTTTTTTCGAATTATGTTGCGAAAAATTGGAGTCGAAACCATATTATGTAAAAAATTTCTCTTCTGTTTATAATTGATTATATTAAAAACAAATTTAATGTAGAAATACAGTAATCAGGCATTTTTAATGACAGTCTTTTCAGTGGGGAGCTTCATGAAAATTTCAGCGAAATTTATAATTTTTGGATCAATTTATAATTTTTTAAAAACAAATTTAATAAAAAAAATGCATTATTGGGGCATCTGTGGACGAAAAATTTGCTTTTTGATATCAGTCTTTTTGATTGGGAATTTCATGATGATTTCAGCGAAATTCATAATTGATTAATAAATGTCATAATTTTTCAAAAAGAAATTTAATAAACAAATGCATTATTTGAGCATCTGTCGATGGAAGATTCATTTTTTTCGATATCCTAATTAAAACTGTTGACAAAGAAAAAAAGGAGCTTTTCTTTAGACAAATGCGTGATCAATGCATTTGTTCATAAAATTTGTTTAATGAAATAATAAAATTTATGAAGTTATTATGAATGTTGCTGAAATTCCCATCAAGTTTCCATCTGAAAAGACTGGCATTGAAAAAACCGAATTTTTCTGCCGAGAAATGCCTGCATAATGCATTTGTTTATTAAATTTGTTTAAAATATCATAATATTATTAAACAAATGATCAATTTTGCTTCAAATATCATGAAGTTCCGAGTATAAAAAAAAAATACATAGAAAAAACGAATTTTTTTATCGAAAAATTCCTGATTACTGCATTTGTTCGTAAAATGTCTTGCAATATAGCTGGAAAAAACGTATGATTATGGAAAATCACAAAAAACATTTTTTCACCAAATAATTTGTTTATACACAAATTTTGTGGTTTCATAATATATATATAATATTGGAACATGCTTAAATAATATTAGTTTATGAAACTCAGGCGATTTCAACACTTTTCTTGTTATTCACGAGCACTGTGAACGTCAAATAAATAAAATGGTCATTTTTTCGTCATATTTGTTTGTGTAATTATAAAAAGTTGAAAGCCTAATTGAAAAATTAGGCTCGAAAACTCTCTTAGAAATCTTAACAGCTTTTTTTACATTTTTTTTTGTTCAAATCGCTCAATATTTTTGGGCTGTACGTTATTTTGAACCAAAAATGTCATTTTTTTCCCACTCTGGGACGGGAATCTGAAAATGAGATCATATGAACTCCCATCTAATACCATGCTGCTGAAGGTTGGTTGAACTTTTCAGCATAAAACACAGAAGAAGCTGCAGTAAAATGTTTAATAACAAAATTTTAAAGAATGAGCATTTTTTTAAAAGAGACAATAAAACTATGTCTGTTTAAAAGCAATACATGTTATGAATTGTAACAATATACATTTATGGAAATGATATGCAAGTTGAGATACAAATTTAAGTGCGAAGCACGAGATGCGTAATGAGAATGTATTTGTTGAAGCCGAAGGAGCTTTAACAAAAAGAAGTCACTATCACCAAATTACTGTTGTCGATGTTTAGACTTTTAGTTTTAAAAAATCTGTGCACAAGTGTAAAGAATATACAAAGACCGAGCTTAAAGACCGATTTGCTTAATTATACCTCTTCACTAGATAATCTATTTTCCAGAGCTAAAATATTTAACTTGAAGATTTATGACTCTAAACCATTTAATTGACAAAGACAAATACTATAAGTTTCTCAACACCTTTATATCAATCGATTAATTACAGTTTAGATAAAGCCTGAAGTTCTGAAAAGTTATTGAGCAGAACATTGTTGAAAAGATCGATCTAAACAGGCATTCGATCTCTTCGATTTAAATACCTTGGTGATCGTGGATCGAATATGTTATCGTTTTCCCCGATATTTTTTTTCTTAATCGCTATCTAGGGCCTCGGTGGTCACGAACACGGCACCCGAGGCCTATTATTTGATCACCGCCACGATTTCCGAATCGACGACCGCCTAATCATTGAAATCGCGGCTGGCTAGCTGAGTAGCTTGGTACAGCATATGAGGGATAGGGGGTATGCCTTCTAATCGCCGTATACGCACACGGTTGTTCATCGGGATTCGGTCTTGAATCAAAGCTAATGTCCGTAATAAATGCCGGAACCTCCACTTTGATTACCTAGTGCGATGATCGGGAAGACATCGCTTCGGCTTCCGACGCAAAAATACAGCTGTTGAAACTTGAAATTCGCGTGATCGTTTCCTCAAAACCAGCGGAGATTTAGTATTCCTTCATGAGCGCAAAATTTCACCTCCATTTACGCAATCATATGTTCGGAAGTTTTCATTAGCAGGAAGGAAGGAATAATTATTTAAAGTGGTGGATGGTGAGCATTGGTGCATGGACAAAATTTGTACTTGAGGAATCACCAAATTTGTTCCGAAGTGGCAGATAGGGAAAAAAATCAGTAGTAATTACGGACCCACTGATTTATAAATGTTATATTAATTTTTCTAGGAGAATTAAAATCTATGCAGAAAGAATTCGTAAAAGAGTCTATTGAAAATACGAGGGTGGATTGATAAGTTTCCGGCCTGACCAAGAAAAACAACGTTTTTAAGAATTTTTTTTTTTATTTCTCAACATAATCTCCTCCAAGGCT
>NC_046664.1:27929842-27935484 GCF_010883055.1 Belonocnema kinseyi
AGCTATCTAAGGATGGTACTATAGAACGCCACCTCAAGGTAGGCCTAGTGGCGCCATCTCTTGGTCAGGCCGGAAACTTATCAATCCACCCTCGTAAATGGCAAGTGTGGATATTTCACTGTCCGCCACTACAATAAGGGGCCGTTTATAAACTTCGTTATAAATTTTAGGGTTTTGAGGTGTTTGGGCGTAACCGTTTGGGCACTGATGTTTAGACGTGGGACGTTTAGGCGCCAAGATTTTTAGGCTCTGCGAAGTTTATGCGCTGATCCGTCAGGCGCAGAACCTCAGGCGCGAGACGTTTAGCCGCCAGGTCGGTAAAACGGTCGATTCCCTGATTCATTTTGAGTTCAAAATTTCGTAAGTTTCTAAAACTAAGGTATTAGTTCAGTAGCCTGTAATACTTTTTTATGCACTGAATAGTAAGTATTTGACGGGTCTAGCTTATAATATTGATTTGGCCTAATTTTTTTCAAGTGCAGCACAAGTTGCGTTTTTATTAGGGGCTATTCTAGTTACTTTTTTTTTTGAATAACGTAAATTTAAATAATAATGTGTTATTACACTGTAACAAATACATAACTTTTACAATTTAAAACACATCACTATAAAATATATTGCTTCTTATTATCGATTGAAGGAATAATAATTTTCGCTGTGTAATTTATGATCAAAAACTTACGATAAAATCCATTATCTAGTTGCTTTTAATGTTTTAAAGAAACAGTCTCAAAGTATAATTCCTTACCACTCTCGTTTTTCTGATCACTCACAATTATTTATTTATTGTGGTTAAGGTTCTCAGAACAATGTTTCTTGTACATATTGGAGTACATTCAATTGAAATACTTTTAAAAGTAACCTGCATTTTCATAATTTCCGCTACATTTGTAATTAATTATTTAGCTAGACGCTAGAGGGCAGCGCGCCTAAAAGACTTGGCGGCTAAATGCCCTGACGCCTAAACAAGCCGTCCTGCGCCTGAACGTCCTGCGCATAGAAGTCGCGCGTTTAAATGTACAGCGCCTAAACGACTGCGTCCAAAAGGTGCACCAGTACGGTCGCAGCTAAACGTCCTTCTTCCCGCCAAAAAGTACGGTTTGTAACCTGCATTGGTAGGGGGGGGGGGGGGGGGGGGGGGGGGGGGGGGGGGGGGTTAGTAGCAGAAAATTTAGGAACTTGGATAAAATGTGGTACGTTTTCTGATGATAAATTTAAGCAAATTAAATTTTTTGCAAATCAATGAATGGTACAGTTCAATAATAACCTAATTTTGAAAACAAACTTTTTTAGTTCAGGCTCTGAATTTATTGCCCTATTCCCTTTTTTAAAAAAATATTTTGATCCCTGTTTTTAAGAGACTTCTCTTTTCCCTATTGTTTGCTTGTGTGTGAACTGAATTAATAGTACTCATTAAGAAAATCCAACTATTTTTGATTGAAAAGTCTGCGGTAATATTTTTTGTTAAAAATTCACCTGTTTGCTTGAAAACTAAATTATTACTTTAGAAGAAAATTCATCTTCTTGCTTAAAAATCATCCTTTCAGGTTGAAATGCACCGGTTTGGTTACAAATTAATCTGCTTAGGTGAAGATTATACTTTTTGGTTCTTTTACTTTTTTAGCCGAACTCAACTTTTTTTTATTTCAAATAAAAATCTTTTTTGGTTGAAATAACGACTGCATATTGCTTATTTCGGTTTAAATTTATATTCATATTCATTTTTGGTTTAAAATGTAACTATTTGGTTAAATGTTTTTTTAGTAAAAAATTCGTATTTTGAGTTAAAAAATTAGGCTTTTTTGTTCACAATTCATCTTTTCAGTTCAAAACTTAAATATTATGTTTATCTTTTTTTCTTCTTCTGTTTAAACTCGTCTTTTGAAAGAAAATTTCTCTTTGATGGCAGCAAAGTCATTTTTTTAGGTGAAAGAAAAACATTGTTGTTGAAAATTGAACTTCTTGGGGTAAAAATTTAAATTTTCGGATTAAAAATTAAGTTAAGTTTAATTATTGAAGAATTTTCTATTTCAGTTCTTTATTTTAAGCGTAAATTTTGATTCAAATAATTTTTAAATGCAGTATTGAAAATTAAAATAGATAAAAATTAAAAGCTTCCAAAATAAGAAATTTTTGATAAAAACGTTTCAAGTTTATTAAAATAAATAAAAAATTCGACTAACTTTCTAGTAAAAAATAGAAAACTGTAAACGCTTAACTTAACGCTTTCATTAAATTTTGAATCATATTAAAATATTCTGTCATTGTCAAATATTCCTATTCCAACACGATAAAATAAAAATAAATAAGCAATTTTTTAATATTTCTCAATATTTGAATATTTGTTTGAAATAAGGAATTATAATTAAAATGTCATAAACTAAATGATAAGGACGGAATTAATAATTTGAAACGAACTAACATTTGAAATTAATTAAACTCATATAACTTTAAAAGTATTAATTACAAAAATTTTAATTAATATATTTTATGCTTTCACGGTGATTCATAAAAAGAGATATTTTTGATAAAAAGAGATATTTCGGGTTTCACTCGTGTATAAAACTACGAATTGTTTGCCGACGTTTCGTAAACATTGCAGTTCACATCTTCAGGGCTGATCTGAAACTAAGAACATCATGACCTAATACCTCAGTTTCAGGTCAGCCCTGAAGATGTGAACTGCAATGTTCACGAAACGTCGGCAAACAATTCGTAGTTTTTTACACAAGTGGAACCCGAAATATCTCTTTTTATCAAAATTTTAATTATTTTATTTTTCATTTTTCTAACTTAGAATGATTAAAAACAAAATTAATTTTTCAGCGTTCGAAAAAAAATGAAATGAAATTTATTCAAGCTTCAATTTTAAATGTTTTTATTACTTCTAATGAAAATATGTTTAGCTTTGAGAGTTCGAATTTCTTACTTTGAAAGGCCATGAAAAATGTTTGTGAACTGGAAACAAACCGTTGTAATAACCGGTAGTTTTTATCCTCGATTGAAACTATATCTTAAAAAATTGAAAATTTTGCATGAAGATTCGAAATGGCGAATCAAAATTTTTCTAAATTGTTTAATTTAGTTTTGAAACTTTTTACACGAAGAATTATAATTTTTAGTGTTTTTCATTAAAAATTATTTAATAAATTTTATATTATTATAATTAATCATTTCAATGACAGTCCTAAAAATCCTATTTGTCCTAAATACAAGGAAACTATTTTCACAGATTAATATTAGATTATCTATTATTTTCCTCGAAACTAAATATAATTTTCAAATTTGAAAATATTTTCATTAAAAAAAATTATTCAAGAATTTAAATTATTTTTAAAAAGTAGCGATAAGGTGAACGCGTCAGTACAAAAATGGTACAGTTTCGGAAACTCAAAAGAAATATAAAGTATCTGTTATTTTTTCGAGAAAACATCGCACCACCCTATATTTTTCTTCCAACTGATTCGTAAATATCTTTTTTTAACATTTACTTCATCAAAACAAAACGGTAATTTCTCACGAGCAAACTTTTTCCTTGTATAACAATATAAAAAAAGTCAAACATTCCAAACGTCAAAATGGAAAATCTGATAATTTGAAAGCTTCCGTCGAAGAAGAGTAATTAATAATTCCTATCCTTCCTGTGGAGCAGCACACTGGCGAGATGTAGTTCCTCCGAGTGATTGTTGGATGGTCTTCATCCGAGCGATATGTCATTGGAATTGATCAAGTTTCCGATGCACTCGAAGTGGCACGAGATACGGGGCAGTCTAGTCGGTACAGTGGATTGGCAATGGTAGCCAGTCGCGTTTATTTACGACTAGCACCGCTGACTGCTCCGGGTTCGCTTCTCCTTGACCCTCTCTTCTTCTTCTCGGGGTTAGAAATGATATTATCTCTCAGCATAGCGTGGATCATTCCCTTCTTGGCCGCTGCCCGTTGCACTATAAAAGATCACCCTATGGTTGTATATTACTCACGCCACCGTGTTTTCACTTGGCGCGGTGATCGGTGCCGATATCATAACTCCTTGTCGTACCGCCGCACCGCGCCGTTCAAGCAGCAAATCTAACGCGGGATGCGGTTGATGCTCTTCCATGGCATGGTAGCGATAGTAATTCTGATATAATTCTGATCAACTCAAACCGTGACGAGAATGAATAGAAGGCAGCCCTCTCTTTAAAAAAAAAAACAACTTCATGACAATCGGAATGAATCGATTCTCTTCAAGTCGTCAGGGTTCATCGCTTTGAGAAGGAAAAGAGAAACAAAAATAGATTTTGATTAATTCTAAAAAAGATTTTTTGCATTTTTAAAATAGCTGAGATAGATCTGTATTTTCACATTATGTAAAATGTTTCTTTATATTTTTATTTCCTACCTTCAAAAATAATTTAAGTAGGTACTGCGCTCCTAGAAAAAAGAGTCTCGTAGCATATTAAATTGTTAATGAAGTCGTGCAAACTTCCCCTTTCATACTTTCTATCCCCTCTCTCCTGATTCCCTAAATTCTCCCACTTTATCTCCCCTATCCCTCAGCCGCAGTGGCGTAGTCAAGGGGAAGGTTGTGAAAGCCCCTCCCCCCTTGACGATGGAAGAGGTATATCTACTTTCTTTTTGTATACCGACTCAGTCCTCCGTTTATCCAATAAACCTTCCTAATCTACTTCCCCGCCCACTCTCACAGGTGATGAGATGCCTCGCTAATAGATATTTTCCAGAACCCTAATACAACTTCTCATTTCTGAAACGCAAAATGTGTACCATAATAATGTAAGCTTCAAGCCTGAAAATATTTCCATAGAAAATTTTCACATAACAAAACCGCAAGAAAAACTAGCATTTTGAATCAATTTTGATAAACACTAAAACCAAAATTTCTTGCAGATTATAGAAAAACATAAACGGTAAGTAATTTATGGTACTTCTTGTAAAATGAAATTAGTACCCATTTTGGCATCAGCGCATAGTTAAATTTAATAGATTTGAAAGAAAAGCGGGAAAGTGTTCTGCTTGTTCGAAAGTAGGAACTTTGAAACTGTCAGTCATAGGGAATGTGTCGAGAAAGATTAATAAAGTGAACACCAGCAAAACAGACGGAGATGTCAATACTCAATATTTAAAAATTAAAATAATCTTAGTTTGTGTTTGTACGCAACACAATGTCATGCAAGCGAACTGCTGGCACTTCCATGTGAAATTACGTAACAAAAAAACAGCTTGCTCAACCAATCAATAAGAAAAATGTTAATTTTGGAAATGCAGAAAATGTTTGTAAAAACGCTGATGCATTTCTCAATGATATTGGATCATTTAATGTCTATCAAATTTCTTAGGAAAATAAAATTTTATACTGAACTAGCAGAATAACGAATGTAGTTAATATCGCTGTATTATTAATTATATAATTTAAAACATTGGAATATAAAATAATACTATACTACTTTAAACTATTATTATTAATATTATTGCTATTATAGACTGACTACAATATTAAATCAACATTGTTCAAGTTAATGTTCAAATAGGAATAATTTAATAATAATAATAATTAATATGATATTTAAAAATTTTATGTCTTACTATACTACCCTAATTTTTCCCTGTAAGTAGTACCTCACTTTCTGTTCAGACATGAACCC
>NC_046664.1:27935494-27986970 GCF_010883055.1 Belonocnema kinseyi
CCCCTTTTCTCAAATCCTGGCTACGCCACTGCTTTGCCGCACCTTAACCAACTTGTTCCTTAACTTCCCCCTTTTTCGCTTTCGCAGATAACAGTACTCTTCTTCTATTCCTCTTCCTCAGCCTCCTCTTTCTCTATTTTATTTTTTATGATTTTCCCCACTTTCACGCTGCTTATTTCCCTTGATTTTCACTACACAAAATCCTCTCATTTCCTCTTACGTTCACTACTTTCCTTTTCCTTATTTTCACTCAGTTCCCCTACTTTTTTAAAAACAATTCATTATATTTTCCCTTAACTTCCCCTACTTTCCTCTCTTCTCACTTTTCCTAAATTTCTTCATTTCCCTCTACATATTTGTTTTAATTTTCCTATATTTTCTCTAATCCTCATCACCTTATTTGCCCTTACTGGTACTTCATTTCTCTTCCCGTACTTCTTCCCACTTCCCTTACTTTTCCGCCTCTAATTTTCTTTCATTTTTCACACTTTCCTACTCCTTTCTTCTCCTTTCTTCTCCTTACTTTGCTAATTACACCACCCCAATTCTTCCCTTTTCCCTAATCTCATTTCCCCTGACTATTTCTTACCTACTCACCCATTTTTTTAAATCACTTTCCTTACTTCACCGCTCGTAATTTCTTGTAATATTCGTGCTAATCCTCCATTAATTTACGCCACTTCCCTTAATTGGCCTTCCCTCATTTTCCATTACTTTCCGTACTTTTGCTCCACCAATTTTCCCATCATACTCGCTACTTGTGCTTTACTTATATATTTTTTTATATCTTCCACTTGAACGCTCCTCATTTACTCTTATATTTCCTACTTTCCCTTATCGCATTTCACTTCGCTTTCAATATATTTCCTACCCTGATTTCCTGAATTTGTTCTACTTTTCTTCTCCTCCCCTTCTCTACGTCTCATTAATTTCCATCTACTTATTTTGCCTGATCCTCCTCTCCTTTTTACCCCTCACTACCATTACTTTCCCTCCCCTCGTTTCAAAAATTTCCTCTGATACCCCTCAACTCGGTTATGCTCTGTTCCCGACTTTACTCACTCTCATTTATAATCATTTCCCGTACTTTCTCTCAAAATTACCTTTAATTTCGCCTGCCGATGCATAATGGCAAAAAAAACACAACCAGAACAGACTTCAAAGTGATTTTTAAAATCCTTAACTTTTTCAGCTCAATTTAAGTAATAGCTGTGTATTTTAAATATTTCAACGATAGTCTCTCTTATACATAGTTTCGGTCGTATGTCCATCCGTCGTAATTTCTTCAAAGGAGAGGAAGTGAGAAAAAATGACGGGACGGAAGTAGAGGAAGTAAGTGAAGTAAAAGAAGGGAAGGTGGGGCAAAGATTGATAGGGGAAGCGGGTAAAGTGAGGGAAATTAGGGGAGGAGAACTAGGAGAAGTTGGGGAAATAAGGAGGGAGATGGAGATGTAAGAGCAAATTAGAAGAGAGAAAGTAAGGTGAAATAAGGGAGGGAGAGGAGCAAAATTGTTTCAAATTGTGCAGTTATTATTTCAAGAAAAGGAGAAAAACTACTGGGACTCAAAGTAGTCAAAATTTTGGCAATCACCTTGCAAATAAAAGGGATTAAGATTGAAAGAAATTGAAAAATGTCAGACTTAAGTGATGAAAATTTGACAGTTATAGTAGTTAGGAGTTAAAATTGTATAATTTGTAATTAAAAACGTTAGAAATTAAATTATTACAAAATTCTATCTACGACTTTTCATTGTACTTAAAAAATCGAAAAATTTACCTTCACGACTTTTTTCCATATAGGGAACATTATAATGGTTATGGCATATTCTAGATAAAAAAATAGAAAAAAATGAAAATAAAAATATTAGGTCAAACAAGGCACAAGACAAAGAACTCACGAATAGATAAACGTTGCTTTTTGAAAGCCATTGATTACTATGATAACAGCTTTGTAGATTTTCCTGAAAATATGGAAATTCAAGTCTTTATACATAAAAATGAAAAATTCTATTTCGCCGTCAAACTTTGCAAGATACGAAAAAATATGAAGAAAATTGTGCATTCAAAAAAGATCTACAAATCTGTTAAAATATTTTCTTAATAGGACGCGTAGTTTTCATTTTATTAGTAAAAAACAAAATTAAAAGAAAAAAGATAAGTTATTTGAAACAAAGGTTCTTTAGGTTGAATGAAAGAAACATGTCACTAATTAGGCTTTTTAACAATTTTTTTTTCAAGATTTAGGAATTTTTTATTGTTTCAATTTTCAAATGTTTTGAACATCACAAAAAAGTTTCTTTGAAAGAAAAATAATATGTTCCTTTAAACTATTTTGAAAGTATTTCAGATAATATTTTTTGAATTTTTGAATTTTCAACATTGTATTATTATTTTCTATTAAAAACCGTACATTAAAAAAATTCGCCGCACAATTTTGAAGACACTAGATTTTTTTTCGAAATTTGTAAGTTCTTAATACAAAAAGAGAACAGCGGAAATTATCTGATTTTGATTTTATTTTTCTGAACCAACAAATTTTTTTCCTTTATGTCAAATGATTTCATTTAGCTTAGTATCTGCACTCTGCACTAACAGTGTTTGGCCATACAAGCTTATTGATTTTTCGGTTATTAGAGTGATTGCCTTTATATTGTACAATAATTGGCTAGCAAAAAATAAGTAAAAAAAGTAGACATTATTTCAACTCATTTTTCGCAAAACAAAGTAAAAATAAATTATTGACATCCTTAAAAAGTTTAACCAATTCGAAATTATTTTTTGCAAAGACAGTCTTTCTTTGCAGATAATGCGCCAATCGTTATTTTTTCGCTTTTTTCTCGATGACAGTAACTGCAATAAAAAATGTAAAATTCGTAAAGCTTCTTTTAAGGAAATATTCTTTTAGAGAGTGAATTATAAGTAGTTAACGAAAACAAGTGGAGGACGTTTCAAGTGTAATTTACGATGTGTAACAAGGCGTTAAAGAGTCTCTTGCAAGTCACCGCGAGGTCGTTCGTCGCAAAGAGTCGTAGTGACATTACAAAAAAAGGAGAAGAAAAGTAAGAATCACGGGGAACTTTCCGGCCGGATATCTTTCAATTACCCGTTTATATGATAGGCGGGCATTGTTGCAAGTCAGCGCCACATCGTTGCCCACAGCACACGATCTTTGTGATTAATAGACGTCAACCACAGACCTCGCTTATGACCTCCTTGCAAACACCAACAGTCTCGCCCCCGAACATTGTTGAACCCATTGACACGAGTAGATCGATTCGTAAATCAAGGGAATCCAGACTGAGAGTGACACTCGAATGTAGGTACTAAGTACATTTTTTAAACAGAACCATTTACAAATATTTCAAGGAATCTGTATTATCATCAAAGAGATGGTAATCACTAATCAGTGGAAATATCTTTTCACTCACCGTGAATATAGAGATCTACACTATCTATCTAAGTGAACTCTTTAGATAACAGAAACTCCTAACGCCTTTTCCGATAAGATGAGCCATGAATTGAAATTTTTTAAATAAATTGCTTTCTAAAAAAAGATCTTTTCCTTCACTTTGCTGGAAATCGAACCACAGAAATGCCGATAGCCAGCCGGGCGCTTTTCCCTTAAGCTGCTATAGAGATCGAAAGACAAATTCTGTTTCCTGAAAGAGATCTTCTCCTTCACTCCACTGGGAATCGAACCACAGAACTACCGATTGCCGGTCGAGTTCTTTTCCCTTAAGCTACTAGAGAGATCAAAAGAAGAATCCTTTTTTTCTGAAAAAAGATCTTCTTCGCTTCGCTAGGAATCGAACCACAGAACTGCCGATTGCCGGTCGAGTGCTTTTCCCTCAAGTTACTAGAGAGATCGAAAGAAGAATCCTTTTTCAACACCAGGCAAAATATTGCGTGTGTTTCTGAAAAAGGATTCTGCTCTTAATCTCTCAAGTAGCTTAAGGAAAAATCGCCCGACCGGCAATCGGAAGTTCTGTGGTTCGAATCCCATCGGAGCGAAGGAGAAGATATTTTGTAGAAAAAAATTAATTTTAAACATTGACAAATAAAAGTGAGTCCTAATGTCCTTAATTTATCGAAAGAGTCTCGCAGCATTCTGCACGACATTGCACATTTTCCAACATAAAAAGTGTTTGCAAAAGTAAAATTCTGTTCTAACATTTGTCGAAAATTGTGTTTTTCTTTTGCATATCATCGTACACTATAATCAGGGTACATCAAATTCTCGTTTTATGTCCCCCCGGTCTGGGCCTTCCTAGAACTGCTGGCCCACGCAGTTTCTCAATTCGCGGAGCGAGAAGCGATTGCCACTCGTGCATGAGAAACACCTACAACGTAAAGGAAAGGCGAAGCGCGGGTACTTACTCGCGCATTTTGCACGGTCCTGATTGTTTACGTTTGCATCCCACCTTTATGAAAAAAAGTGTTGAATCAACCCCATACTTCAGAGTAATTGATTTTTAATCCAAAGTGATTTAGGGTAATCTAATTATAATCCAGATAATTCAAAGTATTCCACTTGTCATCCCGAGTACTCTCGACTAATGCGTTCATAATCCAGAGCAATCTAGGGTAATAAGATTATTATCTCAATGATTTAGGTAATCGACTTGTAAGTTGAAGTGCTACAAGTGCAGAGTAATCCACTTATTCGCAAAGTATTTAGGAGAAATCTACTTGTAGAGCAGATGATTCGCAGTAATACACTTGTGAGCCGACGTAATCCACCTTGAACATACTTCAGAATAATTAATTTGTAATTTGAATTACGCTGGCGACCATAAAGTAGTCTAGATAATTTGAAGTACTTCACTAGCATATAAGCTGGAGTAATTCACATTGATCCATTCGCAGTAATCCACTTGTAAGCCGTAATTATGCAGAGTAATTCGAAAAGTAAAAGTGCTTTTATTTCAAGTCGGAGCATTCCAGAGTAATCCATTATTATTACACCGTAAGTTATGGTGATCCAATTGTAATCCAGTTTATTTTAAGTAATCCACTTACAAGGCGGAGTATACCAGAGAAATCCAGCCGTAATGCAGACAATTACGAGCAATCCACTTAAAATCCGCAGTAATCCACGTGTAATATACTCTAGCAAAATCTGTGTGTAATTCGGAGTAATCCAGAGTAATCCACTTTTAATCGCAGTACAAAAAAGAAATCTCAAATAATTTGGGATACCTCACGTGTAAACCGGAATACTCTAGAGCAAAATACATTTGTAATTTAGATTATTTTAGAGTAATCCAATTGGAATTCAGATATTCGAAGTAATCCACTTGTTAGTCGCAGTATTGCAAAGTAATCTACATTTTTTCAGGAGTAAAATACTTGAAAGGGTCTTCGTGCTCGTCTTTTTGATTAAAAAATTTAACTATTGTCGTATGAAATTCTTTTCTACGGTTGAAAATTGAACTATATTGTTAAAAATTCAATTTCCTCGGTTCAAAAATGATTTTCTCAACGAAAAATTGAAAAAAAAAATTTATTTTAATTATGTTGTTTTTTTTTGTGTGGAAAATCCACAACTTGGTTGAAAGTGGAACTCCTTTGACAAAATTTTTTTTGTGGTTGTCGATTCTTATTTATAGTTGCAAATTGTTTAGTTGGAAATTTTATTCTTCTGTTAAAAATTTGTTTTGTTTGGTTGATAATTAATTTGCTAACAGAAAATGTAACCATATATTTTTCTTTGTACATTTGTGTTTCTCAGTTGAAATTTCATGCATTTTGTTCCAATTTTAACTTTTTATGCATAATTAATATAATAGTTTGAAGTTTCTTTTTTATCGATAAAATTGGACTAGCTTATTTCAGATTGCAAATTTAACTTTTTCGGTTGAAAAATTAAATATTTGGTTGAAAATATATGTACTTTGTTAAAATTTTAAATTTTTTATACAAAATTAATCTTCTTGTTTGAAGATTTATCCATTTAGATAAAAAAATTTTTTTGCTTTTGTGGAGGAAAATAAGTCTTATTGTTTAAAATTTGATTTGTTTGGTTTAAAACTTCTTTACTTTCGTGGTGGAAAATTGATGTATTTGGTTAAAAATTTGACAGCTTTTGGTAGGAAATTAATCTTCTTCATTGAAAACGCAACAGCTTAGTTGAAAGTCGAACCACTTGATTAAAAATTAATTTCTTGGTTAGAGATGCATCATTTTGGTTTGTCTTAATTGGATGAGTCCAGCGGCTTTTCATTTAAAATAAAATTTGCTTCAAATCTTTATTTGATATTTTCCTTTTCTAAATATTGTATAACATAACATTTTATTTAGTAATGTTATTAGTTATATAAATTTCCAATGGTTGACTTAAAATATTAAATTTTATATTAAGCCACATTTATAAATGGGTTATTAATGTCCAATTATTATTTGCATAAAAAATATAGATATATGAAAGTACACGATGAAAAAATATTCCAAGTATTGTATAGAAATGGAGAGCAAAGAAACTGGAATTTTTTTAAAGGAGTGGAAAATCATTCTACGTAAGGAAAATCACTATTTCAAAATAAAAAAAAATTCTACTCGCAAGACAATGTGTTGCTAAATATAAATTACCAAAATTTTATTCAAAAAAAGTTGTCCTGCGTTTCGAGAAAATTAAAGCAGAAGTCGACATTTTTAGTGTCACCAACCTTATTTCAAAAGAGGCTTGGTTGCGGATTTCGATACAAATTAAATTTTCGGTCTGGTAATAAAATAAAAATATCCGTTCAAAATATTAAGTTTTTGAATACAAGTAAATGCTGTTTGATGCATAAATATTAGTCGAATCCGAGAAAATCTAATTTCGAATTAATAGATGAAAATTAAACAGGTTTTTAAAATTTGATTAGGATAGCGTCAAAAATATAATATTGCATTTTTACAGAAATAAAAGCTTTCTCCAGAGATATAGGAATGTTTAATGATAATAAAATGTCTTTGATTAATAAATGTGTCCTGTTCCGAGAAAATCAAAATTTAAGATCGTGATATCACAGTCTCAAAGACGCTGAGCACAAATAAGAACAGACTAGGCTGCGGATTGCGATAATGAATGTAATATTTATTTTTCGGGCGATTCTGATCCAATCTATGTAGATTTTTACAATTTCGAATAAGGAAAATAAATAATCCAAAAAATTGTAATGCTCGCAAAAAATTGCTAATATTGAATATGTTATTTTTACAAAAACTTAAATAAAACTTCTCACAGTTTTTTTGTCTAAGCTCAATTTTAGTATATTACGTGACTTTGTAGACTGCATATGTAATATTCGGCTTCTGTTAATTGTTTTCCAATTTTTTAAATTAAAAGATAAATTAAAGTTTTCATAGTTACACTATAATATTAATTATAATAATTTTGAAACTATGTAAAATAAGAAAATTCATGTTTTTAAAATAAAAATGTTCAATTTAATTTTTCATGTGAGCATTATGGATTTTACTGAAATAGGCAGCAATATGTTTAATTTGATTGATCTGATTGGAGCACGTTTAAAACATATTGGAGAATTTTACTTAATTAGTAAATAATTAAAATATACAATTTCACAAAAAAATTGTGTTAAAATGCAAAATTCATGGAATTTTTCCTAAAAATATTTTTGATGTCAATAACAGGGTTAGCTTTGATTTCAGAAACAAAAGAAATAAAGAAAAATTATATGTGAATGCTGAAAAATTGAAAAACTCCTGCTTGAATTTATTTGGCTATTTAAGATTGTCATTCAAAGATAAAAATTTTGAATGTTAATATGAAAAAATTATTGAGAAATTAATTTAAAAATGACTTTTTTTATTATCAGTAAACATTTTAGAAGGGAAACCAAACTAAATAACAATTCCTTTAAGGATGATATAACACATGATGGGAAATTTTCAAGTATTCTTAAAGAAAAAATGAGATGTACAAAAGTTACATTTAAACATTCACTAAGTTATTTTTAAAGATTAACCAGACCCCTTGTATTTTCACTATTCGAATGTGATTATTCCGCACAGAATTATTAAAATTTTAAGATTAGGTGATGGTTCTAGAAAAAAATTTAGGGGAAAAAATATTTGCAATTACTAGAAATCATTAAAGACATTGCATCTAATATTAGAAAAATACCTTAAAATAAAGCTGATGAATTTAGATCACAATTTATGGATTTAGCTAATGATTTTTTAAACAATAATAATACAAAAAACTTGGATAAAAAAGAATTTAAATGAGGGTTAGATTTTTAAAAAATCCTAAAAGAATTATTCCGAATTAATGATTACTAAATCAGACTATAAGTAATCCCTGATCGAAACACGTGGGTTCCCGAGTAGTATAAAAAATACGGAGAAAGGAAAAAGATAGTGGTTTGATTTTGCTTTTTCCTTTTTTCTTCATCTTTTTTCAATTATTATTTTTCTCTTTCTAATAAACTACAAAGTGCGGTAGTTTGAAAGTCTGATTTTCAATTGTGAATCTTTTCCATGCTCATTTTGCATAAAATTATTTATGAAAAAATAGATTTATATTCGATCTTAAATGACAAAATTTTTTGTTTAATTTTAGAAAGACTTTGAAGCATTTTTGTATATTTAAACAAATTTAAAGAGTATCGCATGATAGCTTGAGAAAAATTTCTATCCATTTTTTTCGCATTTCTTACGTTCATAAATAATCGGGGGCGCAAGGGCGTTAATAATAGCAACCTTTTTCGGGTGTTTCAGCGTTTAAGTTGGCTGCGCCTCAGCACGCGGCGCTCGTCATATGAAAACATTCCGGGCATCGATTTACTTTCGGGAATTCACGCATAAACGTTGACGTATTTAAGGGAAGCTGTAAACCATCTATTTCGGTTGACCAGCCAACATTCGCGGCACAACGAAAAGTTTCGTCTCGTGCTTATCGTACGTTCTAAGCATCAATTTTGAAATACTATTCTATTAATTTTTTTTTGCGAAAATAAAATTTGAATTTTGTTTTTTTATTAATCAGTGATTCATGTAACTTGGAACACCTGCAGGCTTCTTTTTTATATGTACAAAATTTTAAGAATTTCCAAAAAAGAAATCAACACTGTCATGTTCACTGTTCATGATTAAAGATTTTGCAATTTAAAAAATCAAAATTAAATAAATTGCAATTTTAATTCTTTAAAATTGTACGTTTAGAAAAAATATTTAAAATCGTACATATGAATCCTAAAAATTTAATAATTAACAATTCTTTTGTTTTTTACAATTGACAATTTTCAATTATAACTGTTTCAAGTTTGTAAAATTGGAGATTTCTAATTTAAAACTGTATTTTTGATCTTCAAAATCTTCTAGATTTAAGAATTTTTACATATTTTTAGATCTTTCGAATTGAAGAGTTTTAAATTTTTAAAATTTGCAATTAAAATTGAGGCAAGTTTTAAGTTTTACAGATGAAAATGCTGGGATTTTGATGCTTTCCAATCGGAACTTCTTTAACTTATATTATTTATATTTTAAAACATGAATTTGGATTTTCAAAGAACTTTTATTAATGTGGTTATAAAATTAAAGATCGAAATCAATCGTAAGTCTAAAATTTTGAAGAATTTTTGATTGAAAATCGTAAAAATTCAAGAAATTTCAATTGAAAATCTTCAAAACTGAAATATTTTAACAAAAATTTTAGTTTACATTATGTTAAAATAAAAATATTTGAAATTGAACAAAAGGCTATGCTTTATTTTAATTTCATAATTTTCAGTTTTTACTATTAAAAAATAAAAATTTTAATCCCACATTTTTGAATTGAACCACTTTTTAGTTTTGAAAATTTTAAATAAATATTTCTCTGATTTACACGACTTACTTTTGAAATTTCTTTAATTCGAAAAATTTTACATTGGAATCTTGAATTTTGATCTTTAAAATCACTTAAATTTGAACATTTTTATTTATACATCCATGAGACTGAATGGATAAAAATGAGAGAAGACTCTGAAATCATTAAGATTTAAGAATTCTTTTTATATATCTTTAAAATTATAAAGTTTTTTTCGCAACATTTTAAAATTGTAGAAGTTGAAATTGTAAATCTCTCAAAAAAGAGTTTAAACTTTAACCCTGTATGAAATGCAAATTATGCAAGTTTTACAATCAAAAAGTTTGTAAAAATGATGATTTAGATAATTTAGAATTTCTTTAATTCTGAAGATTTATAATTGAAAACTGCACATTTCATTTGCAAAATCATTCATAGTTAAGAATTTGTATATATTTTTTTTATTTAAGCAATTTTAACCCATACAAGATTATTATGCTGAAAGAATTTGTATTTATAGACCTTTGAAATTAAAGAGTGCGAATTTTAAATCTTTAAAATTGAATAATTTTAAATTGTAAATAATTAAATTTAAGCTACTGAAAATAAATATGTGTCTTGAAAATTTTTATTGTGTAAATCTACACTTGCAAACTTTGAGAATTTTCAATTGTGATTCTTTAAATTTTAAAACATTCAATTTTACAGCTTTAAAACTGAAAACTTTTCAATATTCAAAAACTTAACATGAAAAATAAAAATTCTGTGATTTTGAGGATTTACTTTCAAAATTTCTCCAATGTGGAAGATTTACAATTGAAAACTTGACTTTAAATCTTTAGACTCATTTACATTTAGGAATTTTCATTTATACTTTTTAAAAATTCAAGATTTTTCAATGGAAACAGTTTAACATTGTGAAAGTAAAAAAAGCTGGAGATTTTCAGTTTCAAAATGTAAAGTTGCAAATTCTGTTTTTTTTTTTTCATTATTATTTAAATTTAAAGTGTCTTTAATTTGGAAGATTTGCAAATGAAAACTTGATTTTTTATTTTCGAAATCATCCAAATTTAATAATTTGTACTTTGCATTATTAAAAATTAAACAGTTTTTAGTTGCAAGCTTTTAGAATTTTAAAACTTTTCATTGCAAATCATTAAATTTGAAGACTTTTGAGTCGAAAATCTTCGAATCACAACTTTTATAAAAAATACTTCTGAATGACATACCTTCAAAACATAAAAATTTAAAATTAATTAATTTAAAATTCTGGATTTTCAAAATTTAGTAATTTTGAATTTCTCAATTTCAATTAAAGAGTTCTCAATTCTTAATCTTTGAAATTGTAGAACTTTTCATTCATACCTCTCTAAATTTCAAGAGTTTTCTATTCTCACGCTTTAGAATTTTAGAAGTTGAAATTATAAATCTTTAAGATTTAAGAGATTTTCATTTAAAATTTACATTTAAAAATTCTTTGAGTTTAATGACATAATTTTAAAAAAAATTAATTTGGAAGATTTATAATTAAAAACTAGACCTTTGGTTTTTTAAATCCTGACAATTTAAGAATTCGTATTTATTTACCTTTTAATTTGAACAGATTGCATTTGTAAATCTTGAAAATTGAAGAATTATTTACAGCATCTCGCAAAAATTAAAAAAATTTTATTTATAAATCTTTAAAATAGAACTTTAAAAAAGAGTTCACAATACATACCTTTAAGCCATACAAATTTAAAAGTACATAATTTACACTTCTTAATTTTCAATGTTATAACTCTTTAAAATTGAAAATGCTGAAATTGTATAGCTTAAAAATTGACAACAATCTTAAATTTGAAAAAAAAGATTTGAATAATTCTCACAAATACTTGTTGTAATTAAACAGACTTTATTTGATTCAAACACGCACGATTAGCACACTATTTCTGCAATATTAATTATACTTTATAAAAATAGATTAAATTCAAAATAATTTTAATAAACATCATAGACTTTGTATTCAACTTGAGTGATTCCAGCAATAAGATTTATTCGATCAATAAAATTGCTTTCTCAGAATAAAGACATTTCAGTGCAGAGGCACAGGCAGAGGCAAAGTTGGTCGGGTAAGACATTTCCTGACCTTTTCTACTTCCATATGTGTCAGACGGTGATACCAATCGGCGATCAGTAGTAACAGTCAATGTGCAGTTTTCTGATCGTTCTAGACGTTGATTTATGCCACAATTTCTGCCCTTAACTTCACATTTTCAATTCGCAAAGTGTATTTTATCTTTTCATTATTATTCAGTAAAACAGAAATGTCTGGGAAAGTTCACACCAATTCTCTATTGATACTATAAATCTATACTTATTTCTTGTTAAGCTATTTGTCTTTCGTAGATTATTTCAACAACAAAAAACCCCGGAAATATGTTATTACACTTCTCGCAGGATATTTGAAAAAAAAATAAGATATAAATTTTTTTAACATGTGAATAGTTGTTAAATTCCGCGTTAAATGCACCCTATTAGAAGTATTTTATGGTGAATATCGACTAACATAGTGAGCTGAAAACATCAGTCTAATTTCAAATTTTTTGCGAAAGAAAAAAGCGACTAGGTCGAACAGCAATTTTCAACTTTCACATTTCTAATGATGATTTAAGCACCAGTTAACATTTTCGCTGTTTCTTACCTCATTTTAAGGAGCAAATTTCAAGGTTTATTTTTCGTGACTTGCACATTTTTACCATAATTTTCCTAAATTATGCACAGAAGTTGAATTGGAATTATATATATGTTTAATCGAAGATTTGATCAGCAATATTTATATTATATGGAAATTTGTGGATAAATAATACAAATTTATATCCAATTCTTATTACATTCGTTTAGTTTTAAGATCATTCTCAATCACTAAATAATTTTACCGACAAAATTTATTCTCATTATATTTCGAAAAATTGGATATTACAAAGTATCTCGAAAATATCACAATCAATGTTTTTAAAAACCTAATTAGCTTTTTATTACTTAAAATAGTTCCATATCTAAATTGGAATTTTTTTATACTAAATCTTCAAATAAACTCTTTAAAATGATAAAAATCATTGAAAGTATTTGTGCTTTCTAATATCTTTGTATGGTTTGATTAAAAACTTAAAAATAATCAAATCAATAATTGAATATATATTATACATATTTTATAAAAGTTCAGTTAGCTGAGAATTATTATTAAAAAAATTTAATATTAAATCATAAGAATTCGAAAAACACTTCAAATTAAAAGAAAAATTCACTTTTTTTGGCCTTTTTCAAAGAAATTAACGTTCACAAAAAAATAATAATAATTATAAAGATTCCCAATCGTGAAAAATCTTAGGCTAAGTTATTGTTTTACCCCAGAAATTGGAATTTCTTATAAAAACTTGTTAAATTTTCATGATGAAAACTTTCTCAACAATTTACTTTTTCGCCGCTGCCAGCGTTTTTTAGTGGAAATAGGTATTTTTAAAGGATAATCATTAGATCTTAATGATTGGTAACTTTTTTTAATTGTAGGTTACGTTAGCGATTTGCCCCATCAATTGTTATTTTAAAACAAAAATAACTATAGTTTTAATGAGATCCGCAGTTTTAGAACACTTTTAGGTTTTATGAATTTCTTTTTGTAGGAAATTGGTCATTTTAAACAAAAATCGTTAGATTTCAAGTAATGTTCACAATTATAAACAATTGTATGTTATGTTATGTTATATTGATATTTTTGTTAAAAGTTATAGACATTTGAAATACAAAATTATCGTGCTATAAAGAATATTGACATATTTTTAATAATTTTAGATTCTGCTAGTGTTAAACCTGAAATGGGTATTTTTAAACAAAAATCATTGAATTTAAATTCAATAATTTCGCCTGAAGATAATTAAATGTTCAAGTTTAAAGCACCTTCGCACTTTGTTTTTTTTTCAAAAATTGTTATTTAATGAAAAATAATCAGATTTAAAAGAAGATTAATTTTTGTACAATTTTAGGTAACGTTGTCATTTGAAAATAGATTTCAAATTAGATTCAGAAATTGTTTATACATTTAGGTTATGTTGGCGTTTTAACCAGAAAGAAGTCTTTTTATCAAAAATTCATCAGATATAAAAAAAAATGTAAAATTTTTTAACAATTGCGGTTGAAGCTAGTGGTTTTCATCAAAAAGACCAATATATATTTCAAAGAAGACTAACGATTTTTGAACAATTTAAGCTGATGTTAACATTTTTCACCCAAAGTCTGTTAGTTCAAAGATAACTGAAATTTAAAAATTTATTATTTTTTATTTATTTCTTTAAATATTTCTATGTTGAAATGTTGTCACATGCTTATACTGCTCAACATGTCGAAGACATTTTTGGTTAGAGTTGGATTTTTATTTGATCATTTTGCACGGGGCTGTCCCGGTATATATCATCTGTCACGGATGCTTTTTATAATGCAATCAAGTGATCTGATCATAGCAGTCTGCCTAGACAGATTGGACAAAGCCTGGTGTTTTTATTCCATCATTGACGGACTGGGTTGCAGTCAAGTACACGATGGGGGGACCTACAGCTTAAGGTGGGTTCCGAACCATCAAAACCTCGGTGAAGGTACATTCATAAATGTCTAGAGGTACCGGCTCAGGGATCGAACCCCGGACCTCTGAGGTGAAGTCTAAGTTTTTATTATTATTAATATATTCTCCATTCTTTATTGATGGGTTTTGGTGTTCTACTTAGTCCCTCTCCTCTTCGTTATCAGCCTATTTGGCATGGGAAACCCTGTCAGTAGCAAAGCTACCTCCAACATTGCCGTCAAAGTCATGAGAGGAGAGCTCAAGCCCTACCGCGACATCAACGCGGAACACCTTCGGTATAAAAAACATTCCAGTGTTGAAATGTTGTCACAGGCTTATACTGCCCAACATGTCGAAGGCATTTTTGATTAGAGTTGGATTTTTTTTTCTTTGATCATTTTTGCACGGGGCTGTCCCGGTTTATATTATCAGTCACGGACGCATTTTTATAATGCAATCAAGTGATCTGATGAGATCAGTTTGCCCAGACATATTGGACAAAGCCTGGTTTTACCCCATCATTGACGGACTGGGTCGCAGTCAAGTACACGATGGGGTGACCTACAGCTTAAGGTGGGTTCCGAACCACCAGAACCTCGGTAAAGGTACATTGAAAAACTTCTAGAGGTACGGGCTCAGGGATCGAACCCCGGACCTCTGAGGTGAAGTCCGAGTGTCTAACCAACTGAGCCACCGAGGCTCAAAATATAAAATATATAATAATAATAATAATTATTATTATTAGTATTCATAATTATAAAATTCACTAGTTTTATACAATTTTTGGGTTTGTTAAGTATCATATCGAAAATTGATACTTTTAATAACAAATTATTGGATGACAAAAAAGATAATACCATTTTCAAACAATTTTATGTTTATAGATTATTTTGAACATAAAAAATCAGATATATAAAAGGTTTAAAATCTTAAAGAAATTCAGGTTATATCATGTTTTTCTTCAAATTTTTGTATTTTTGAAGAAACCTGCAATGGTTTGATTAATATATTTTTAAAATTATTTTAAAACATAAAACAACAATTTTCTAGATATTTCGGAAAAATTAAATTAAACTATTTGAATTTAATTCGAATTTTTGATAACATTTTATTTTCAAAATTGGAATTTGTAAAAAAAATGTTTCATTTTCAAATTATAACTCACCTTGTTTCTTTAGTTAGTTATTTTTTTCAGATTTATTTTATTTCTGAAAAACGCCGAAATTTAAAAATGAAAAAATAAACCATTTTTTAAATCATGCACAGCTTCCACCTTTAATAATATTGTTTTTCTTTATCAATAAATTTAGTTATATTTAAGATTTAGTTGTTTGACAGAATTTTTTATTTTTACCCGAATTTATTCCGAAAATAAAATATTGTTCAAACAATTACATTTTTATTAATATTTTATTTTTTCGATTTTTCCAACAGTTGGAATATTTTGAAGTTCAAATTTATTTTGCAAGTTAGTTACATTTTTACACGCATTAAAATTGTTAAAAAAATATTTTTTTTGTTGTTGTTAATTTTAAGTTTTTTCATCGTTAGAGAGGAAAAAAATTAACTCTTTTACAATTTTTTCGCAGTTTTAATGAGTATCAGTTATTAATTTGTTTAGCATAATTTTACAATTGTTCGAATGAAATATTTTATTGTTATCATTGAATAAAGATCTCATAACGCTTGAAAAGTACGTTTATTTCGCATTATTACCCAAAAAATAGATTGATTAAACCAAATAAGATTGCTTGAAGAATGGTAAATTAGTAACATTATAATATGATATTAGAACCTGTGGCTTGGTATTCTAAAATGTCCAATTAATAGTTATTTATAAAAAAATGTGAAAATCATCAATGTATCGCAATTTTAGGTGAAACGTAAAATTCAAATATAGTACTTATGGGGTTTTCTTGTAGGGAATTATAAGAGTGACCAAAATCATTCATCAGAAAAATCTACGATTGATTCATATTTTCTGATGATTTCTTAACAACATAATAGTATACGGAATTATTTGTATAAGATAATAATAACAACTTTTTGAGTCTTTTTGAAAAGTCAAAAATTCAAATTTTGATCGCTTAAAAAATCATGAAATATAAAAAATAATAGTTTTTGTTTTATTCATAAAAACGACCATGAAAATAGAAAAAAAATTAAATTTTTGGACAAATGACACAAGCTGTGAAAGAAACTAATGAGACAAAAGATGTTCTCCCAGAAAAGAGCTACACATTTTTTTATCAATCCTTTTTTAACGCAACATGTAGTTTTTGCCTTAAGCGTAACAATAAAAATAAACAAATTGAATTTATGCAAAAACGATACAAATTGGAATAAAATGATTTATAACAAAATTTTATGTATAGAATGCGAACTTTTTTTGATGATGAAAACAAGACAATGGAAGTACGTGTGTTCCAATACCAATGAATATTACGGGTTATAATAATATAAATTTATAAGGTTAATTAGTTTCACAAATGGCCACTGAACAATGCACTATTTTCCCGAATAAAATATCTTACATCACTCGTAGGGTTATAGGCGTAAGATGGTACCTAGCCCTGAGATGAGAATGTTAAAGTAAAAGAACTTTAACAGATCTGACATCTAAATTTATATATTATTTTTGATTTTGAGTATCTTGACCAGGTAAAATTGACAAATCATTTTTTATATTAATTTTTCTGACTACTGGTGCAATAAATATTATTAAAATATTGATTATTCTTAAGATCGGCAGTCTGGAGACCTGGGCGCGAACCTCAGCGAAACTAGGGCGCATTTTTTCACAATCTTAATTAATAATCAATATTTTAGTGATCTTGATTGGATCAGTAGACAAAAAATTACCCAATTAAATTATAAAATGAAATCTAAATTTAAGAAAATAATATCACAGCTGAGCATGTGCAATCGGCATATTTAATTTGATTGTGTAATTAATTTATTTATAAGAGGCGTACGTTTCTCATGACCTTTTAAATAATTGTTTTACGGGATGTTTCACATGATCGACGTAGATAAATTATCGACTGACACCATGACAACCGTTTAGAGGACCCTGTTCGTTAAGCCCTTTAATTATCGCGTGGGAAAAACAACATCAGGCGTCGGACCATGTGTTAAGCACAAAGACTGGCTGATTTCGAATTGTCCCCATGTATCTTCCGGAAAATCAATCTCATTTCTCAAATACTTTTCTACTAATTTGAGAAAAATGGTCCGAAAACGACAAAATTTCTTCCAAAACTTTTTGGATTTTTTTTCAGTGGCTCGTTGTAATCTGTAAAATCTTTTGTGCAAATATCAGAATTTAAAACTTGACTTTTTTTGAAAAATTATTCAAATTTAAATATTCCTATTTTTAAGTTTTTTAAATCAAAGAGTTTTCACGTTTAAATTGTGCGAATTGAAGAATTTTAAATTGAAAATTGTAAACGTTGAAGAATTTTTAATTTTAAATCATAAAAACTGATATATTTGAAAAATGTTCGAAATTACTTAAGCTTAAAATAGAAATACCTATAGTTAAAAAAGAATTTTTGTAAATTTACAAATTTTTAAATTCTTGTCAGTTATTATATTTAATTTCATATTTATATTTAATTATTTACTTATTTATAACTTAATTAAATGTAGAGCTTTTAATTTAAAAATGAAGAATTAAAAATGTCTGTAATTTTGAAGTCTTTGAAGTCTCTTCGAAAATTTATGATGAAAAATTATGTATGTTTTAAGTTTGACAAATTAAAAATTCAGTATTTTTTAACATTTATATTTAAAACATATATAATTTGGAAGATTTAGAATTGAAAACTTGACTTCTGACTTTCAAAATCATCCAAATTTAAGTATTTTTATTGTGGCATAATTAAATTTAAATCATTTGAAATTGTTTATTCTCCATATTTAGGAACTTAGAATCTAAGCTCTTAAAAAAGAAAATTATTTGACTTTTTAATCCTCAAAATTAAAGAATATTTATTTAACAAGGTGCAATTACAAATTCATCTTTAAAATTGAATTGTAACTTTTTTAAATGATTGAAATTTCAACTTTTAATCATTAAAATAAAATTGTTCTTTAGTTTGAGAAGTTGGAATTGAAATATAGTTAAATTTTTGCGATTGATATTTCCGTAACTTTGCTGATTTACATTAGAAATTTCTTTAATTTTGAAAATTTACAATTGAAGTACTGATTTTCGATCTGTCAATTCATCAAAATTCAAGAAAATGTATGCATTCATTTAAAAAATTAAAGAATTATTAATTATTGTCTCTAAAATTGAAGAAATATATATTCCAAAATCATTCAAATTGAAAAATGTGTATTTATACGTCTTCAAAACTCGAAGGTCTTCAATTGTAAATCTTAAAATGAAAAAATCTTAAATGGAATATCGTAAAACTGGCAACATTCTTGAATTGCCAGTCTTCATATTTATAGTTAAAAAAGTCAAATTATGTATGTTTAGAATGTAGATTCTAGAAAGGAATAATTCGTAATGCTGTACCTTAAAAATTCAAGATTTAAATTGTTATTCTTTAAAGCATCACACTTTCAATTTATAACCTTAAAACATTTTTAAAAAATAAAGAGAATTTTAAAGAATTTCTATTAATACGTCTTGAAAATTTAACTCTAAAAAGCCCAAATTACATACCTTTGAAATATAAACCTTAACAATTGAATAATTTGTAATGCTGAGTTTAAAAAATTCAAGAATTTCTAATTGTAATTCTCCAAAATCCAGAAATTTAAATTTTAAATCTGTAGATATGATTTTTTTTACATTTTGATACTTTCATTGAAAATTCTGTGACGTTATCTTTTCCATTCGAACTTTCTTCAATTTTGAAGATTTCGAAATAAAAATGTGCCTTTGGCTGTTCAAATTATGAACATTTGAAAATTTTTATTTATAAATACCTCTTTAAAACTAAAGATTTTTAATAGTACATTTTCAAAACAAAATTCTTCAAAAAAAGGTCCAAATTACATGCGTTAATAATATAAATCTTTAAAATGGAATTATTTGTAATTCTATGTTTAAAAAGTCTAAGAATTTTCAATTGTGAATCTTCAAAATAAAACTTTTGTTAGAAAAGTTTTTAAATTGCATATCTTCAAAATTGAAGAGTTTTTAATTTTTAACGAACAATTAAAAATTCTGTAATTTAAACGATTTTCATTGCAAATTTCTTTACCTTGTAAGAAGAATAAATGAAAACAACTTCTTATCAAATAATAAGTAAATGAATAATAAATATAACAAAATGGTTCTGAACAATACTATTTAGTAAAAAATTTGATTTTTATTTGGTAAATTTCTTTTTTTTTTTATTTTTTAGTTGTAAATTGTTTGTAAATCAAAAAATAGTTGTAATGAAAGTAATTATTTTAATTTTCCTTAAATAATACAAGGCTAATTAAAAGCTTAAAAGGAAAAATCGAAATTCCTTTCATTTGTGCAACGGTGCTACATTTTTTCGGATTTTTATTCTAAAAATAAAATAGTCACTCTTGTTATATTCATGCAGAGTTGTTTGCCACTTCCTTTTTTTTATTCAAATACCTTTTCCTATGTTTTGCGACCGTTCGTGTATGAGTGAGCACGAAACCTATAGAAGTTTAACGATGCTTAGAAGTCGGAAGTTATTTGTAAGCAAATCGCGCGAGTTCAGTTGGGCTACTCTACATGTAAGAAAAACGCAAAAACTTGTATGCCTCAAATAGACTTATTCCTAGTTTAACAATGCCACAGTAATAATTATTTTGTTTTATTTCAATAAGTAAAGGAAAGTCGCACAGTGGGTTAAATCGGAAATTTACTATTTAAAACCTCCTATACAGTCTACAATTCTTAACTTAAATGATCTCATTCTCAACCAAAATAATTTTTAAAGCATTAAAAAATGTAACTAATTAACATAATATCGAATTAGACTGTTATAATCAAATTATATGAACAAAATATCAATAGCGTAGAATTATTGATTGCAAAGTATATTTGAGAATTGAAATTGCTTGATTTTATCGAAACAATCATATTTGATAATGGAAATTTGTGGTCTAATATAATTTTGTTTAAATAATAAACAAATTATATAAAAAAGACATAGTTTAGTCTGTTATTGACCGAAAGTCATTCCACATTATTTGTTTATTATAAAAACATTTATAAACAAATGCCAGTTCGGTCATTTCTAGAGAGAAAGTGATCGTTTTTATCTCAAATCATTTTCGAATGATTTAAATAGTCATGTTTAGTGACGTCGAATTGTCAGTCAAAATTATTTGCTTATTTTATAAATAAATTTTATAAACAAATGCATAGCTTGACCATTTATAGACTGGAAGTAACACTATTTTTCTAATCATCTTTAAATTATATTAGTGGTCATTTTTAGGTATACCGACTTGTGATTTGATATTATTTGTTTATTTTTAAAGCAAACTGTATGTACAAAAGCATAGTTTAGCAATTTATTGGCAGATAGAAAGTGTTTATCATTCTTTATTGCTTAAGATTGTATAAGTATTGAATTTTAGTTATGAATAATAGTCATTTGATATCAGTTGTTTATTTTATAAGTAAATTTTATAAGCAAATAAATAGTTTCTTTACTTATTGACAGAAATTAATCGTTTTTCTTTCTGATCGACTTCAAATTATAAAAGTGATAATGTTTAGGGTTGAAAAATGATGTTTGGATATTATTTGTCCATATTATAGTTTAATTTTATAAATAAATTCATAGTGTGGCCATTTATAGATATACCGTTAACTTTTTTTTTTCTTGTCACCTTAAGATTATATTAGTCGTGATGTTGAGTGATAAAGTTTTGTCATTCGATGTTATTTGTTTATTTTACAATCAAATTCTATAAAAAAATTTAAAGTTTGGCAATTTAATGGCAGAAAGTAACTGTTATTCATTTTCAACGCCTTCAAACCATATAAGTGGTAGTTTTTAGTTATGAATAATGATCATTGGATATTATTTGTTAATTTTTTAACCAATTTCATAAACAAATGCATAGTTTGTCCACTTATTGACAGAAAGTAATTGTTCTTCTTTCTGATCAACTTTAAATTATATAAGTGATAATTTTTAGTGGTGAAGACTTCTCGTTTAATATTATTTGTTTATTCTATAGTTAAATTTGATAAATAAATGCAGAGTTTGACCATTTATAGACATAAAATCAACTTTTTTCTTTCTTTCCGCCTTAAAATTATATTATAAATGATGTTCAGTGGTGAGAATTTGTCAATCGAGATTATTTGTTTATTTTACAAACAAATTCATAGTTTAGCCATTCGTAGAGCGAAAGTAATGTTTCTTTTATTAATACCTTTAAATTATGTCACTGGAAATGGTTTGTGATGTTCTAGAAGAATTAGCTCCCAAGTTTTTTATAACTGTCCAAACTGCATTTATTTATAAAATAAACAAATAATATGAAACGAGGTGTCTTAACCACTAAACATTACTTATGTAATTTGAAGACGATTACAGAGAAAAACGATCAATTTGCCTCAAGAAATGACCAAACTATGCATTTTATTATGAAATTTGTTCATAAAATTAACAAATAATATCGCCTAACGACAAAATCAAGCAATTTCAACTTTTATGTATACTTTGCAAGCAAATTTTTCACGCTGTTAATATTTTGTTTACATTATTTGTTTATAACAATTAGATTCGATATCCTGTTATTATTCGCATTCTTTAGATATTTCGGAATTAATTTCCATCGAGAATGGAATTAATGAAGTTATTTCTTTAAATGAGAAAAGTATTTTTGTTCTCAAATATTAATCAAATACAATATTTGCCTTGCATTATTTAAATTGAAATAATTATTTTTGGAAACTAAAACTTACTTAAAAAGATCATTGTTGAATAAAAATGGAAGAATTACATTTTCGTGAATAGAATTAATTTTTAGCGAAGAAAAAGTGATGAGTCTTTAAGGATAAAAAATGAATTTTGAACAAAAAGTGTAATAGTAGATATTTCCAACAAAAGTTTTTAAATTTTCACTTAAAAACAGTTGCATTAAACCAAAAGATAAAACTTTTCAACATATTGTTTAAATAATTTAAAAAGCATTTTTTCAAACTATAAATAGCAAATTTTGGACAAAAAGTTGAATTTTTAATTCAAAAAGATGCATTATCTACCAAAATAATTTAATTTTCAGGCCCGAGAAGAAAAAAAGTTAATTTTCCAACAAGAAATATCAATTTTGTAACAAAAATGAAAATAGCTGTATTTACATTCAAAAAAATTCTTAAGACAAAATGTATATTTCAACAAAATGGTTACATTTCTAAGCAAAGAACTTAATTTTTAATTAAAATAATGAATTTTCAATAACAAAATTAATTTTTAACCGAATAGTTGAATTCTTAACCAAAAAGATGAATTTTCTAAAAAAAATCAATTTTTTCAAAAAAATAGATAATTTTTCAACCAAGAACATTAAATGTCTTTGAAAAAATAATAATTTCTGACAACAAATAAAATAGTGCAATTATCAGTTAAAGCTATTAATTTTCAATTTGAAAAAATAGAATTTCAAATCAAAAATATTAATTTTCTATTGAAAAAGTTTAATTCTCAACAAACTACATAAACTTTTTAAAAAATTTTCAATTCGTCACCAAGAAAATTAATATTTTGCCACCAGTAATAAAGCTTCAACAAAATACAGTAGTTTTCAATAAGACAATTACTTTTTGAACATATAAATCAATTTTTCAACTAAAATATAGGATTTTTAACCATAAATAGATCAATTTTGAGCAGAATAGATACATTTTCATAAAAATAGTTAAATTTTCAAGCATATACATGAATTTTTAACTGTAGAAGATAAACCCTTAACCGAATATGGAATTTTTAAATTTTCCGTTGTAAAGATTAATTTTTAACAAACAAAAGGAACGATTTTTCAAGAAAATAGTTAAACTGTCAAGCAAGGCAATTATTTTTAAGTCCAATAATGAATATGCAATACTAGATTTTTTAATTAAAAAAGTTTATTTTGATAGAAAAAAAACGTATTTTTGACGAAAAAATCTTTTGTTTAGCAAAGTTAATTTTTAACTAAAATAATTAATTTTTTAGTAGAAGAAATTAATTTTTAATTTAGTAGTTGAATCTGTTACCAAAAAAAGATAAATTTTCAAGAAAATAGAAGATTTCTTTTAAAAAATTTGAATTTTGAACAAAAGAGATAAATCTTGAATGAAAATTCAATTTTCAGGAAAAAAATTGAATAAGGACTATTGCAATTTAAAACTTTCCTGTTTGCTCAATTTTAAATGTTTATAGTTTGAATTTCTAAAATTTTAAACATCTTTCTGAATAGTTGTATACTTTAAAAAATTAAAACTCTGCAATTTTAGAAATGTAAAAAAAGTAGAAATTTCAGAATTTGGATGATTTTAAGGATCCATAGTCAAATTCTAAATTGTAAATATTTTATAATAAACAAGTTTCAAATATAAAGAGGCAAAATTAAAGAATTGTTTATTTCTAAACTTTAAAACTTGCAAAATTTTTAATGGTAAATTTTTAAAATTAGACACGCTTCAATTTTAAAGATCTACCTGTTAAATTGAAAATTTAACTTTTATGGTTAAAAACTCATGTACTCGTGTATTTTTGAAGATTAATTTTTTTGGGTAGAAAGTTAATTTTGTCGTCTGAATTTTTCCAATTTGGATAAAAACGGAACTGCTTGATTCATACCAATTAGATTTCGGTTAAAGGTTTAAATATTTTCTTGCAATTTCTTGTTTTTTTTTAGGTTCATTTCAACTGTTTTTAATACAAAAATACAAATGTTGGTTTCAAAAATCAAACAATTGGTTTAAAGTTAGACTACTATGTAAGAAATTCATTTCGTGCGATTAAAGATTCATGTTTTAGTTAAACATTCAATTATTTGGGCTTCAATTACCCTTTTGATCAAAATTGATAATTTTGCTTTAAGTTTAAAATACTTTGGTAGAAATTTAAAATGGTTGGTTAAGATATAAATGATTTATTTAAAATTCTCATTTTTTTATTGGAAATTCCCGAATTTCGTGGTGATGAGATATTTCAAAATATTTAACTTTTCTATTGTTTGTTGCAAACTTATCTTTTTAGTTGAAAAATAAACTATTTTGTTAAAAATTCATGTATTTTGTTGAAAATGTGTTTTTTAGTAGATAATTAATCTTCTTGGTTGAAAACGCATCATTAAAGTTGAAAAATCCAGATTTTTATATATAATTAATTTTTATTGTTGAAATTTTAATTACTTCTTGAAAATTGAACTATTTTATTAGTGTCACCTTTATGGTCGAAATTGCAACTTTTTGCTAAAGATTCGTCAATTTAGATTACAAATTTTCTTAAAAATTCATCCTTACGAGTCAAAAGTCATCTTTATTATTTCAAACTTCTTTAATTTCTTTTTGCTACAAAGACACTTATTGTTAAAATTTAACTTTCTGGATTAAAAATACAACTGTTCTATAAAGAGTTTGTCTTTTTGACATAAGAATTTAACCATTTGGTTAAAATTACAACTACTAAATCCCGGTTCGAGACTTTGAAGGAAACAAAGAACCGGCTGAACTCGAGAGGTGGTTTTCTGCAGTTTTCCTGTCCTCTGACCAAACGTCCAGGCAAATGCAATTACTCGTAAAAAATTAAGATGTAGCCGCAAGTTATCCCTTTTAGAGAAGAAAGACACTAATAATAACAATAATAAACAAAACCCAAGCCAGCTTTACTTTTTCTGTTTGAAATTATTTTCTGATGACAGAAAATCCGAATCAGGGTGTTTCCTGGTGGTGATAAATTTGAGCGATAATGCTCGACAATGCCAACACGTAATTCCCGATAACGCGAATAAAAGAATAGCCGGTAATTTACGGTTCTCGAAAACCGCTCTCACTCTCGATTCGATGTCCCAGAACGGCTGCCCTTTTCCCATGATCTTCAGTTCGCCGAATTAGGGAGGTACCGAAGCATCCTGTAAATTTTGTGCAATCGACGTCCAGAGCATAGCATTTCTCGTCCACGCCTGTACTCTGTCTTTAAATGGGCGTGTAATTTATCCTGCACTTATTGTTAGAGCTTGCGACTTTTTCTTGTACACTCAGAGTCTTTTGTTATTCCAAATTGAACTGACTCGTTAAAATCCAAACCCCAAATATATTGGCAGTTCAAACATTATTCTATTTTTAAAGGGCTGTTTAGAACCTCTGAACTCCGAATTAGCATACTAAATATTTTTAAAGGTAGTGATAAACATACGAAATAAAAAAAATATATTTAAAAAAAGGTTGAATACGCTAAACTTCAAAAAGTCTCTTTAATGTAGAAATGGTAAAACTTTACAATAAAAAAATTAAGAATGTCATTGATGATTATTTAAATTAAAAATCAGATACCGAATTTCGAATTAATAAACATGATGTTGACCCAAATTGTTCTTTCTTGCATTTTTATGCATGTCGCCCAGGAATTTTTTCAAATCCATATCAAAATAAATCAAGTTTTTTTTCGAAAAAGGTTATATTTGAAGGTGAAATGTATTTCCTATAAGAAAAAATACTTTTTTTGTAAATTTTATTGAGAATCTACATTATTAGCTGAATTGAGTTTAAACTTAATATTTTTCTTTTAAAATAGTTATAGAATATGAATAACTTTTAAAAAATAATAACCCCACCGGTCTGTTTTATAGGGTCCGAAAAAATCCATAAGTGAAAAAATGGGGTTCGCGAGTCTTTTCCGCTAATTAGGATTTTTTGCGTTTTTTAAATCAGAATGATTTCTAATGTATTAAATACTACTTCCCACTCATAATTGAATGTTCAAATAAATCGTTTCAACAATTAATTATTATTGTTTTTAGCAATTTTCTCTCAGAACAGAGATATAAAGTTGAGGTTTTTTCAAAATCTTAAATTTTTTCCAATTTCCAATTCAAGTGAGTTAAACAAAAATTTAAATTTAATAAAATAAATTGTTGAAACAATTGATTGTTATTATTAATAATATTCAGTTTGCATAATGCTAGAAACTGGCAGTTTTTTTATGGAATTTACAACTAGTTGTCTACTTTTCCCTTCGGTTTAGGTTATAATTAATTCAATTTACCAAAAATAATTACTTGTACCAAATATTATTGTTTATAACTAACTTCTTTTTCATTAATGATAGACAGTTCCGGTTTCTTCTGAAAATTTTAACTGTTTAACGACTTTTCACTCAATAGAGTAATGAAAATGCAGGTTAAAATACATTAGTTGCTTGAACAATTTATAATTGCTTATAACTATCTTCTTTTAAATAACTGTTAAAAAGTTACGCTTTTTTCTCAACTCTTACATTTTTTGTCCACTTTTCACTTAGTGATATAATAATTAATGTAACTTAACAAACATTCTTAGTTGAACAATAGATTAATATTTATAATAACAACAACCATGTTTTTAAGAAGCAATCTATTTTTTTTTTGAGTAAATTATTTTTGTTCTTTTTTCAATGTTGAAAAAATTAATTTAAACATAAAAGCTATCTTATAAAATAAACAAAAACAAAAAATTGAATAATTAGAAAAAGCTGGGAGGACTAGGTCTGTAAATGACTTATAAAAGTTTTGTTTAAATGACAAAAAAAAGTTTATTGCAAAGCGGATTAGAAGAAAAATTTCCAATCAAACATATTTTGATATCATGCCCTCTCTCCATCCTCCCTCTTGCAGCAAAATATATTCACGAAAAAGAAACAGACTGAAAAAAATATTTTTCTCTCTAATATTTATTTATTATTTGTTCCTGCATAAAAAGGAGAAGCAAAGTTTAACATTACAGAAAACCCTGCAACTTTCTAGCACTTACCTAACATGAGAGAAGATAGTTTAGGCAATAAATAAATCTTTGAAAAACTATTTTAATTAACTTGCAAGAATTATCACCTAATTAAATGGAAAATGGATAAAAAGTTCAACATTTTAGAAAAAACCAGAACCATCTGGCATCAACATATATAAAGATAGTTATTAACGATAATAATTTCTTTAAACAAAAAATTTTTTTTGCTTAACTTGAGTAATTATTGAGACACCCCAAGTGAAAAATAGACAAATAGTTGAAAATTTTATAATAGAATACGACTTTCTAACAACAGGCAAAGAGAATATTATTAAAAATTATAGTAAATTGTTCGAAAAATTATTTTCGTTAATGGTAATTCATTATTACTTAACTCAGATTGAGAAATGGATAAAATGTAAAAAAAATTTACAAAAAACAAATAAACAAATTATTTTTTTTTACTACTTTTGTTATTAATATATTAGCACTAATTAATTTTTCGTGGAAAAATTTTACAATCCGTCAATTTTGTTTATTTTATAAACAAATTATATAATCAAATGCACATCCTAGGCATTTTTAAGCAAAAAGAAATCTGTTTTTATTCTCACATTACTGCAACTATAGTGTCGATAATGTTTTTGTAAAAATATTTCTACAAATTGATTATTGTTTATTTTTAAATAATAAATTATATAAACAAATTCACATATAAAATGTTTTTAAGCGGAAAGAAATTGTTTTTCTCCTAATTTTCTTAATATTATAGGATTGATGATGTTCTATAGAACTACGTAGCAGAGTATAGCTAATCCTTAATGTTATAAACAAATTATATAAAAAATAAACATTACATTCAGTCATAGGCAGAAAGAAATAGTTTTTTACTTTTATTATTTTTAAAACTATATTGACAATTGAAATATCATTATGCAATTTTGTTAGGTCTTACTATTTGTTTATTTTATGTACTAATTAAGTAAACAAGCAAATGCACATTTTGGGCGATTATAGACAGAAAAAATCGTTCTTTTATCTAGTCTTGTTAAAATTATATTTTGAATGATTTTCTTTGACAAAGTTTTGTGATAAAATGGAATTGGTAAAATTTATAAACAAATTATGTGATATACACATTGTAGGTGTTTATAATCAGGAAATCAATTTTTTTTCTAGAAGACGTGTTAAAGTTATGTTTTCAATGTTCTTTACTTGAACTTCTTGTCGAACAATGCAGTTTATAAAATTTATAAACAATTTGTATGAGCAAGTTCACATTATACATAATTAATTTAATATAGTAAATATCATTTTAAAATAATGCAAAACAATGTTTTTTTCAACCCTAAAAACGAATAACAAACGCATTTGTTTATATACTTTTTTCATAAAATATACAAGTGCAAAACGTAGTAAATTAAAAAAAATATATTGTCAATACAATTTCAGCAATATTTGACTTCAATATAATTACTTCCAAAGTTTTTCCCTTCACCTCGTATTGGTTTTCTCTAAAATTGAGCAAGCAGCGAATTTTTTCAGCCACTTTTGTTTTAGATTATTTTTTCATCTCAATAAATACTTACATAACAAAAACAGTTTGTTACTCCTGGAAAAACTAAATTTTAATTAAGTCTTGTCTTTCACTTCTTAACGAAAAGAAAAAAACATCTTTGTGCTAAATACGAAATTAAATAGCGTGCCTGCTGACGCTATAATTAAATTGTCTTTGATCGAGTTGAGGCGAAATAACATGAAATAAATAGAAATAATAATTGTTCTGTGACGAAGATTTAATGACATTGCAGCTTCGATCATAAGGCACAAAAAATTTTATTAAATTTTCGATACTTACGGATTTGTCTAGGTTCGATAATATTAATCCCCTCCTCCTTTTTTGATCAACTCCATACTTTAAAAATAGTCAATCATCAAAGTTAAAACCTTAATTTGAAAAAATGACAAAAGAAGAAATTTATTGTCAAAGATTACGAGAATTCTCATGAAACGGATATTAGTGATAAAATTAGTTTCATAACAAGAAGAGTGAATTGAAACTTATTGTCAGTTTAGTAATGATAAAAAATTATCTTTATAAATTAAAATATTATTATATTGGTACCATATTACAATATATAAAATTCGAAGCCTTATGTCCAATTCTTAATACCTTATTCTCTGATTGATTAGAGCTACCAAGAAAAATATTCGTAAGTGTTTAAAAAATCATGCTTCATTAAACATAAACAACTCAGTTGCTCAAAATATTACTTAAAAAAAAGAAATCATTAACCAAAAATCTTTATGAACCACGGTGAGTTTTGACTCACTTCATCCCGAAAAGGCTTGCGCATCCTGGATTTTCTATTTAAACTTCTAGGATTTATCGGGATTATTTTGAGCTCAAAAACAAAAAAGATGGCTTTTTAAATTAAAAATAGATTTCTTCGATTAAACCATGCAGTGAAGGATTCAAAAAGTGCTTGAGAGTCGAATATCTGACGAAAATTGAAACTCTTTTTTTTCGTAAAATGGTAAAAAAATTATCAAAGATTAGTTTTTTGACAACTGCTTCTTTTCAGTCTAGTGCAACCCAACTGCATGTATAGAATCAAAGTATATAAAAATGCCTGTAAAACAAAAACAAAAATCAAACGAGAGTAAATTAATTAAAGGACGCTTAGTATTGATTAGGTTTAAAAAAGCATTGCTCTAACTCTAATAGCACAACAATTATGGCCTTCTAAAAAAGATTCATTATTAAAAAATGTTGTCAAGCACCCATATTTTAAAATAAAATTCCTCGTTTTCTAACAAATCATATTTTTCAAGCAGTGCAGTTGATGGTCGGCAACAGATAAATTAAATAGGACTCAATTTTGAGAAAACCTGAAAAACAATGTTGTAGATCTAATAATAACGAAGTTTTAGAGATTTTAGAACATTTGATTTTTGTCTTGTTATATATATATATATACAAAACTAAAAAAAAATATTGAAGGGTTTCAGTTCTCGCAAGAAATTCAGCTTCTGGATCTCTTTTTTGGAGTTTAACACGGTTGTTATTTCAACAACAAAACGATAAATTTTAAATAAAAAACACTGTAATAAAATTTTTTTTTAATTCTAAAAAAATGGAATAGTTCAATCGCCAAAATACTAAATCTTATTTTTGAATTTAAAACAGTTTGATTCACACACAAGGGATGAATTTTTAAAAAGAAATATAATAATTAATAAAACAGAAAATTTTCAATTTTTCATAAAAACCAGCTGGATTTTAGAAAAATAGACAAATTTTTAACATAATAGTTAAATTTCTAATCAAGAAAGTTTTTCCAGCAAGAGAGAAAAGAAATTTTAACTAATTTGCTGAATTTTTAAGTTATCTTTAACTAAAAAATAAATTTTGAACAAGAAGATCAATTTTCTAAGAAAAAAGAATTTTCAAGAAAATACTTGAATTTTCAAGAAAAGACTTGAATTTTCCACTAAAAATGATCAAATTCTAACCAATGATTAAATAATTGAATACTTAGTTAAAAAAATTAGGTTTTAATCAAAAAACAGGAATTTTCAACAAAATGGTTCAAATTTCGACCTAAAGAAGAAATCTTTATTAAAAACCTTAACACTTGAATTTTGAACAAAAATCATTTCTTAACCAAATAAAAGTTGAGTTGTTAATTAAAAAAAGATTAATTTTCGAAGAAAAATGTAATAGTTGATTTTTTTAACTAAAAGTGAACGATTTCCCGTAAAAAATTGAACAATTTTTTTTTATACTCATGCATTTTTACAAATAATCCTTATATATGAGCTTACCAAATATTTGATATATGTCGTTTTATTTACTATTGTTACTTCTAAATGCTTGCGACCTTCCCCTGGGCTTCCGTTTTCTTTGACCACTACCAACTTAAATATTTCAATCTATTCGGTAATACTACTTTCTAATTCTCTTTCTTTAGGAGCCATTTCTTGACTTTTTTTAACCAGTGCAACCAGCTTTCTCTCTCTCTATCTCTCTCATATCATCCAGCTTTCTCATAAATTCCTCTCTCTCAGCATTTCCATTTAAAGCTCTACTCAAACTCTCTTCTTCATTTATCCATCACCTACATTTTCTTACGTACACCCTCTCTCACTTCGAATCTTACCACTCTATTCTATTTTTTCTCCTTTTTAATACTTTTTGGGTACTCTGGTTTCTCCTGCCTCTTAACCAATAAATACCAGCTGTTGTACCTTGAGTCCTAGATTCTTTTACATCTTTTCTCTCCTTGCCTTTCCGTCATCTCTTTTTCTATTTCTGCCAATATCTACCCCTTGCTTGTATATCACATTCAAACCTGATTAGGTATCTCTTTTCCTCCTATTACGAAAGTCCCACGTTACACCCTATCTCTTTTTACATAACCTCCTGGACACAAGCTTGTACAATTCAGCTTCCCTTGCCATTTTTTATTTTCCCTTCAAAATCTCATTTTCCCTTCAAAATCTCAGGCTATTTTCAGTTGAATGACCACCATTTTCTCTCGTCCTATCTCTTCCCACAGGATATAACCTGATTAGCTCCAACTTACTACCATGGTCCATCTCAAAAATCTCTCATACAGACTTGACACTCTCTTATACTCTTTCCACACATGCATTTCCACTTCATAGCTCAACACCGACCACACTAACAGATCCGAACATCCACACTCTCATCCTTGAGTCGTCCTTGAACCTTCTTTTACCTACACCCCATCCTTTTCTCATTACTTTACTCGTGCGTTTCAATCTCTCTAGCACCTGTAGCTTGTTCCCTCCTTTCGCTTCGAATCAAAATCTTGGGTAGTAAAACTGCTTCACCAGCATTACATCTTTCTTTTTGAAGCACATCATCTTAGTCTTATACACATTCACTGTTAGACCCTTTACTCTAAAATACTCTTTGGACTCTGTTAATATCACATTAATCCCTTTTTCATCATCCGCTACAAGCACTAAGTCATCTATACATGCTAGTTAGTACACTTTGCCTGTTCCTAATTTTGTTCTCCCTTTTTTCCATCTCATCTTCTCCTCTAGATCTGTCAGAATAACACTAAATAGAAGTAAAATCAACGGGCACCCTTGTCTGATTTTCTTTTCTGCCCAGATTTGATCGACTTTCTTTTATCCTATCTATCGAATTATTCGATAGAATTAACGAGATGGGAAGAATAAAGGAGGTTTTCTCTAGGGCAAAAATAAAATGATTTAGATTGGGACACAAAGTTAGGGAAGTAATGTATTGAGAAAAGAAAGAGAACAGAAAGGACAGAAACTGCAAATGAGAAGAGGGAAAATGGGAGCATTTATGGAAAGGATGTAGCAGAGAAATGATAGATTGAGAAATCTTTCAAGAGAATGCGGTAAAGATTCTAGGGGAGGCTGGATTGGGTAAAAGTGGATCAAGGAGACGAAAGGGGCTAGAGAAAACATAAGAGCATGTACGCGAAGTATGTAAAAGAAAAATAGAAGGTAAAGGAGGCTGGCAAGAGAGTTTGGTCAAGATTCTAAGGGAGGCTGGATTGGAGGCAATGTGGATGAAGGAGTTGGAGGGGGCTAGAGGAAATATTACAGCATGTGTGGGAAGGGTGTAGTAGTGAAACAGAAGATTAAGAAAGCTGTTAAGAGAATGTGGTAAAGATTCTAGGAGAGGGTGGATTAGACGAAGAGTGAATGAAGGAGTTGAAAGGAGCTAAAATAAACATGGGAGCATGTATTGAAAGGATGTAGAAGGAAAATATAAGATAAAGGAAGCTGGTAAGAGAATGTGGTAAAGATTCTAGGGGAGGATGGTTTGGTACAAGAGAAGTGAAGGCAAAATGATACGGAAGTCCCTCAAATTAAAAACATAAAGATTTGTAACTAATGGTTATGTAATATCATGAGTAGATATATATGCGGTTGCGTTCACGCTTTTTATCTCTCGCCTTAGATCGCTCAGTCACTCGTTCGCTAACATGTCCCAATTTGCGCTGTCGTAGAAAATAGTAATAAGGATCTAGATATAAGATTTTTTTAAATTGGATTTTTCATATTTTTCATTATTATATGCATATCTTTTATTTATATCTCCCTTCCCATTTAATTAGAAATTTATATTATAATAATATTTAACTGCAACTCTATAGAACTAGAACAATATTTAATATTATTTACTGCATTTTTTTTGTAGAAACAGCGTTTTCTTGTAAGAAGAATTTATAATTAGACCAAAATTTCCATGATAAAGCATTGCATGACTGTCGCATGGCAAACATATTAATCAGATCTAAATACAGAACCAGGGCACAAAGTTAAACAAAGCATTACCTAATGTGTACTGGCATAATTTTCAAACAGATGTAATCACATCAATGTCTGTTGAACGTTCAACACAGTGGAATAAGCTGATCGTATCTCAGAAATTCTCCTTCTCTCTCTTACTTTCGTTTACCCTGATTTGTTCTCCTTTCTTACCCTTTTGATGTATTTGTTTCTAAATCACATATTAAGTTTTCTAAAAATTTATTAGGAATCTCATATGTTGATCGTTTCAGAAAAGTTATGCATTTTTAGTGAGGAATTCGTAAAGTAATGTTTGTTAATTATATTGATTAAAATAATTAAACTTCTTTAATCTAGGATTGATTAATTTCGAAACTAAATTTCTGGACAAAAAAATATATAGGGGGAACCTTTACTAGACATATAAGGGAAGGTACGAATAATGCAAAAATGTGACTGGGTTTTAAAAAACAATTTCAGTATTATTTTTTTATGTATACCAATATTTAAAAGGAATTTTTACAATCAGCCTTTTAGCATGTACTTTCTATTTTTAAATTAATAAATTGAAAAATATGTTTCTGAGAATGCGATGAAATTTATTTTCCCTGACAGATTATCAATTTTCAAGGAATTAACTTTCTTTCAGTATTCCTCACAGGTTTATAGGATTCCAAGGAATTTTCAAATTATTTCAGTTAAATAAGGTGGTTCCAAATGATTTGAAATATTTTACGTTATTTTAAAAGATTACAAGGAATTTACATAATCTTCAAATGGCTTCAAGGAATAACAGAAGATTTTAAAGGATTTTAAATATTTTAGGAATTAAATTGAATTACAATTGATTTTTAAAAATAATTTCAGTAATTTCATGGGATTTCATAGGATTTTAAATATTTTAAGAGCATTTAAAACGATTTCAAGGAGTTTCCATGAGCTTTACAAATTTGATAGGGGTTTTACAAGAATTAAAACGGTTTGAAAAGAATTTAAAATATTCTAGGGTTTAAAAAAAATTATGATGAATTTTCAATCGATTTCAGTAATTTAATGGGATTTCAAAGCATTTGATATATTTTCGGGCATTTAAAAATATTTCAAGGAATTTCCAAAAGATTTACAAAATTTCAAAGGATTTTAAAATATTTCAAAGGATTCGAAATATAATAGGGAATTTTAGAAAGATTCCAAGGAATGTTTAATTTATTTTAATAGTTTTAAAGATATTTAAGAGGATTGAAAATATTTTAGGGTATTTAGTAATATTAAAAAGACATTTTTAATTCATTTAAGTTAATTAATTTGATTCCAAAGAATTTAAAATATATTATGGTATCTTAAAAGATTCCAAAGCATCTTTTAATGCTTTAAATCGTTGTAAGGAATTTGAAAAGATTTTCAAGGATTTTAAATATTGTATGAAATTTTTCAAGATTCTAAGGAATTTTTTATTAATCTCAGTAACTTAATATAATTTTAATGGATTATGTAATACTTAAGGGTATTTCAAATTATTCGAAAGAACATCCATGGCACCTATAACATTTTGTAAGGGATTATAAAAGATATAAAATTTTTAAAAATATTTTACGAAGTTGGAAGAAATTTTAAGGAATTTTCAATCGATTCCAGGTAATTGATTTGATTTCAAAGGATTTTAGGACATTTAAAATATTTTAATGCATTTTTAATAAAGCAATATTTAATTAATTTCAATAATTTAAAAGGATTTCAAAGCGTTTGAGATGTTTTAGGACATTTCGAAAAATTCCAAAGAATCTTTAAAAGATTTACTAATTTTCAAGGGATTTTAAAGGATTTTAAAGTATTTTAAAAGAAATTTAGAATTCACCCTGAGTTCTCTCAAATTCTTTGGAATTCTTTTGAGTTTTTTGAATTCACACTTATTTTTTGAAACTCATTCAAATACACACAATTAAATGAATTTTCAAAAATTTTTGTTTAACTCACCCCGATGTCTTTTAAACTTATGTTTCATTCGAATTTCATTTGTATTCTTTTGAATTTATCTTGAATAGTTTTAAAGTCTCATGGATTTATCATAAATTTGTTAAAATATGACTAAAATTCTAATGAATTTCAGCGAACTCTTTTGAATTATTTCAAATTGAAACATTAATAAAGCACAATAGTTGCTTTTTGGATTATAAATTAATCACCGTTATTTTATATGTTTAAAATTTGACTTTTATAAGTAAATCAGGCTGTGACAGTCCTATTAAAAATAAAAATGAATACAATTTTTATTAGACATAGTTAGCGTCATTTATAAATGACTCTATATTAGAAATTCTACGATAATAACATTCTTCTCTTGAAATAATAATGGTCAGGAAGAATAAGAAATGGTTTAGGGAAAAACCAGGCAAAATTCAAGGAATTTTAAGAACAAATTTTTGCGATCACTCTGTTTGTTGTTTTACATTTATGTTTGAAAATAAACTTGTTTCTAGTCTTGGAGAATGTCTCCAACTCTTTGGTATGAACAGGGCGTCGTTGAATTGAAAATAACCGCCAGCCACGACCAGCTGTTGGCACGGGTTCGACTGTTGACACAAGTTTGACAGCTACGTTGACAAAGTCCTGAGTCTTGGTGCAGTTTGCACTTTTTACGATTTTGAAACCATTAAAAGTCGATAAATTCCAACGAGGCTACGAACATCTAGGCGCAGATAGGGTTATTTTGAGAGCCTGAAGACGACTCTAATGTTCTCTTGTAAAAACATGGGAATCATCGAGACTGTCCCCAATGGTTTTTCTGTTTGTCAACCCGTGGCTGCGGGAGAAAACAAACATTAGTTCCCTGCCAAGCCCATCTGGGTGACAAGGTATTTACTGCGGGAGAGATTCAGGGATGCATCTAAAATTAAAAAGACCCAGATCATTTTTGATTTATTAAAACGACTAATTATTTCACACCGCCTACCTTTTGCTTATTAATGTTTCGAAACCCCAAACAGGAACCCTTAGAGATTCGTATGGCTATCCTTCAGATGGGATCTCTAGAAAGGATAAAATTTGAGACTTTGTCTTGATTTTTGGATTTATAATGTCATTCAGTCCGTCGTTATTTTTCACAAGATACGATAGGAGATGTAAGACGAAATTCGAGACGACAGTTAAGACGACATTCAAGACAAAATTCGAGACCAGATTCGAGACAACATTTGAAATAAGATTTGAGAAAAAATTCGAAACAAAATTCCAGAAAAAAATTCTAGACAAGATTTAGGGAGAAATATAACACAAGATTTAAGATGAAGTTTGGGATGATATTGAAGACGAGATATCGGGAAAACATTTGAGATGAGATTTGAGACAACATTCGACACGAGATTCGAGACGACATGCAAAACCAGATTCAAGGCATAATTTGAGACGAAATTTAAGATGAGATGCGAGACGAGATTAAGTTTGATATTTGACAGTCAGAACAAGATTGGAGACGATATTTAAGACAAGATACGATACGAGATTCGACACAAGATTCGAGATCAGATTCAAGATAAGAATCGAGACAAGATCAGGTAGAAGATTTCAGATCTAAGACAAGATTCGAGACAAGGTTTGAGGTAAAATTTGAGACGAGACTTGAGGTGAAAATAGAGACGAGATTCAAGATAAGATGAAAGATAAGATTTGAGCCGAGAATCAAGCTGAGCTTCAAGACGAAATTCGTTCGAGGCGAAATTTAAGACGATTTTCGGGACGAGATTTTTAATAAGAGATTCGAAACAAGATTATGGTTGATATTCGACATTCGAAACAAGATTGGAGACGGTATGTAAAGCAAGATACGAATCGAGATTGGAGACGAGATTCGAGACAAGGTTTAGGAAAATATTCGGGACGATATTTTTGAAAAGAGATACGAAAAAAGATTATTGAGATTCGATACTCGTAAAAAGATTAAGGTTAAAAATCGACACACGAAACAAGATTGTTAACGATATTTAAGACAAGATACGATACGTGATTGAAGATGAGATTCGAAACAAGACTCGAGACAAGATTCAAGATAAGATTAGAGACAAAATTTCAGATTTAAGACAAGACTTGAGACGAGATTCGAGATGAGATTCCAAATAATATTTGAGGTGAGATTGGAGACGAGACGCAAGACGATATTTTAGAAATTCGAGACGGAAATCGAGATGAGATTCGAGACGAGATCCGAGACGAGATGAGATTCGAGATTATTTTTGAGATGAAATTAAAACAAGATTCGGAAGAAAATTGTCTAAAAAAGGTTTCAGACGACGTTTGACACAAGATTTTAGTTGAGATTAGGCACATTCAAGACAACATTCAATACTTATTTAGGACAAGATTCAAGAGAAATTTATGTGAAGATTCTGCGAAAGACTCAAGACGATTTAATAGGCTAGGAAATGCTTTTTTATCGGCGTATGTCGCCTACTTTGTCTAATTTTTTTCATAATACAGTAAGAATATCGGATATCTTCTAAGTTCTAAAATAAAATAACGTCAAACTACTTTGTTGTGAAATTTATGAGAATTATAAATAGTTCGAACTATTTTGATTAAAAAATGCAAAGCTTGGCTGTTTTCAATAAATACGATCTATTTAAAGCAATCGATTAATAATGTTTTGCCGTTTAAAAAAAGTTGAACCTATTTATTGTGAAATACCCAAACTTTAAATCCATTGTTGATTTCGTAAAGAAATTAAATTTTTTCATTGAAAAAGATTTTAACGGTGAATTTTGTTATCAAATTTTGTTTTAAATTGCCAAGTAACATCTATTTTCAAGTAGTCGCAATAAAAAATTAACTTCTCTCACATTTTATATCGAATCTTTGATTCTTAATGAACTACGCAGTGCCAATCCCGAAAAAGCAAATTTCCTTCATTAATTAATTTATAACGACAGCATTTTTTACGTATTCTTACCAACTAGCCATTATTTATAAATAGTTGTGGCACAGATATAAGAAAAATCTGATAATATTTAAAAAATCGTTTATCTGAAAATTTGAAAAAGTCAATTTTGTCATTAAATAAAAAATAAACCAAACTTTTTATCAAAAGTATTAATTCACAATTTTTTCCAAAATTTAAGAAGCTTCTTTTTTAATCAAATCGGTCTAATCGAGTGAATAGAGTAAAAAAATAGTTAAATATTTATCCAAAAAATATTTTGTTTTAGTCAAATAATGGAAGAATAATAAGAAAAGAATGAATATGCTTAAATATCAACTTTTATTTAATAATTTCTTTGTAACATTTTTTTCAAGTTGCCATATTCATTTGAGGCAATTGAAAAAATGTTTGCACTATTAGAAAGGATGAAGAAAACCAAATCGAAAAATATATTTATATTTGTAGACTCAATTATATTTTGAACCAAAAAATGTACGTTTTCATGCAGCGCATCGGTAATGTAAGCAAAAACTTTTTTTTTCAATAATTAAAAAAAATTGTAAATTCGATGGAGCCCTGGTAGGTACATATTGCTAGTATCACCATCGCACGCGTCGCTTGCCGATATTATTTATAGCAGGAGACGAATTCTTTTTCGGGGCCAGGAACGCGATAGCAAACCCTGTCTGGCGCCACTGAAACTTAAGTGCGACCACGTGTCTCTAACCTAAATATGCTTATGCACACTCTTGACATACATGCACACGAAGCTTCTCGAATAATAGTAAATTACTCTTAAGTTACTATCAGAAGCATTGCCTGTCAACTAAACATATCTCCCATGTCATGGTCTATTACTAAAGTTTTAAAGGATGTGCTACGAATTCATTTTCCACTCTCTTATTATCTCACGACTCAACTTAAAGACGCAAATTTTATTTTTCAGGGATGCACCGAGAAAAGAAACAACCATTTTTGGAAACTCCGAGGACCATAACTAAACAAATTGAAAGCTACATTGCCAAGTGAGGACTTTCTAAAATTATGTTTTATTTATTGAAAATCAGTGTTAATTAAATTTTTTTGTATCTCCTCTCTCTCTCTCTCTCTCTCTCTCTCTCTCTCTCGTGTCTTAGCAACTCTTTCTCTGTTCCCATACACCACTTCTCACTACCCCTTTTTTCCTTATCAATTACCGCTCACACCTCACTGCCAACTTTCTCCTCTTAGCTATCTGCCCCTCTCTTCTATCTACGCTTGCCTCTTCTGAGCACCCCCCGTCTCAGTAATTTATCTTCTTTACGTATCCTCTCTGGTACATATGCTTCTCAATTTTTTTGTCACTAAGCTTCAGTTTTGCTCTCTTGCACTTAATTGTCTCAACTATCCTTACAGAAAGAAAGAAAGCTTAGAGGGGGAAGTTAGTTGTGAGGTGTGAGCGGTAATGGATGACGATTGAAAGGTTAGTGAGGGGTAGTACATAGGAATAGAGGAAGAGGTTTCAAGAAGCGGGAGGGAAAGAGGGGATATATAAAAATGTATAAGAGTGGGCCGATGGTCATGGGGGCTAAAGCGTAGGTGTTGAACCTACACCGTCGGATAGTGGGTTCGATTCCCGCCTCGCGCTCTGAAAGAACCTCGGTGGAGCATGCGATGAACACTAGTACCGGTAGAGGGTCCTTAAAGATGTTGCTCTTGGTGGTTCGGAACCGACCTTAAACTGTAGATCCCTTTCTCATCATCAAGGAAGTTTGTGGGTGTTGTGTAAAGAAATACGGAAGAAGGTACAAGAAAAATGTAAACCCTTAGGCTTCCATTCCATAAAAAATGTATATAGATATATATATAGTGAACATTTAATCCTCTACAACCCTTTTTCCAGTTCAAGAGACTACTAACCATCCCTTCATCCTCTCCTATGCTTTATAACTTTTAAGCAATCCACCCTTTTTCCTCATTACCTTTATCTCATATTTTATCCCTATTTACATTCCACTGGTGATAGTGGAAAGAGGGTCTCAAGGAAAAATGAGAAATTAGAGAAAGAGATAAAATATAATAAGGGGTGTTCATACAAAACAAGGGATGTAGAAGTATATGAGTAATTTAAGAAATCTGTATTATCGTCAGAGATAGTTACCGCTGATCAGTTCGGATATCTTTTCCACCACAATGATAATAGAAATCAAACAATCGTTTAAGTTAACTTTTCAAATAACAGATAACACTTAATAGCCATTTTTGACTAGATGGCAAATAAATTTAAAAAATTTTCAAAGGTAATTATCATCGATCAGTGTAGATATCTTTTTCATTACCGCGAAAATAGAAATCAACCTATTTTTCAAGTTAACTCTTTAAATAACACAAAATACTCAACATTGCTTTTTACTGTAAGGATTAAATTTTTCTGAAAAAATCTACTCTCTTCGCACCACTTGGAATCGAACTACAGAACTTCCGATTTCTGGTCGGGTGCTTTCCTATTGAGCTACTAGATAGATCGAAAGAAGAATACATTTTCAGAAATATACGCTATCTCAAGCGTAAATTTAGAAGAAGATAGCGTCTCCTTCTTAAAAAGGATTCTTCTTTCGACGTTTCTAGTAGCTTATCGGTAAAGCAAAAATGAAGGGGATGCGGAATTATATAGGTGTAATTCATGGATTTGGAAAGCGTTAAGGGTTTGCGTGGTGAGGAAGGAAGGTTGAGAGGCATATAGGGGCTGAGGGGCTGAAGAAATATATAATAAAGAGGAAAAGAGTAGAAGAAACTCATATATAGAGGAGTCCATCAGTGAAGAGGGTGAATTTATAAGAGTGACAGAGGAAAGATACAAAGAAGCAATGAGGATGTATATGGGTGTGATGTAATGATGAGTGTGACTAGGGGATGTATTGGTTGATGGGCTGAATGATAAGGTAGAGGAATATATAAGAGAGGGGCTGATTACGACGATTAAAATAAATGATTTATGAATCTCAACACACGAACTAGTCTAAATTGTACCTTTTTAGGTAAAATTTGTTTTAAAAAAAGAAATTTAAATCGATATGTAAATTTGAGATACTCTATTGAAGTTTCGTCTTTTTTGTTAATTTTGTGTGTGTTTATGTTCTCAATGTCTTAAAAATGAATGTATTTAATTTTGATAGATATATAATTGTCCCATTTAATATTATCACCATTTTAAATAATTTATGGACACGATTTTAGCTTATTTTTAAGAAAAACAGGGTGGTTGAAGGTGAGAAGGGGAATCGAGGTTCGGAAAGGGAAAGTTAGGAAAATTAAAGGATGGGCGCTATGTCCTGGAAGGGAAGGGGATTCATAAAAAAAGGGGGAATGATGAGAAGTAGGGGGAGTGATGAGATGGTAGGGGTAAACAGGAAAATTATAATAGAGGAAGTAAGGATTGGTAAGGGAGACGTAGGATACGGGATGAGTGCTAATGAGAAGTGAGTGAAAGGAATGGGTAAATGAAGAGTAAGAGGGTAGATACAGTGAGAGGATGTACTAGGAAGTAGTGAAGAAGACACAGTGGGATCCGATGAGAAGTAGAGATTGCAAAGAGGGGAATTAGGGAAGAAGGCATGAGGAGACGTGGTGAGTAGACACAAAATTCAGAAAAATATTCAAAAGGAAAATTGAGACATGATTAATGACGAGATTCGCGACAATATTTGATAGGTTATTCGACACAAGATTCGAGACGAGATTTGTGAAGAGATTAAGTTGAGACTAGACACTCAAACAAGATTCAGGAAGAGATTTAAGTCAAGACACGAGACAATATTTTAGACGAGATATGAGACATAATGCGATAGAAGATTCGAGACGAGATTGGAGAAAAGATTTGAGATGAAATGTAGAAAAATATTTAAGACGAGGTTCAATAAGGCACTGAAGACAAAATTGAAAAGGACATTCCATACAAGATTTGAGACGAGATTTGAGACGAGATTATATTGAGATTCGAGACGATACTTGAGACGACATTCAAGATCAGATTAAAAAAGTTGTTTGAGACAAGATTCGTGACAAGATTTATATGAAGATTCTGCACAAGACTCGAGGTGAGTTTTGAAAAATGAAGCAACTCAAAACGAGACGAGACTCGAGACAAGATTTCAGAGAAGATAAGATCAGGTTAAATGAGTGATAAGAGAGTGATATAAAGTAGAAGATTAGGAAGGGTGAAGGGAGCAGGAGAGGAAGATTTGAACAATTTAATAATCTACGAAACCCTTCTTTTGTAGATTCCTGTCCCCTACTTTCTCTAGTTTTTTCAGAATATAACAATATTCGACATTAAATTTGGGCTATCATTTAACGAATACGCTCTATTTAAAGGAATCGACCAAAAAAATCTTTCCAAATAAAGTCATCGCAAATAGATTCATAGTTGCTTCCGTAATAGCTTGTTCGATAAAAAATATAAAAATTTAAAAAAAAATGAAAATTGATTAAATCATTAATAATCCTTGTTCATTTGCAAAATATCGGAGCAAAAAGTTATTGAAAATACATTCTTCGATGATTTGTTCAAATGAATTAATCCTGTTCGTGTAAAAAAAAGCCCGATTCCCCCTAACCTAAGCAAGATGAAAAGGGAAAGTAGGAAAAATTAAGAGATAGGTTTCAGGGTCTGGAAATGATGGAGGTTGATCACAAGTAGAGGGAGTGATGAGGAGGAAGACTTAAGTAGGGAAAAAATGAGAGAGGAAGTATAGGTTCAGAAGCTTGATAAGGTAGGAGAAATTAATAGAAATTAGTAGAGGCGACGGAATTGGACGCGATGAGAAGCAGAGAGAATGCGAACAGGTGTAGGAGGGAAGGAGGAACGAGGACACGCGATGAGAAGTAGGAAAGGGCATGCAAGGAGACTTGGAAGAGATGAATGAGTATTTTAGGGATGCGGATGTATGATATAGGGGGCGCTACAGGTGGTAAGTAAAAGACCATATGGAGGAGGGAATGGATGATAAAGAAAGAGGCAGGATGTAGGAAATGAAATTAAAAATAGACGGCGGGGCGCCATGGCACGCAATGATGATTATCCGAGGGGAGGGAAGTGGACACGATGTAAAGTAGGTAAGTGTGAAGGGGGTAGGTATAGGAGGGGCTTGAGGGACTTTGAAGGAGGGAAATTAGGGATTGTGGTAGGTAGGATATGGGCCGAATTTGGACAGGAATTGAGGACGTAAGAGAGGCTGATATAATGATGGAATGGGGCGAGGGAGTGAGTAAGGAAGGTTAATGTGTAAGATAGGATCGGATCGGGTAAAGCAGGGTACGCTAGGATAAAAGAAGAAAGTTTATTAAGAAGGAGGAGTGAGAGGGGAAGTTAAGCAATTGGAACAACTCAATTAAAGTTTTAAGGGACTACAAAACCTCTTCTTGTAGGCGCATGATGCATAATTTGATTAACTTTTTCTTAAATTTTCTTTAAAATAGACGATCAAGTAATCTTTTAGAAATAAAATTCAGTAAATACCATACTATTGGGGTCACAGAATTAAAGTTTAAGTTGATTGCAGCGCGCGTTTGAGCGATTCGTTGGTAAAGGTTTCAGAGAAGTAGCCATGTCCATTGACCATCCTTACTGCCTGAAGGCATTTCTTGATTACCGGTCGAGAAGGGCCGCGCGATTTTAATTAGCGAGGTTTACTCTTCACAAATACCGACCAATCTATCCGCACGAGCCACCCGCTCTGTAGCTTCGATCAAAAAGTTAAAAAAAATGGATGATGATGTTTACAGCGTCCTGTTTATTCCAATTTAATTTATATCAAAGCACAGTCATAAAAGTACGTGAAGTCGTGATATTTTGTATAATAATGTCGAAAGTGATTATATTAATTATTTTTTTCTTCAAAATTAGTAGTAATTATCTTTAAATGAATCCATTTACTTGATTCAGATTGAACGTAAAGGTACTTTCTTGTATTATAAAATTATGTTTATACCCAAGGCTATTTTAATTGAATGGTAATTTTTTAGTTTTAATTGGAATATCAAATTTTTCCTCTTGTTAGCTGGACATAAAAATTATTCCAAATTCATTTAGGATCATTTAAAATTAGATGCAATATTGGGAAAGTTTTTTAGAAAATAAATTAATTAAAGCTACAGTAACTTCGTCAAAATAGTAACTTGTTACATTCCCAGTCACTGGCTCGAGTAAATTGAAGCTACTGCAAAGTTAAATTTTTATGCACAAAAACATGTGTTACATGTCAATATTAAATCTTTAAAATTGAGCTAATAAAAGAAAGTTTTTAAAATTGCTTCACTTTTTGTAATTTATATTAAATATTGCAAGGTCTTAAATTGCAAATTTTCGAAATTAAGGACTTTAACATTTCAAATCGCTGAAATTTGAGAGTTTTCAGTTGTAACTCTTCAAAATTGTAGGACTTTGTTCAAATTTTAGAAATTTAAGATTTTTAAATTTTTTTTATAATTGAAAATGATTTAATTTTAATGATTTACTTCGTAAGTTTCTTCAATTTGAAAGACTAAAAATTGAAAACTTGACTCTTGATCTTTAAACTGAGCGAAATTGAAGAGTTTTTAATATCTACATCGCTGAAATTGGAAACCTTTTAATGTTTACAATTTGTCTAAAAATGTTGCAATTTTTAAATTTAACAATACAAAATTCTTCAATAGAAATGCTTAAAATTTCTAATTTCATTAATTTTGAATATTTAGAATTTCCAAAGTCATAAAAATCATCAAAGTTTCACCATTTTATTGATATAACTTTAATATTCAACACTTTTCATTTGTAACTCTTCGAAGTGGTAAAACTTTGAATTTTAAACATTCAAAATTACTTTAACTTGGAACATTTAGAGATAACAACTTGAATTTTTATTTTCAACTTAAAATTTCAATATTTTTAATTGGTAATCTTAAAAATAAAATTTTAAATATTAAATACTAAAACTTGAAAAAGTTACAAATCTGATAACTAAAAATTTATTTATGTTGATTATTTACTTTCGAAATTTCTTCAATTCAGAAAATTTAGTATTTAAAATTTGACTGTTGATCTTCGAAATTATTTAAATGTATCAATTTGTATATATATATACATCCTTCAAAATTCAAGATGTTTGAATAAATATTTAGGGAAAATATTATCTTCGAATTAATTTCTGAGCAACGAAATATTAAAATGATCAATAATTAAGAATGTTCCTAAATTATCAAAATAAAAGCATTTCGAGTTTTGAAAATTTGCACTTAAAAATTATGCATGTTTTAAATTGAAAAATTTAAATTTCTATTGTTTGGATAAATTACATTTCAAATTTCCTCAATTCAAAAGATTTGAAATTGAAGACTTCACTTTCGATTTTCAAGCGCAACAAAATTTATCAATTTTTATCTATAAATCTGTAGAATTTTAGTTTTGAATTATAAATTTTCTAAATTGCACTATTAAAAAAAAATTATAATTACTTCATTTTCAAGTATACACTATAAAAATTAAAGTATTTTTAATTTTAAATTTTCAAAATAGTACCTTTTTCAAATAGGTGGTAATAATATAATGATTATAAACTATATACATTCAAAACTAAAAAGCTTGCCGAATTTTCAATTGTAAACCTCGTGTTAAGAATGAAAGACAGTAGGGAGACTGACAATTACATAATGTCTTTTAGGAGCATCATATTATGATATAAAATCTCAAATTAACTTATTCATTTTTTTCTTTGCCTCTGATTTCTGTTGGGAATATATGTGATGTTACTTAATCTCGATTGAAATCAAAATTAAATTGAAATTTATAAAATCCGGTGTAGCTATTTAAATATTTATTTTAAATCCATGATTATTAATCATATTTTATGGTATTTTACGCTCAAGCAGAAGTCTTAAACTTGCCTTTAAAAAATCAAACTAACCTTCTTATTTCATCTTTCTGCTGAAAAAAATGGTTATTCTCGCATCATATGTAAAATTTCTAAAATATAATTTAAGATTTTATTGAAAAATAACATAAAATAACTGGCGAAATTATCAGCCAGGTGATTCTCAAACTCGACTCTCGAAAAACCGGCTAATCTTTGAAGGTGGTTTTCTACAGTTTTCTTCTCCCCTGGCCAAGCATGCAGACAAATACATGTACTTTTAATAAAGTCAGATGCAGCCGCGTGTTGACACTAGTTGTGATTAAATTCATAAATTGATTCTAAATGACTTAAATAATACTTTGGCTTAGCAGTAAGTTTGACCTGCGTTTAGACCTCTAATTCACCGGTGTTTTGAAATAAAAATACATAGTACAGACCTTTTTAACCGCAGTGCTACGGGACTTAAATGTATAAAAATAATAATAATAATAATATTTCGGCACACTATTTTCAATTTCCCCATTTTATTAATTGCACAAGTAACCATTTGACATTGACTGTGCGTCAAACAACCACTTCCTATTGGGAAACAGGGAAAAGACTGTCCACCGTGTGTATTGCTGGCCGACTATGTCTTTCATTGCTTGTGTCACCGACGTGACAAATGAGACGTTGTCCTACGTTTGTTCAAATTACATACAGCATTCTATGTACCCTCTCACCACTTTGAAATATTACTCTTACAGTCCCTGAACTAGCTCGCTTGTCACGAAATTAAAGTTAGCTCTTGTAATCAATTTATAAAAGAAATTTAATTTTTCTTATAGAAGTTTTCGATAACTTTGGCTAGTCGTCCCTTAATATCGGGACGAAGAGTCCATTTCCATTTTTATTTAAGCCAATTTTTTTAGACTGCTAGATGCAGGAATTTTTTAAATAAAAAATTAAACTCTTAAGTTTTATATACAGCAGTAGCAGTTGCAGGAATAATGCGTCCCTAGGCATTACAAACTATGTTACTCCACTTTACTAGGCATGAACATGAGCAAATTTCTTGTTGACTAAGATGGGCTGAGAATGACTGTATGGATTTCATCACATCCACAAATTAACGATAGTTGCCTCCGAATTTTTTAGAAGTACTCGCATTTGTCTGGGACTTTGGCCAGGGGAGAAGAAAACTGCAGAAAACCATCTCCCGAGTTCAGCCGGTTTTTTATAGTCGAGTGTTAATGCTGATATTTTCCCCAACATTATTAAAACCTTTTCATATAACTTCTAATATACCTCCTTAAATTATGATACTAAATATTTTAGGTAGTAGAAGTTTTGTATTCAATTTTACTCATTCGTTATTTAAGAAGAAAGATATAATTTTTTCACCCACGTTTTTGTTCTCTTCGTTATGTTGCCAGCTATGTGTTGTGATGCCAATAAAAGTTTGCAGGGATCGTTAATTTATATATTCTAAATCATTCTTAATATTGAAAAATAATTATTTTATTAATATTTTTCTTTTATTTTTATGCTAATTTACAAAGTTATAGTTACTAGACGCAAAATATCAGTACCCGTTATTGAAAAATCACCTGTAACCAATATTTTATTTCTGAAAAAATTGCAATCATTAAGATTTTACTTCAATTTATTAATTTTAAATATTACCGATACGAAATATGTCGAACAAGAAATTAGAAGATTTTAAGAAACTTTTGCTAATTTTGCAGAATTTACACAAATTTTAAGAAACATTTGACTTTTTTAAAAGAACTCAAATAGTTTCAGAAGTTTTGAAAAGATTCAAAAATAATTTCAATGTCAAGAAAATTAAAAAAGAATGTAAAGCAAATTGTATTTTTTCGAAGATTTCCTAAAAGAAAAAATATTGAAATTTTTTGAAGTTTTCCAAAAAAATATACAAGTTTCATGAGATTCCTGGAAAAATATCAAATGATTTTTTATTTTGGAATATCAGGATTTAAATAATGTCAAAGTCTTTTTGATTTTAAAGGGGGTTTTTAAATTTTTAGGTCGAATTTGAATTATTTGAAAAGATATTTAATAATTTTGAAAAAATTGCAAAAATAATTTATGATTTTGATAGATTAAAAAGACAGGTTGTAGATTTTTGAAGACTATAAAATAATATTTCAAAACATTTTGGATTTTTAAAGGTATCTAGATGATTTAAAAAAGTTTTTAAGGATTCCATCTAAAGAGTGAGTTTAAAAATTATTTTCATATTTCAGACCTTACACTCTTCCATATTCCCCTCTTTTCCTCTGTTTAATAGTTATATATTATATTTTTAAAATAATTAATGAGCATTTTTAGTAGAAAATTAATCTTCTTTCTCAAAATTGCGTCCAGGAGTTTTTTGTGTTGAAACTTCAACTAATTGGTTGAAAGTTGAACTAATGTTTTAAAAATCCATTTTTTTGGTGGAGAAACGTCATTTCAGTAAAAAATTATGTTCAGAGCCTTTTTGCTCGAAATATCTATAATTTCGTAGAAAATTAAAGCATGCGTACTTGTGTGTTGAAAATTCAATTTTTTTGTAGAAAATTCGACTATATGCTTGACAATTAAACTATCCATTCAAAAAATTAACTTTTTTGCAGAAAAATAAATTTTTTGTTATAAATTCGTAGAATTAAACTTTTTTGAGGAAAACTCGCCTTTTAGGGCATACCATTTTTTTATTTGTTCAAAATTCATCTTTTCACCTGTAGATTTAACTATTTTGTTAAAAAATCGTCTTCTTTGGTTCAATTTAACTAGAAAAAAGTTAATTTCGTTGTCAAAATTAATTTTTGAACTGGAAATATAACTATTTCATTGCTTGATATCTGTTTCGTTGAAAATGTAACTTTTTTGGTAGAAAATTCAATTCTTTTGTAGTAAACTAACTTTTTTGTTGAAAATAGGTTGTGCCAAGTGGATAATTCCACTGTTTAATGGAAAAATCGTGTTTGTTAAAATAAGATTAAGCTTCTTTTTAAAAAAACATAATTTTGATTGAGGATTCAACTAACTATTTTTTCTGTTAAAAACTCATATTTTTGCTTTAAAAATTCGCCTTTCTTGATTAAAAATTACATTTTTGGTGAAAATTTATCTTTTTGGGTTGAAAATGCATCTATTTTGTTGAATCATTTTTTTGGGTAAAAAATATAACTATTTTGTGTGATAATTTGTCCTTTTTGATTTAAAATTCATACATTTATGTATGAAGTACGGAATATTAAATCTTTTGTTGATAATTTTATCTTTTTTTGGTTTAAAAACTGAACTACACTGCCTTAAAAATTGAACTGTTTTATTAAAATTTAATTATTTTGTTAAATATTCAAATACTTTGTTAAAACTTAATTATTTATTTGATAATTCTACTCACTACAGAATAACTCTTTAGAAACGCGAGAAAACGCGAATTTAAATACGATATTATAATTTTCTAGCGAATTACGTCAGTGCAAACAAAAATAGAAATCCAAACAGATGACAACTAATAGTTCTCGGTTCACCGAAAAAAGACCATTTTCTTGAGACCTGTCATCGTGATAGTCAAGTGTCGTGTTCTTTGCTTTTTTCTCGATGACAAGTAATCGGGAATCAATTACCGACACGTATAGAAGCGTTAAGAAACACGGCGGATCAGGTCCCGTTCGAGGGAGGGTGCCCTTCTTTGAGCTGCTTAATCATTAATCACCCGCTTTTTAGCCCGAAATTCCCTCGCGCCTAGTTTACAAAACGAGGGTCGTCAGAATTGCCCCGTCACCAAGAGGGCTGCTTTTTGTACGCACGTCAAGACAGAGACGGTCTTGTAAGGTAGATCAATCCCTCTTTCACAAAATAGACGACTCGTAATTAACACAGTGCTCTCTTAAAATGAACCTGTGAAATCTCACTGATTTACAGTAAAATCTCACTGGTTAAAACAGCGAGAAGTGTCTCCCTGACAAGCAGTTATATTTAACTGGCCTACCCAGTAGAATTCCGTCACTGATCCATCCAGTGAAATTCCGTGGCTTGTTCAATCAGCGAGGTTCACTGGTTCAATCAGTGAAGTTCACGGGTTAATCAATACCAGTTGCCAGTCGCAAGCTTCACTTAAAATCAAACCTAAGTGGCCAGGGGTTCATGATTTGACTGTATGGCGGGCTATATCACTGGTTGAATCTATCATATGGTCTCACTGGTATATTCAGTAACGCTATTTTAGTTGATTCACTTACTGGTTTATAAAGTCCAAATCGAAAAAACAATAGTTTACCAGTTAATATTAAATATACTGATTCGACCAGTGAAATTTCACTAATACTGTTTAAGAGAGTACTGTTTATATTTTTAGGGTTTTATAGCCCCGAGCAGAAATTCATAAATACTTGGGGGGATTAACATTTATTCTATGCTGTATTAAATATGGTGGGGGGGGGGGGCAAAACTACTTATTGCATGTGATACTTTTTACTTCTGCAAATCGCGAAAAACAAAATTTAAATTTTTGTTTAATATAAATAGGTACAAATTAGATTTTTAAACAACTTTTTGTTAGCTCTTTTTCGAAGAAAAGTTTCCAGTTTTCTAATCTACTATTTGAAAAGTATTAGGAATAAATTTCAATATTTGTTTAAATTATTATTCTGTAGTCTATAAATGAACAAAATCCGTTGAACTCTATCGCTTCAGGTTCAAGGTCATTTGAAGGTCATTTGAAGGTCAAATCGAGAAAAAACGGTAAAAAAATTTTAAAAAAATATGTTATAGGTTTTTGGGGTCGCTGATTACGAACCTGGTGTCCGCTGACCTTTATCGCGTCAGATTCAAGGTCATGGAAATGACATATTTTTTTATTTTTTCAGCGTTTTTTATCGATTTGACTTTCAAATGACCTTGAGCCTGACGCGATAAAGGTCAGCGGACACCAGGTTCATAATCAGCGACCCCAAAAACCTATAACATATTTTTTTTACCGGGTTTTCTCTATTTCACCTTCAAATGACCTTCAAATGACCTTGAACCTGAAGCGATAGAGTTCAACGGATGCCAGATTCGTAATTAGCGACTCCAAAAACCTATAACGTATT
>NC_046664.1:27987070-28076692 GCF_010883055.1 Belonocnema kinseyi
AATCGACTCGGGATACTTATAAGATACTACCATGATTTTTTCAGATTTTTTGGTCCAAAAATAAATTAGGCCAAAAACCGGCCTTACCGACCCTCCCCCTCTCTATTTATTGCAGCGGCTTTTCTCTTCTTTCCCTTTTTGCAAGATTGAAAATTCAAATTAAGAGATCAGAATTCACATTTTTGTTAAAGATGGTATTATCGAATGAAAAATTTCCTGATTTTTCAAAAAAATTGATCACTTCAGTTAAAATATTATCTATTTTAGTTGAAAATTTTTCTTGAAGAAATTTTTTTAATTCAATTATACTGTCGAACACTCGTCCTCTTGGCTTAAAAAATGTACTGCTTCTTGTATAAATTTCAACTTCCTTAGTAAGAACTTTAAATATGTGGTTAAAAATGACTTTTCTTCGTTTAAAGTCCACATTTTTAGTCTAAAAATTTATCTTTTTAGTTGCTAATTTAAATATTTTGTTGAAAATGCATGTATTTTATTGAAAATTTGTATTTATTGGTAGAAAAGTAATCCTCTGTGTCGAAAATTTAACAATTTCTCTAAAAACTTATAAATTATGTTGAAAATTCACCAACTTCGGTCGATAATCAATTTTTTATAGAAATGCAACAGTTTGTTTGACATTAATTCTTCTTCAGTGTAAGGTCCAATTTTTTTGGAAATTCGTCTTTTTCACTCAAGTTCAAGTGGTTTTTATTAAAAATAGAAATCTTTAACCCAAACATCCACTATTATATTTTTAGGTAAAAATGATTATTTTCCGGTTTAAAATTGAATTGCTCTGATGAAAATTAATATTTTTTCTAGAACATTTATTTTTCTAAACAAGAATTTAACTAATTAGTAAAAAATTCAACTGTGATATTAAAACTTCCAATTTATTTAGAAAATTCGCCATTTGGTTTTAAAAATTTGACAGTCTGGTAGAAAATTAATCCACTTAGTACAAAATTGCACGGTTTTGTAAAAAATTCAACTGTTTTATTGCAAATTCTTTTTCTTTTTATCTAAAATAAACTGTTTAAATTGAAAACGAATTTTTCCCAAATAAAAATTGAACTACATCATTTTTGTTCATTAATTGATCTTTTTTAGTTTTAAAAATGTAACTATTTGCTTAAAAATTCATGTAGATTATTGAAAATGCGTTTGTTTTTTGGTAGAAAATTCATATTTTTATTTAATAATGTAATTATTTCTTTCACAAATCAACCGTTCTATAAAAATGAGGTTTTTCTGTTTTTAAATTCCAAAAATTTGAATGAAACTTATTGTGTTTTTTGAATTAAGAATCTTTCTTACTTCAGAATGAAACTCTTGTAAAAAAAACTCGCCCGATTGATTTTCAAATTAATTTATTTTTGTAGTAATTTGATCTTTTTAGGTTTAAAATTCAACTTTTTGGCAAAAAGTTGAACTATTTGTTTAGCAACTAATTTTTTGTTAAAGATTCATAATTAAAATTAAAAACTTCATGTCTTCGTGTACACTGAACTACGTTGATAAAAGGTAGTTATTTTTGTTATTCATAAGTATTATTAAATAATTTAAAATTCATTATTTCTTTAGGATTAATTATTTTAGAAAAAAGTCTATATGTTTGGCTTCAATTTGAACTACTTTGATAAACCGTAACTATTTTTGTTAAAAATTTATTGATTCAACAGGAAATTTATCGACTTGGTTAAAAATGTAACTGTTATGTCAATAATTTCCTTTTTTAGTAATTTTCCTCTTTCTCTTACAAATTTTACAAATTAATAGAAAGTTTAATTGTTTTGAAAAAATTAGTTTTTTCTTCATTATTAATTTTTTAAAATGAAATTTAACCATTCCATTTTTGGTTCGTAACTGATTTTTTTATTGTATTTTTAAAATTCAACTTTTCGGCTAAAAATTGATGTAATTTGCTGACAATTCTTCTTTTTCAGTAGAAGATTAATGTTATTGCTTGAAAATTTGTGTATTTTGCTAAGGATTCATTTTTATAGGTAGACAATTAATTTTCTTGGTTAAGAATAATTGTTCTTAGTTGAAAATTTAACATTGTTGTAGAAATATATCATAAAAATAGTGAATTTTTAATAAAACACTTAAAATAAGCAACCATATAAATGACTATCCAGATATAATGATGAATTTTTCAATGAACAAAAAATTAATGTTCAGCAAAAGAGGTCAACCAGAAAAGAAAATTTTGTTAACCAAGCAGAGTGATTTCCTAAAAATTGAATAATTAAATTTTAAATGAAAGAGATAAAGTATAAGAAAAAAAATTATTAACTAAGTGGTCGTAAAATTTCCTTTGTATTCACCACCCCTCACCACAGTTACGTAGCATTTTTTTATCGTGTTTGAAAACATAATAGATGTTATCTGAAAAAAATTTTTTTTAAGATCAAGTGCTGTATAGAAATAAATAAACCAATATTTTGATGCAACAGGGAATGCTTTTTAAATCTTTTTTTTTGTCACACAAATATTGAAATTATTATAAGTTTGTTATCATATGAATATAAATTTTATATGATTCTAATAAAAATTAGAATAGATTTTTCAATATTTCAAATTAAAAAAAAATAATTTAGAAGATTAATTTAAGAAATTTATTTCACAGGATTTTACCAAATTCCAAATTCATTAAAAACTTCTAACGTTTCCTTTGATTCTTAATCTTACTAAATTGCAACATCTACCTTTTAAATCTTTTATGTACTTTCTTTCGAAATTTAAGAAAATCTTTTGAAATTCTTAAAAATATTTTCCAGTTAAAAAAAGCCGAACTATTAATAAATTCTACTCATAATTTAATTTTTTTCATCTTTTTGAAATTATAAAAAAGTTTAGAAATTATAGCAAAGAATTATTTCCAAAGATTAAACAATCGTTTATAATTTAAATGTTCTCTTCTATCAATAATGTTTAGAAGTATTCAAAAATAAATGTTATAATTAATTTAAACAATTTATTTGGAAATTTCGATATATAAAATTGATGGGGAAAGAAATTCATTAATTTTTATTAATAGATGAACAGCAGAAAATAATTTAAAGGAGTCTGTTTTATCATATTAGGTAGTTATTATCGATCAGTGTAGATATGACTCCACAATCTGCGATCTCTTAAAATAACAGAAAATAATTCACGTCATTTTTGACTCGATGCATATTAAATTAAAAAATCGATTCCCAGTATTATCGCTTTTTTAGGGAATTAAAAATATTACGTACTTGAATAAAGTGACGAAACCAAAACACGTACCTTTTTTTAATGTTACGTAATGTGTGGGAGCTCCCTAAGCTAAATATATTTTACGTTCGTAACGTTACTTCCAGTACCCCCCCCCCCCCGCATAATAGTTGACGTATCTTTTGGACGATCCCTTAGTGTAAATGATAAAGTTAGAATCTGTACTTCAAAGCGAAGATGATTATTTTGATTTCAAGACCGGAAGAGCTTCTATATGACCTGAAAGTAGTCGTTTTTCATAAATTCGTAAAATCCATCGCGACGTGTCAGATTCGAAATGACAGGGTTATAAGGACTGAAATAACAAAGACGCATTAGCGACGATCGGTCAGGATCAAAGAAGCGGGTAAACGTGAAATGAAAAGTCAAAGTCAAAGGAAAGAAATAAAGAGAAAAGTGACGAAAATAGGAAAGCCACCCAAGCTGGTCTCGTGAGTTTCACGCTTACGCTAATGCGTGTCGAGCATCCCTCCGGACATCACTTTCTATAATTAGCTTACATTGTATTACTCCTTCGAACATTATTACTCTCGTAAACCGCTCGTAAATACATTTTTTTTCTCTTTTAAACATACTGAAAAAGTTTATCTCCGATACGAATTTTCAATGAAAAAGAATTGCTTTTTAACAGAAGTGTTAAATTTTCAATAAAATAGATTAACTTTTAACCAAAAAGTTGAATTCCCATACATATATAGATGCATTTTAAATTAAAAAAAGTAAAATTTTAACCAATAATGAAACCTCTTACTAGAAAGGATTTTTTCAAACCAAAAATTGAGTAGTAAAAATCTCCAGTTAAAAAAATTACTTTAATAACAGAATTTTTAACCAGATAGTTGAAATTTAATCAAAAGGAATATTTTTCTACTTTTTCGACAGCAAATATTTTCTTTTTAATATAATAGATTAATTTTCAACTGAAAAGTTGAATCCCCATACATATTTACGCATTTTCAATTCAAATAATTTAATTTTAAACAAATGGTTAAACCTTTTACTAGAAAGGATTTTTCGAAACCAAAAATTAGTAAACATTTTTAGTTAAAAAAAATTTCAACCAAATAGTTCAAATTTAACCAAAAAGATTAATTTTCTACTAAAATGATGAATTTTCTGCCGCAAAGGGTGATTCTTAACAAAATACATACATTTTCAACCAAGTAGCTGATTCCTTATACAGATAGATGAATTTGCAATGAAAAAAATGAAATTTAAACCAAATGGTTGAATCTTTAACCAGAAAAGTTTTTTTTCTCCAAAAATTGGATAGTCGAAATTTGCAGTTAAAAGATTAATTGGAAAAAGAAACCAATTTTGAACATGCTTAATTAAGTCAAAAGAGAAGATTTTTCAACCAAATAGTTGAAGTTTTAACCGAAAAGATTAATTTTCCACTCAGATGATGAATTTTCTACCAAAAAGGATGATTTTCAGTAAAATACATTATTTTCCAACAAAGTAGTCGAATTCTCATACATATTATAGATAAATTTGCGACAAAGAAGAATTAAATTGAAACCAAATAGTTGAATCTTCAACTAGAATAAATTTTTTAAGCCAAAAATTAAATTGTTAAAATTTTTTAATTATAAAAGTTAACTAGAAAAAATATTTTTTTACTCATCGAATCAAACCAAAAAGACAAATTTTCAACCGAATAGTTGACCAACAAGATTAATCTTCTTCTGAGGTAATGAAACTTCCACAAAAAAAAAAGATAATTTTTAATATAAAATAATGACTGTCAATCAAGGAGTTGAATATTTAACTACAAAAGGTACATTTGTAGCCAAATAGTTTAATTTGCTACTATAAAATATCGATTTTCAACCAGGAATAAAATAGTTACATTTGCAATAAAAAAGTTATTTTTTCACACAAAAACTAATTCTTAAGAAAATAGTTACATTTTTAACCAGAAAGATGTGTATTTTAAATAGATGTATGATGTATTTAAAATAGAAGTATAATATTAAAATTTGTACTTTGGAAAATTTATTTCCAACCAAAGAAATGAATTTTTAACAAAAATGTTAAAGTTTTTGCCAGTATAGTTAAATTTTTAACTTGAAAATAATTTTTAGAACAATTCGATTAATGTTTTGGTACAAATACAAATTTAAAAAAAAACATGCAGTTTCAAAAAAATAATTGAATTTTTAACCAAATAGTTCAGTTTTCAACAAAAATTATAAATTTTCAAGCAAGAATAACTGTCTACAAATATTATTGCAACATAATGTATTAATTATTAGGTTAAAAAAATGTATACGGAAAAGGAAATGGTTAAACTTTTGGTTGAAATTATTACTATTCACCAAAAAAACCTAATTTTTAACAACATAGTTCAATTTTCAACTAAAATCAAGAATCTTCAATCAGAAAAATTAATTTTCAAAAGCACCTGAATTTCCAACTATTAGTGGCATCGTAAACTAGAAAATGATCAAATTCATATTCATGCTAGAGACTGTTTAAACTAAACAAAAAGTATGTATATTTTCCTAAACCCTTAAAATTAGGAATTATTCAAATTTTCCGGGTTTCACAAATCGTTCTATGTATTTTATAATTTATAGTTGTAGGAAATTAATTATTTATAACGGTAAAATTTTTTTTGGTTCCATCTTAATTTTGGAATTTGGAACCACTCACTTTTAATTTGTAATAAATATATAAATTTCTCAATTTAAAGATTCAAATTTAAATTGTAAATAAAGTCTAGAATTTAAATGAAGTCTTCCACTTTTAATTTCTTCAATTGCATAATATTACTATTTAAAGATGTTTTAATTTCAAAATCCATTTTAACTTCTTTTGTAAATTCTAAACGATTCTGACACATTTTCAAAAACAAAATATGTTCACTTTTTACACTCTCAGAATAAATAGTACATTTTTTAATTACTCTTTTTCGAATTCATTTCAAGATAATAGAATTATTTTAAATTTTAATAGTTGATAAACAAATTTTAAAAGGAAGCTAATAAAACTGACTTACTCTAATTGTAATTTTTTTTATCACCTATAAATGAATTAATTTTATTATTATCAAACATTCTTCGATAAAACACAATCCGTAGATAACGTTCACAAAAATTGGATTAAGTTGTCGTGACGAAAATCAGTTTTTTGTAAAAAAAAAGTTTTCTTTAATTTCAGGAATTTGTATAATATTATAATTTATGCTTTTTAAAATAAAAAAATTATTTTTTATGAAGGAAGTGTTAAACTTACGCAAAAAATATTTATTTTAACAACATTTGTTGTAAAGTAATTTTTACTTACTCTCGTATTTTACCAAATTTTTATCAATGGTTATATTTTCTGGAATAAATAATCTTTAAATATAGTTTTTCGTTTCTGAAATATATATTTTTTTTAATTGTTTCAAAGATTTCAGCAACATAACACATTTCTATCAATATTTTGAAAATCATAGTTGTAAAGAAAAAAAGACATTATTTAAAGGTTTATTTTAATATCCCTTAAATATTTAAACAAGGGAGTCGACATTTTCTAATAAACAAAATCATAGAAATTTTTTATTATGCTAGCGGAGTGTTTAATAAATTCACAATAAATTTTGGAAATATACCCTAGTAGAAATGCGGATAAATTTATGCTAATGGTTGTTTTTTATCCACTTAATATTAAAACAATGAAGTTGAAATTGACTAAAAAACAAAAACACAGGACAATTTTTTGTTATACTATTTTGGTCGGGAATAAATTTAAAATATTTCTATAAATCATATCCTAATGAAAACAATGGTTTACAATCTTCTGAGGGTTGTTCTAGCATCATCTAAATATTAATAGAAGAAAAATAAATTTTCTAAAAAAAAACTAAAGTTTTTTATTGTTTTTTTGGGATGGTAAATCAATTTACAGTAAGTTTTAGAGATATACCCTAGCAGAAAAAGACACTAAAATCATTTTAAGGGTTGTTTTAAAATCCCGCAATATTTATACAATTATTTCGAAATTGAGTAAGAAACAAAGTCACGGAAGATATTTTTATTTTATTACTGAGAAAGGAAATCAATTTGAAATAATCGTAGCAAAAATATCCTAGTAGGAAAAATAGTGCAAAATATTTTATGGGTGGTTTTAACATACCCTAAATATTTATAGAAGAAAATCTGAATTTCCGAAGAAAAACAATAGGAGATTTTTATTATACTATTAGAGTTGGAAATCAATTCACAATAAATCTTAGGAATATATCCTAGAAAAGAAGTCCTGAAAATTATTTTAAGGGCTGTTTTACCATCTTCTGAATATTTAAACAATAAAGCCGAAATTAACACAAAACAAAATCACACGAGATTTTCTCAATATACTATTGGTGTCGGAAATCAATTTCAAATAATCGTCGCAAATATATCCTAGAAGAAACACTAGTTTTAAATATTTTAAGGGTCGTTTTCACGCCCTCTTAACATTCTTAGAAGAAAATAAAAAATTATTTTAGTACACCAATAAAAAACTGCTTTTTGAAATCTCAATTTTCTTATTTGAATATTTAAGGTTTGTTACAACAAACCCTAAAATATACGTCTGTTCTCTTGGTTTATTGTTTAACAAGTATAAGAACTTACTCAAAACATCCGGCATAAACAAAATATCAAATCTACCAAGTATATGGGTACAGTTTTTTTTAATGTTCCTAATTTATGTAAGTTGTGACAATCAGCCAAGTCTAACAAGATGTCTCTGAACAGCAAAACATTTCAATAATAGATGAATTTTTCAATTGAAATACATGTGAAAATGAAATTTCTGGGGATTTTTAAAATAAAAAAATGTACATTTTATCTTATAATTTTTCTAAATTAATGATTTGCAAGTTCGAAAAAAAAAATAAGTTATACATTTTGACAAAAAACCATTTCCTTTATATTTGGCGAGGGTCCTTTCTGCATTGAAAAGGAAGTTTTTTATTTTAAAAGACATAACCAGTAATATTATTGTGATTCTTGAAAACATAGAATAACTATTTTTCGGAATATCTGATTTTTGACACGACCGCTAACTTAAAAGTCTAAAAAAAAGTGGAATCCTTTTCTTTTGACGAACGCGAACGTAAATTAAATTCAAATTTTCGTTGAGCAGTGGTTCGAATGGTAGTCCAAGTCACCTTCTAATATTTGCTGTACTTCTCTGAAAGAGCGACAGAAGACGAAAGAATTTCTTTTGAAGGAGGTCTCGACTAACAAAAGAATTTAAACCGAAATATCTCAAATTATCCTTGAAATTAATTTAGCCAAAGCTTACTCGGTTTGGTCTTTAAGGCAAATTTTTGTTTACCAAGTAATTAAAAAGGAAGCTCCAGAGAAGTACTGGTTTTACATTTAATAATAGAATTTGAAAAAATGCTTTTCCTACCAGCTAATTTTAATTTACAATGGTAAAATTTTATTAATTAACCAAAAACCAGATATATCGCGCAGAATTTAAATTTGTATTTCACATGAGCAATAGTAACTTTATTTTCAACCGAAAAAGAGAGTGTTTAATAAAATTTTTAAATGATCAAACTAATTCAATACTAATTCAATTGAATTTTTAACCAAATAAAGATAAGTAGAAAAATTTAAACTAAAAAGATCAATTTTTAGAAAAAGTAAAATAGCTACTTTTCAGTCGGAAAATAATTTGTAAAAAAAACATATTCAACCAATTAGTTAAATTTTTAAGTAACGAAATTGATTTTCCACAAAATAATGAATTATCAACAACAACGAAAATGGAATTTTCAGCCTCATACGTAGTTGAATTTTCTACAAAATAGAGAATCAGTCGCTAAAAAGATTAATATTTTAACAGACCAGACAAAGATTGAACAAAATACAGAAATTTTCAACTAAATGAACTATATTTCAACTGAAGAAGATAAATGTTGAACCAAACAGGGAATGGTTCAATTTTCAATTAACAAAAATTAATTCGCAGCAACAAAACATATACAAAAAAATATTTAAATTTTAAACAAAAAAAGAGGTTTTTCTCTGAAGTGTCACTTTTGAAATAAAATTGCTTATTTATTGCTAAAATACTAGTTTGACTGTCATTTAATAGTTACATTTTTCTTACTCTACAACATTAGAAATAAAATTATGTTATAAAAATAAAATAATTTCATACATATCTTTCACCAATCCGTTCAGAAAACGTGGTAAATGCAATCTTATCGAAAATTCAAATCAAATTAAAATACTAAAATTTTATTTAACTTCTATAAATTGGGTATTTCAAGTAGTTGAAAATCTATCAAACAAGAAATTAACTATTCTATCTTTGAATTTTCTCACATTTACAGTTGAATTTTTTTTAAAGTTAAAAATTCATCTTTTTGATAAGGAATTATTATTCTTTTTTTTAAATTCATCTATTTGGCTGAAAATTACTTCGGCTTTTTATTTTGCAGTTGCAATATTTTTGTGAGACAAGTTTTGTTTCTTTTTAAAAATTAATTGAATGAAAACTTTAAAATTCGATTTTAGGTGGAAATTTTATCTTTTTTACTTGACAAATAAACCGTGAGATTTAAAATGCATGTACTCTGTAAAAAATTTGTCTCTTTTCGTTTAAAATAAATATTTTACAATAAAAATTTGCTTTCTTGTTGAAAAATCATTTCTTTATCTGAAAATTTAACTATTTTTAAAAAAGGTCGTTTTTTCCGTTAGAAATTCGTCGTTTAGACCGACCATTATTCTTATCACTTGAAAATTCAGCTTTCCTCTTGTAACATTTTTTTTAATTGAACTATTTGGTCAAAACCCAGTTTTTTGTTTAAAAGTTTTCAGTTTTAGTGGAGCATTTATTTCTTTCGGGGAAAATTGAACTATTTTGATAAAACTTATTTTTCGGTTTAAAATTAATTTTTGCTCTAAAAATAAGACTATTCCATTTTCTTATTAAAAATTCATCATTTTAGTTGACAATTTAACTATATATTTGGAAATAGATGCATGTATTTACTTCAAAAATTCATATTTTTGGTAGAATATTACGCGCTTTGTTTTAAAATGGTGGAAAATATACCGATTTTGTTAAAAAAATGTTTTCTTGTGAATGAATTTTTTAATTATAACATTTTTGGTTAAACCTATCTATTTTGTTGAAAAATTTGTTGTTGTTGTTGCAAAAATAATTTTTTGTAGTTAAAAATTCATCTGTTTTCAACTTACTGAAATTTAAATAGCAAACTTTTTTAAAATGTAAGAAATTTAAATTAGATTAAAATCCAAATTAAAAATCTTATTTAACGTCCAATAATCAAATGTATGAAAACTCCTGTTATATAATTTATATAAGCTGTTGAATGTTAAAGATAAAAAGGCGAATTATTTAAAAAAATAGTAAAATGTTCTAAATTATATTTTTGCCAAAATATAACTTCCTGTTTCTTGTTTTTAACAGGGGTTTGCATAAATTTTTTTTTATTAAAAAATTTGTCTTTTTAGTATTTTTTTCAAATAAAAAATTCATCTTTTTCTGTGAAAATTAATTCTTGTGTTGAAATTTCAACTATTTTGTTAAAACTTCTTTTTTTTGGTACTACGTTAGAATACTACTTTATTTACTTAAGAATACTACTTTACTTTTTTTCTTTACTTAAGAATACTACTTTAGTATTCTTCTTTTTTGGTTGAGAAAATTTTAAAAGTGAGACGAAAACTATTCCATTCTTTTGTAAAGAATATTAATCATTTTGGTTGAAAATTTAACTATACAGTTGAAAATAGATTGATGTCTTTTGTTGAAATACTGTTTTTTCTGTTAGAATATTATATTAATTAATTAATATTAAATTCATTTGGCAGATCATGCACGAGCGCGCGTGTATAATACCAAAAACTAATCCATATTACTGGTAATCGATCTTTGCATGTTTTTGCGTTTTATTATTTAATTTTTTTGTGACCAGTTCCAGTCAGAATCAAGTTTTTCATTCTCTTATAAAACATCAATTGAAAATTTTTCTCTTCTTTATATAACCTTATTCATAAGGCGATTCTGCAATTAATCTTTCATTAATCTTGTTAGGAAGTCAATACTAAATAAAATACACATGCCTTATGTAATCAATAATTCATTTGTTCAGATATTCGTTTCATTGATTTGTATTAGTATCATTAAAAAATTCGTGTTTTTATACATTGCTTATTAAAGCAGATTTTTTTTCATAAAAAACCCGTCTTAAAAATATGTTAATCATAAACGAGGAATTCCGATCTTTATCTATTTTATATTCCTTTGACTTTTTTACTTTTTGAGTTTAAAGAGATAATTAATCTCGGGCAAGTGTAGCAGATCGGGTTGACTTATCGAACAAGAGATAAAGTTCCGTTGTGCAGTGCAACCACTGATAACCGTTATGTCATTGAACAATCCTGCAACAATCTTAAAAAGTATGTCTCAGGTAACATAAGATGAAATATTACTCCTGTCGCGAACAAAGAACTCGCTCAGTTCACTCGATTAATTTAAATTCAAGTAATTATAATATGAAAATTATTTTAGGTGTTGTATTTTAATTTGAGGATTATATTTAATCTTCCGTAATAAGAAATTATCCATAAATTATGTCAACAATTTCGTGCTATTTGTGAAATCCACAATGTTGATGACCGTAGTTGTAATATAGTGATTAAAAAAAAAGAATAATAATAGAGATATAAAATCTGTTAAGTAAAATAAAGAATTTCAATTTCTAAGATGACCAGATTTTCGGCCGAAGAGGGGAATTTTTAATACAAAAAGTTAATTTCTTACTGAAGAGGCGACATTTTAACAAAATAGTTGAACTTTCAACAACTTACTTAAATAGTCAAGTCGAAAATACGAATTTTTTCTGGACAGTAGAATTAAAAAAGATATATTTTTAAACAAGAGAGATGACTTTTCGGCTATAAAAGATAAACTGTCCATTCAAGCGGATGAATTTTGTAACACAAGTGTTCAACTTTCGATGAAAAAGACGATTTTATCTAAGTACAGTAAAACCCTTCAATAGCCCTCCCGTCTATAGCCCTTCCGAGAATTCGCACCGCACCGCAGGTAGGTGTAACAGGAGCTGCGCGGTGTGCGCGGGGTCTGCGGCTGTCACTCAGGCAAGCACTCAAGAGTAAATAAACAAAAGCAGAGCGGGCTAAAATGAGTTAGTTCCCACACACCGTCCGCTCCAAAATCGGCGCTATTAAAGAGTTTCACTGTAGTTGAATTTTGAACAAATTTTGAACAAAATAGTCGGTTTTTACCGAAAACGTACATTTTCATCAACAGTTGAATTTTTAATCTAAAAATATATTTTTTCAACAAAAAATTTAATTGTTTACAAAATAGTTCAATTTTCTTCCAAATTGTTTATTTTTTCACAAATTAATTTAATTCTTAACAAGTATTTAAATTTTTAGCCGATGATTTTTAAACTCGAAAAATGAATTTGCAACAAAAAAGTCAAGTTTTTAACCAAAAAGATTTATTTTCACTGGGAACATTAACGGTCTACCTCAATCACGAATTTGCAACAAAATAATTCAATTGTTAACAAAGTTGCTGAATCTTAGAGATAAAAAGGCAAATTATTCAAAAAACAGTTAAATGTTCTAAATTATATTTTCGCCAAAATATAATTTTGCAGCAAAAAAGTTAATTTTCTAGAACATAGTTATTTTTTTTTAAAGTGTAGTTTTTAACTGAATATTTAAATTTTGTACCGAAAATATGATTCCTCAACTAAAACTACATTAATTTTTAAAAAACTAGTTCAAATGTCAGTGAGTGAGTCCAATTTTTAGCCAATGAATATAAATTTGTAACAAAACATGTAACAGTTAATACTTCTGACAAAAAATTTGAATTTTTAACAAAACGTTAAAATTTTTAGCAAAAAAAAATTTTCAACCAAAAGTTGAATTTTTTCAACGAAATTATTTTTAACACAGAACATTAATTGTTTAAAAATGAGTTAACTCCATTTTCAGCCAAACAGATGATTTTTAAACCTATAATCCACAAAATAGTTCAATTTTCGTCAAATAGTTAAATTTGTATAAATAAAGTTCAATTTAATCTAAAAATTTAAATTATCAATTAAAAATATGAATTATCGAAAAAAAGTTCATTATCATTAATTTCCAAAGTATAGCGTTATTGAGTTCAAATTTTATGAATAGTTTTTACATTTGAAATAAACACCACTTTTCTTTTTAGATCTAGATACACTTTCTAAGAATTTTAAAAAATTAGTACAAATTTCCAGTATTGAAAATATCTAGTATTAATTTCACCAAAAAGATAATTATGCAAATTTATTTAAGATATAACCAAAAATACAAACTAATATTTTATTATAACCTATTAAAAATTTGATAACAAAATACAACTAATTAAAATTTCATTCTTTGGTGTTTACAAGTTTACTATTAAATTCTAAGTTAACATATAATCTTCTTTATTAAATTATGTTATTATTTGGTTTCAAATTTATTTATTTTATTTGATATTGTCTTTTTGGCTTGGAAAGCTAACAATTTGATTGTCATTATTTCTATGGTTCGAACGATTTTTTGTTTTCATAAAAATGAAATCTTTTTTGGTTCATACGTCAAGTAATGGGTTAAAAATTATTCTTTTCTGGTTTACGAATAACTTTTTATTAAGAGTTCACATTTATGCTTTGTAAAAAAATCGTCCTTCTTACTTAAAAATTGAAAATATGATAGAAAATTCAACTGTTTGGTAGAACAACAGTTTTTTAAGTTGGAAATTAATTTTTTTGAACTAAAATTTAACTATTCCATTTTGGATTGAAAATTCAACTAGGTGGTTCGAAATTCATGTCATTTGTCGAAAATTCATTTTTTTACGAAAAATTAATCAGAAATTTATTTATTTGGTTAAGTGTTTATATATTTTGTTCGAAATTTATTTTGTAAAAATTAATCTTTTTGGTTGAAAAGTCAATTATTTTGTCGAAATCCAACTTTTCTGTAAAAAGCTCCTCTTTTTCGCTTGGAAATTTTAAATGAAATTGTATTATTTTTTTGATAAAAAATCTTTGTTAATTGAAAATTTAACTCTTTTTAGAGATTCCCCTCTTGTGGTCGAAAGTTAATATTTTTCATTGAAAATTTAACTGTTTGGTGGAAAATGAATCCATTTTGGTAAAAGATTGAACTATTTCTGTGAAAATATTTTATGAAAAAATTTTGTATTTGTTCAAGATTCATCATTTCAGTTGAAATTTAATTTTTTTAAACTAACTTTAATTTTTTATTAAGCGTTTATATTTTCGAGTTAAAGGTTTAACTAATTATTTAAAAATCCATGTACTTTATTAGAAATTTGACTTTTTTGATAGAAAATTAATCGTCTTGGTTAAAACTTCTATTATTTTGTTGAAAAAGTTTTTTTTTTAAAGGTAAAATAAATATTTTTTTAATGCTACTGTTTTGTGGTAATTTACTCCGTTTTAGTCAAGGATTCAAGTAAAATATATTAAATTTGGCTGTTCTTAATTTAAAATCAAAGTATTTTTTGAAAGAAAATTTTACTAATACATTTTTTTAAATTCATTTCTTAGGATTAAAATTAAACTACTCGCGATAGAGTTAAACCATTTGCTTTAAAATTGATTTTTTTAGGAAATATTTATAATTTTAGTTAATAAATTATCTTTTGAGAAGACTATTAACTTCTTTGTTGAAAATTTAACTAAAAAAATGATTTGCTTGAAATGTTAGAAAATTAGAGGTAAATTGAACCGTTTGTAGAATTTTTTTAACGAAAATTATTGTTTGAAATTAATATTTAACAATTCCATTTTGGGACTTTATTTTATTTGGGGATGTTTGTTCATATCTTTTCAGCTTAAAAAATCATATTTTTGTTGGAAAATTTATATTCTAGGTTGAAAATTTAATTGTTCAGTTAGAAATTTATGTGTTTTTTGTGTCACGTCACCTTTAGGGTAGAAAATTAATCTTTTTGCTTAAAAATTTAACTGTTTGGTTAAAAATTTATTTATTTTGTTGAGAATTTGTCTTTTTTAATAGAAAGTTAATCCTTTCAAGTGAAAATTCACCTTTCTCATAGAAAATGTAAATATTTGGTACAAAATTCCGTGTATGTTGTTAAAAATTTGTTCTTTTGGATAGTAAATTAATCTTCATGGTTGAAATTGAAATATTTGGTTAAAAAATTATGTATTTCGTGCAGAATTTATCTTTTTAGTAAAAAATTTATCTTTCTAATTAAAAATTAATTTTTCTTGGTAAAAAGTTCAATTATTTGTTCGAAACTTAAATTGTGTTGCTGAAAGCTTTGCTGTTTAGCTTGAAAATTAAACATTTTGAATAAAAAGATTTCTTTGTCTAAAAATATGTCCTAATCCAAAATTGAACTCTTCATGAACATTAAAATTTTTTACTCGAAATTTCACCTTTTTTAATAAAGATACAACTGTTTGGTTGACAATAAATCTGCTTTGCAAAAGAATTCTACCATTTTTGTTAATTCATATCTTTTGTTATTCAATTCAACTGTTTTCGCTTTAAAATTGAAATAATTTCTGGGTTTAAATATCAAAAATCACATTTTTTGTTTAGAATTCATTTTTTTAAATTAAAAATTCAACTACTTGGTTAGCTGAACTACTTTTTTAATTTGTAAGAAACAGTCATTTTTCACCAACCCCTCCTCCACCCCTTCAATCGCCATACGCTGCTTTCAGATTACCCCTAAATGAAGCCACGAAAAAAAATCATTCGCACCTAATTATTTTATTGTTAAATATTATTAATGGCATCTACACTTTTTCTAGAATCTCCCTGCGATCATTACAATGATGAGCTAGAGGAGAAAATAAATTGAAATCTTGAAACCGGACGTAAATTGACATCCGAGTAATGCATTAAATCAAACAAACAAAATCCATCAAAGAAGTTGACTAATCTGTTCAACATTTAGCTTGAAGTAATCCTGAAGTCTATTAATCTTGTAGCCCGATATCTTGATTTTTGTACATACTATTTTCGCAATTAAGTGAAACGACTTCATCAGCCAATCTGTGTAACAGATTGTCGATCTTGATTCGATTTCCTCAGTGGAATCAGAAGTACTGTTAGGCGCAATGTGGTCGATCTCAAAGTCAATTCTAATGTAACATCGCATCCCGTAGGACGATTTAAGGAAACGCAGTTGCTCGCGGGTAATAAAGTCGGTTGGCAGGGTGAAGTAGGTTTTGTCCTGTACCGATAATGGCTACACTTCATCAACGCTTTCTCCTTTTCCAAGTTTGCCCCCTTCCTGTGGGACGAGGTTGAGTACCATCTTTCCCTCTGTTCCACCTTACCCTCATCCGTAGAAGGCCATCTGTTTCGTCATTACCGGCAGGCAGTAAACCACCTTTTTCCCGTTTCCCGTTTTCGCTCCCGTCTTCTGTCCTGTCGTCTCCCCCGGGTGATACATCGTGTTTCCTTATTTGTTGGACGTGCCGCGGAAAAATCGTCCGAGAAAATCGAGTGATTTGTCCAGGAGGTGTTAATGGCTAGTGTGGCCTCCTCGCCTTCCTTTGCTGTCTTTTTTCCTCATGTAGAATTCGCTCACGGAAAAATAAAATCCCCAGTCAGGAGACCATCTTGGCTCGAAGGTGATTTACCGCCGACTTTCTTAATCGTGCTACCAGAAGACCCCTTTCTAACGAACAAAATTACAGAAGGTGGACTTGTTTACTTTTTATGACTCTATCAAACCTGATTAGTTTATATCAGTCTCTTGCTGGCGTTGTTCCAGGTCTTTGAAAGACAAGAAGCTAAGCGCGAATGGGAAACGAATAATTTCTTTGTAATGCAGGCATTTATAATTATGCCAGTTGTCGTAAGATTGAGAGTCCAGATGTAGCGTCAGTCTCACCATACTTTGGTCAATAGAGGGTAAGTGCAGGGACACAACATAAAAAAATACATCATATATTTTAATTAAATACTAGTTGATCACTTTGATCCCGAAATTGAGTCAAAATTTTCAATTTTCTAACCTAATAATTTAAAAGTGTTAGAAATGAACTTAAGTGTTTACTTAAGTTAACATTTTTTAGTCCCTAGATTATCGAAATATCTATTTATTTTTTCAAGGATTTAGTCTTTGACCTTTTTCGCAATTCTTCACATAAATGCGAACTGAGTTAATATAGAATTCATAAAGAAAATCCAAATATTTTTGGTCGAAAATTCATTCTTCTTAGTTGGAATGTCTACCATTAAATATCTGGTTAAGAATTTATCTTTTTAAGTCCAAATTTTTTTGTCTGTAAATTTAATTATTACCTTGAAAATGTAACAATCTTGTTCAATCTCTTGAAGGTGTTTTTCTAGGTCCTGGAAAAACAAGAAGCATATGATATTTGATGCAAAAAGATGCAAACAATATATCCCTGCACTTTCCCTCCATTCATCGAAGTTGGGTGGGACTGACATTGTAGCTGGACTCTCCGTCTTATGAAAATTGGCTTATCATGAAGGCCTGTATAATAAAAGGCGACGAAAATAATTATGGTTTGTTATACAGTCATTAAATGAAGAATCCAGTTACAACGTCAGTCCCACCCGACTTTGATCAATAGAGGGAAAGTGCAGGAAGATAACATAAATATAACATAAATACAAGCGCTTATAGTAAATTATGGTGATATATCGGTAATTTATGGTAACTTAGAGTTCATTGACTCAAAGACATCTCACTGAATAAAAAAAATAAAAACACTTGTTAGATGAAAATTCATTCTTTTTATTGGAAAAAAACTGCTATTATATTTTTGGTTATGAACTTGTCTCCTTTGTTTCAAATTTTTACTATTTAGGTGAAAAAGCAACTATTTTGTTCAATTTTTTTTCTTTAGTTTAATATCAATTTTGTCCCTACACATATTTTTGGTTGAACACCTAAATATTTGGTTGAAAGTTTTTTTTAATTGAAAGTAAATTAATTTATTTTGTTAAAAATTCGGCTTTTTAGGTAGAAAATAATTCTTCTTGATTGAGAATTCAACATCTTAGTAAAAAAATGAACAACTTTGTTAAAAAATTGTTTTTTATGGCTGAAAATCAATTTTTTAAACTAAAATTTAAAATATTCTATTTTTTGTTGAAAATTGATCTTTCTTAGTTTAAAGTTCATTTATTTGTTTTCATTTTTTCTTCAAGACGGAAAAATCTTTTTCTGTTAAAAATTTAACCATGTTGTAGAAAATTTGTCATATTGACTTGACTTGTAAATGATTCTTCATCGTAAAAAATTCATCCCTAAAGTTTTTAATTCAAATGTTTGGTTGAAAATTATTCAGCTTTTATGGAAAAATCGTCTTTTCTGTATAAAAGTTGGGTTTTCTAGGATTGAACTATTTTGTTGAAAAATCGTATTTTTTAGATGAATTGAAGCATTTTTGATTTGAAATATAAATATTGTTGGTTCAAATATAAACTATAAAAAACTTTAATTATAATTAATGTTTTTCATTGAAAATTAAACGACTTGAAAGAAAATAAACTTTTCTCTGAAATTCATATTTTCGGATTGAAACATGAACGTTCTGTAGAAAATGTATCTTTTTTTCTTTAAAATTGAAAAATATGGTAAAAATTTCTTTTTTTATTAACTGATAAGTTATTTTTAGTTTTGGATCGAAATTTTTGGCCGAAAATTTCGGTATTTCTTTTAATTAAACATTCATTTTTTTCTTCGTTTATCTTTCTTGGTTTGAAATTCGACGTCTCGGTTGAAGGTTAAACCACTCTACTAAACAATTATGTTATTGGTTATTGAATTAACTATTTTGTTTAAAATTCCTTTTTTCTATTTAAGAGTAATTTTTTAAATTAGAAATATAACTTCTGACTATCCAATAGTGGTTAAAAATTGATTAGTTTAATTGAAAATTCAGCTATTTGATTCCAACCTTATGTATTATGTTAATAATTGATCCTTTACAATAGAAAAGTGAATCTTCTTGACTAACAGTTAATTATTATAATTTCAAGAACACAAATAAAGATAGTTTATAGACGACAACTAAACTCTTTGGTTGGAAATTCATATTTTCCAGTGCAGAACTCAACTGTTTTTTTTTTTTTTTTAACAACATCCTCTTTTCGAAATGTAAATTAAACAATTTGTTTTCAATTTTTTCCGTTTCGAATGTATTATTTTTTTATATATCAATATGATTATTTTGTTGAAAATTCGTATTTTTTGTTTAAAATCTGTTTAAAATCCGTTTTCGGTAAAAATTAATATTTTTACGTGACAATTCATCTTCTTCATTTGAAAATTCAGCTACTTGTTAAAAAATTAACTTTTCTTGAAATTCATATATTCAGCTTAATAAATAAACTCTTTTGTCGAAAATTCGTCTTTTTGACTTGATAATTTAAAAATTTGGTAAAAATTTGTTTTCTTTCTTAACTGGAAAATGTTGCTTTTTTCTGTGTGTGGAAAATTCAACTAATTTGATTGAAATTTTTCTTCTGGCTTTAAAATTTTTTCGTAGATATTTAATCTTCCTTTGATAAAAATTCAACTGTTTAATTAAAAATTAATATATTTTGGTTGGAAATTAGACGTTTTTAATTTAGTCTTTTTGGTCTGAATTTCAATTTTTTATTTATAATTAAAATCTTTTTTAATAAAAGATCAACTATTACATTTTCTCATTGAGAATTAATCTTTCTTTCTTAAAAATGTAACTGCTTGGTTGAAATATAAACTACATACTTTGTTATACATCAATTTTTTCGGCTAAAAATTTAACTATTTCTTTGAATAAAATTTCTTAGTTTCAAATTAAATTTTAAATTGTAAATCTTACTATTTAATTTTTGATTAAAAATTCATTATCTTGCTTTTTATATTGAATTTATTATGATTTCTGTACATTAATTTTATTTAAGCAAATTTTTTCTTCTATTAATCTACTGTTTTCGTGATATAACACCATATTTTCTAAGCATTTTCGGTTTATGAAGTCTATTACAATATAAGGTATGAAAAAGTTCACAAAATTTACTAAATTGACATTTCCAAATGACAGGGTGGTATCTCAAAAGCTGCAAATTAAAGTTTTTAGATCAGAATTCTACATAAATTGTATTGGAAACAACAGAACCCTCAAATTTAGAGAACCATGCAATTTTAATGTTAATAGTTTTAACCTCTTAGTATTTCCTTCTAAAATAAAACCTTGTCGTTTAGATCAACCGAAATATATTTCCATATACTTGCAGTTGAATTTAGTGAATTTGGCAATGTTTTACTTTTTTGACCCTACTGAATTTGATTTAGATAAGATCTAAAATAAAATCATAATTAGGACATGTTTACTATTCCTATAAGGATTATGATTATTCGAGAGCTAGTCTCTGACGGTATTGTCCCACGTGGTCTCTTTTATTATTGTTCGTTGCTCGAGACCTTGCGTCCGCGGGTTTTACATGGCAGTGTTGTTGTAGTGGCTCGCTCGGCTGGGTTGGGCGGTATTCAGCTTTTTCCTACTTATTTTCATTCCGACCCATGCATTTTAGATCACAATGCTTATTTTAACCTAAGGTATTCTAAATTAAATACATGATTCTGGAATAATTTTTTGTGCTCGTGCTTCTTCTAGGATTGTCGTGAATTGAAGTGATAAGGGATCCATGAAAAGTAGCCAGTTGCTTTTCCATTCTGGATTATGGTGAAGTGAATTGATTTTTTCGACCTAATTATCCTCTGGTGTTGTGAAAAATGACAAGTCGTGCTACAAACGCCTCCAGTTGCGTCGGGATCGATCTTTCCGAGAAGGATCGTGGTCAAAGCTTCCGGATCCTACATCTAAGCTTTTTTTTACAAAACTGAATATTTTTTTTATATTTTTGTACACGTGACCTGTATGAGTTGACTCACAGGTCCTAAGTCGTATCATAGTTCAATCGGATCAACTAAGATTACAATTAAACCTCGCTGTTCCACGCCAGCAATTGATAATTTTTTAACAGACAAAACCTAAGGATGGTATTCATTGACTCAATTAATATGGATTCAAGAAGAACTTACTTCACTGTGAAATATTTGTTTATTATTTTTTCTACCACTATCTGTAAATCACTGTAATTTCTCACTTGACTGCGCAATCAAGGAATCTACCTTTTAAATAAACTTGCCTTATCAGAGAGTAAAATAAAGAACTTTGCATCGGAATAAATGAGAAGTGGTATTAAGACGAAAAAGAACAATGCGCGTTTATTTACGACTTCCGAATCGATAAATATAGTTCTTCACAAGATTAATGCTTTCCTCCTTTCGACTAATGACAAACGTTTGCGAATGTCCGACCCTAGTGGAAAGCTTGAAGTCGATAAGAATTTTTTCGGTAGAACCAGATCCGCGACACGTTCTAAATTACGGATTCGATTCCGTGCAACTCGCGCGGAAATCCCTTGCTTGCGCAGACTTTCTGAAAGTCATCGATGCATCGTTAGTCGCAGCTGCGATGCATGTTGATGTATTTACGTGCCTGCGGCTCTATGATCGTTGCAAGATCGCTTCTCCCTAACGAAGCATTCATACCTATCTTGTGTCAACTTGTCCGGTTTGACAGAGGCATTTAGAAATATTATACTTGTACGTGTAAGGAAGTATCTAATAGACCCTTAAGAGATGCATCTGTATTTTTCATCAACAGCCCATGAATCAAAGGAGATTTAAAAAATCCATAGGAATTTATTTAAAACTAGAATTGAATGGGTGAGGTACTAGAGTGCACAGTACTCTGAAATCATAATTTACTGTTCATAATCACCCATTTGGTCGTATTTTTTATCCGATTGAAAATTTAAAATAAAATACACAGCATTACATTTTTTAAAGAAATGCGGGCTGCGATTTGTTATTTTTTTACAGAGCAACAATATATAAACAAAGTGACAAAATTGGCGATTTTAGCTTTGTGAATTTTATCTTTAAAAAAAATGCAGGATGAAACTCACTATCAGCTGAAATTTTCTCATAAAACAGAAATAATTTTAATTATATTTAATTTATTATTATAAAAAAGTGCATAGACAAATTCCTACCAGTGTTTTTTTTCTGATAGAAAAAATTGCTTCAAGCTAGTTGCTAAAATTTTGGATGAGAGATATAATTTGTAACGAAAAATTAGCATAGGTCAACAGATACTGTTTATATAAACATTTTTATAAAAAAATTCTCAAAAAATGAGTTTAACTCATAACCTAATTGATTTTTCTGGATAAAAGTGATTCGCAATTGTCTTCAAAGGCATTTATATAGCTTAAGCTTTATCAAACATAATTAATATTAATTCTAAATAAAGATTTCATTAAACAAATGTCCAAACCGGCCATTTCCTCCCAGAAAAAAATTATTTTGTCTTAATTATTATTGGAATTAAATTTCTTGCGATTATTACCGATCTATATTAATGACAAAATTATTTATGTGATTTTCATGCACATCTTTGTAACAAAAATTGAAATTTATTATTGTTACATACAAATAAGATCTTTTGAGAACAATTGAGACTAAATTTGTTAGTTTTTCGTCGAATAATTTCAGTGAAAATACGTCTCTTTTGTATGTAAAAATAGTCAATTTTAGTTTTTATGTTGAAAAATGTTTATGTTTCTTATGAATAAAATTATCAATTAGGGCCAAACAAACCATTTTTTCTATTAAAAAAGCGCTATTGAGAATTTGTTGATAAAAATTGTTTTCAATAATTAACTTGAATAATATAAATTGATTTCTGTTCTTTGAGTGCACATGCAATAATTTCGACTAATAGTGAGTGTCTTTCTGTATTTTTTGTTTTGAGATAAAAATGTACAAAGCTGAAACAATCAATTTTGTGAATTCATTTGTTTATATATTGTTGCTCTGTAAAGTAACAAATATATCGCAAACCAGTTCTCTCGGAAATTTAGTGCTAATCATTTGTAAAACAGAACTTGTAAATCGGATAAGAAATTCGACCTACAAGCAATTTTGAAAAGTAAATTCCTATTTCAGACTACTGTGTCGGTTTCCTAGTAGAAAGAAAGTTTTTCTTTATCATTTTCCTTACGATGTATGACTAACTAAATTAATTAAATGAAAAATAAATGTGATTGTTATAAAAAATTGTATAAAAAATGTCACAATATGCCGTTCGATTATAAAAAAAGTTATTTTGTCTTCAATCATTCTTTTCTAAGCTTAATTGTGATATTGAATCAACTATATTTATCAGCAATTTAATGGTAACTGCATAAAACTCCAGTCTCATGTTTCAGAAAATTCTGTTACAGTTTAGGAATTTTAAGTTACTGTAACTGAAAATTTCAAGAGTTTAAATTTTTTGGCTGATTAATTTTAACATAAAACATGTTGTCTATATTTGTACTGAGAATATAAATAGAAAGAAAATATGAGTGAGGTTAATACAAACGACTTTTTATATATCAATATTATAATAGGGCGTACACTCAGTGCATCAAATATATAATAAAAGCCCATCTTTCAACCAAAAAATATGAATTTTAAGCACACAGACAAAAAGACATTTCTTAACAAAGTTATTGATTCAAAATTTAAAAAAAAGTTTAATCCTTAAACAGAGCGAAGATTATCTTGTGAGCAAACAGTAGCTTTTTTATACAAGAAAGATGAAATTTCTACCTAAACAGATGCATTTTTTAATTAAAGATACAAATTTTTTTAAAAATTGTCTTTTAACCCGAAAATGATTTTATTTTGACTCTTCAACATCAGAATAAAAGTTTTAAACAAAAAGTAAATTTTGTACGAAGATTATACTTGAATTTTCAATCCAAAAAGATGAAAATGATCAATTTTTTGAAAGAATGGTTCAATTCTTACACAAAAAGTTTCGTTTTAATCCAAGAAAGGTGCCATTTCTACTAGAATACATGAATTTTAAAATTAAAAAGAAACATCGTTAAAAAAGTAGTTGAATTTTTCAAAGAAAGAACATTTTTACTAGAATAGTTGCATTTTATGCCCAAAAATATGAATTTTAAACAAAACAGTTTAATTTCAAACACACGAAAAATCAACTTTTTAACAAAATCCTTAAATTTTAAATCAAATCATGGCATTTTTATCGATGATAGAAGGAATTTCCAGTAAAAAAGATGAATTTTTCCAATAAAAAAACAAATTTTTGAAAAATGGTTGAATTTTCATCCAAAAAAGATTTTAGTTTCACTTTTTACCATCAAAATATATGAGATTTAAAAAACAAGTCAATTTTCGACAAAACTAGTTGAATTTTCAAACTAAAAAGACGAATTTTCACCGAAAAATTGTATTTTCAACCAAAAAGGATGTCTTTTCAATGAAACTGTTCAATTCTCAAACAAATAATAAAATTTTTAACTAAGAAGGTAATCTTGAGAAAGAAGCAACCGCAAGAAAATATTAATACAAGGCACATAATTTACTAACAAGAATATTATAACAGGGTTATCTTTCATAAACGAAATGAAACAATGTCAAATTGAAATTTTAAAAAATTCAGATTTATTTCACACGATTTTCTTTCTTTAAATCCCTGATTTTCCGCGACCAATAAAATTCCCTGGCTTTAAAAACAAATTGTTCTTAGCTAGGTTCATTTTTTACTCCTCAGTTTTTTGCGTGTGTTCTTCCAAAAAATGATGTATTATTAGTATAAATAATGTACCCCCCCTCTTCCGTAAAAAATATTAATGAAATGTCTCGAACCCGCCGATTACTACTGATCCTTATGGTCCTTATGGTCTTGGTCTCACCCCTCTATTTTGTCTGAATGACCACAAAAATTATTTTCCCCAAATTTTAGCGGAATTTTTGTCGCTCTAATTTGGTGGAGATAATTTTTTTCACTTAAAGAAAATAGGGGTTCGAGACTAAAAAAATTCCAACAAGTGTAAATAAGGACCACCCTAGTGCACAAGCGATTGCGCACTTTCTTGCCTTACCACAATTTATATTTCTGTTAACATTTAGGAATTTTAGAAAATTATTTGTCATTTTCGGAATCAGCTTCTGAGGTCAAATAAAAATTTTGTAAATTTATTATAAAAGTTACTGAATTTTGTTTTTCTCGCGAAAATTTCTAAAAGTAATAAAGCCAACTTTGGTGAATGAAAAAGTTTGAAATGCTCTCACTAATATTCCATCATCTTCTGCGTGCTACATTTACAAAGTAACATATCACAAATGAAAATTCTAGATCGTGGGAAATATAAGTAAAAATCATCTTTACTTTTGATTTTGATCTTTCTACTCTGTATGCCTGAATAAAGTTCTCAGGGTGTGTACTCCATATTGTTCATCGGTAACAAATCTGCAAATCGATAATATTCAACAAATAGGATAAGCATACAATGAAAACGGCTGAAAAGAGAATTTTTAATGAATTTCAAGAGTTCAAGTTAACCACACAGACATACGAAAAAAGGGTCCAACAGACGCGATAAACATTTCTGTACGTTTTTGGGGTCGCTGAATCGGAATCCAGGGTTGGGTTGACTCGGTCGGGTCGCATTTCATTCTTAACCTAAACAAAATTATGAAAGTTTGAACATTCATTGAAGCACCCAGAAATCAAAGCGGTTATATGTTTTCAGGGTCGCTGAGTCCAAATTTAAAGGTCATTCGACTCGGCCAGGTTGCATTCCATTCATAACATTGACAATAATGAATTTAAAGACTACGGCTTCATCCTCACACCTTTACGCCCACCTGAATGGCAGCGCACCTTCGCTGGCTTCGTTGCCTCAACAAATCTGAGAACGAATTAGTCTAAACGTCCCCTTTCGGGGTAGTTGTCATCGTCACAGTATCTGTCAAGGCAGCAGGATTTTGTGCTATAGACTGATAGCCATGCTCTAAGAATGACTAAAAAGTTCTATGTACCAGACGCTGAATACAAACAATTTATGTCGAGAACAGTTTTCAGTGTTTTAATTTTTTTAGGTTATACATGAAATTCAACCTTGGCGAGTCAAATGACCTTTAAATTTGGACTCAGCGACCCTAAAAACATATAACCGCTTTGCTTTCTGGATGTTTCCATGAATGTTCCAACTTTCATTATTTTTTTGAGGTTAGGAACGAATTGCGACCTGACTGAGTCAAACCAACCCCGAATTCGTATTCAGCGACCCCAAAGATGTATAGAAATGTTTATCTCGTCTGGAGGACAAGATTTTTTTTCGTGTGCCTGTGCAATTGATCAACAAGTCAAGAACTCGACAGCTCTTGTTAAGGTGATTGAGCTCGGAGGTTGTTTTCGGATGTTAATCAAGCGACAGAATTTATTTAAATAAATAAAGAACTATTTTAAATTTTTAGAAACATACTACTAATGTTGGCTAGTAGCAGAAAAAATGGTCGTTTCTTTTTTAACAAGTATGCTTTTAGGACAGCAAAACTGTATGTGAGCGTATAACCATGATGCTACATGCCTTACTTAGTTCACAAAACACCATCCAACAGACTTATCTCAAAATTTTTGTACCAATCGGTTAGTTAGTGTTAGTGTTTTAAGGAGGTAGCGTTGCATAACGAGCGAAACGAGCGACAAATGGATGAAAACGAGAATGATTCTTGTTTTAATAAACTAATTCTCGTCTCGTCTTGTCTCGATTAAACGAGATTATCGCCGTACAAGCGAGAACGATCGAGAACTAAATTATATAAAATTATTTTAATATTTTATTTGTGGAAGAACATTGCTACTGAAAATCATTAAAAAACAGCAAGATGAATGAAAATTTATGATCAAAAATTAAAGTGTGAAAGATATTCTGAAGGGAAATCGCTCTGGTTTACATAAGAATTTTACTAAAAAAATTTTTCTTAAATATTTAGTTTTAATTTAGCCTTCGGAAAATGGTACGTAAATAAAAACACAAATACACATACAATGTCCGAAATCAAAATCAAAGCCTATATTATATGTATACGGAAGTTTTGCTGGGGTTCTCTTTTGCAAGAATCTAATATATTTAAAAATTAAATTCAAACGTATTTTCATTAAATTCCATATCTTTGGTTTTATTCGATTTTTTTAATTTCAAATTTAAAAATATTTGTTGGCTTAAATGTCAAATGTCACATTTTTTATTACAAAATCATCTTTTTAGACTGAGAATTCAACTCTTTGATAGAAACTTGAAGGATTTAATTAAGTTTTTTTTTGAAGATTCATAATTTTAGTTGAAAATTGATCTCTGAGTTTTTAAAAATTAAAATTCAATTATTCTGTTTTTGGTTAAAAATTAATATTTTTTGTTTTAAAATTTAAAAATATAAAAATGTGAACATTTGTTCAAAAATTGTTGCAATCTATTAAAAATTTTTTTTTTCGTAGAAATTTAATCTTCTTGGTTGAAAATTCATTTTGTTGGATGATAATTAACCCTCCGCCGTCCATGTGGGTCATGCGTGATCCAGGCGATTTTTCGAGGTCCAATTTTATCGAGAACAAAACAAGTTGACACCCCCCCCCCTCCCCCGAGTTACATCATATGGGGCCAGAATGGACGAAGCCGCATAAGTGTCGCGCTTTTCGGCTACGAGTGAACACTAATTAAAAACTGCTATGGTCCCACATGGACGACGGAGGTAGTAAAAATAACGTGGACGGCGGAGAGTTAAATTATTTGATTTAAAATCTAATTATTTTTTTTTAAATAAAAATTTTTTGTTAATGTCATCTTTTTGAACATCGTTCTTAAAAGTTCAAGAATGTGATTGACATTTTCTTTCTTGGCTGCATTTTTTTAATTCAACTATTTTGTCGAAAATTCGTCTTCTAGTCTTAAAAATTCGCCTTTTTTCACAAATGTCATAATTTTTGGTTAAAAATGCAACTGACCAGTAAAAAAATTTTATTATTTGTTTCGTAATTAAACGTTTTGTTGAAAATTCATATTTTCTGCTTTTAATTAAAAATTTAATTATTAACTTTTTGGCGAAAACTGTACCTTACTAATTGAAAATTTATAAATTTCGTTAAAAACGCATTTATTTTGATAAAAAATCGTTATTTGTGGTAGAAATTTATTCTCCCTGTTAAAAAATTTAACTATTACCTTTTTCTTTATGAATGCCCTTGTTTTTTTATTAAAAATTAGAATCTTTTCATGTTTTAATATGAACTATTGCATTTTTTATTAAAAATCCAAATTTTCTGATTGTAAAATCAACTTCTTGTTTAAAAGTGACTTATTATTGACAGTATAGGCGAAAATACTGCTTTTAAAATTACGTATATTAAGTTGCACATGTGAAGTTATAGTTGTATAGTCGTATAGTTGTTGAATTTGTACATTTTTCTTGAATAATTTGATATTTCTGAAAGTTTTACGTAAAAGTAGGCATCGATTAAAAAAAATAATAATTAAGGGACCTTCACATTAAATCAAATATCAGGTTAAGCTCATTCATTGTCAACATAAATATAAAAATTGTATCGAGAAAATTGGATCTATTTTTCATTTATTAATTAACTTGATTGAAAACTACTGTGATGGATTATTTGTAAATTTTTTTCTTCAGACACTGTATTTCCATCGGCTTGATTTTTTGGATTCTGCTCAGTTCCTATTGTCTGAAATCCTTCAAACTTTCCGTTATTTCAACATTTTATTTTCAAATTGAATTGGCAGACACGTTCGACAGCCAACGAGAACATTTCTCGTAAATTGAGACTGGAACAATCGAGTATGAACAAATGAAATTGGATAGGCTTATTTTGTAAACCTCCAAATTACTAAAAATGATAAATTTTAAATGTTACATGAATCTCCTTAGTCTATTTCACCAAATACGGAATCTAAAATTAAAATAATTTTTTTTTTTTTAACTTGAGATTTGGATTTAAAATAACATGACGGATTAGCCCCCGTAAGATACTGTCGATACATTTATCGAGTAAATGAGGTATCGAAATTTGACAGCGATACGAATGATGGATTGAGTTTAGCACGCTAAGATGAATCCAGAGAGGATCTTCAGAAGCTATGAGGCTGTCAATAAGGCTGATTCTGGGCCGCTTCTTCGGGAGTGAAAAGTAAAGTTGGTTTGAAAGAGGTGTGCCGCCTAGTCGGCGAGACGATTCTCGCCTCTAACTATAGAAAATATACCCCGGTATCCCATAAGCCATCCTTAACCCAAAGCACAGCCACGCACTCTATACTATATATTATATATCTATATTCCATAACCTTTCTCTAGCCTCGGAAGCACCGAGCTGCCCCAAAATCGTGACTTGCATTATTCGATTTTCAATCCACTCCCGACATACCCACTTCATCGTCTTTTCTTCAAATGCCCTCTTGGATAGAACGCTCCCCCTAGTCATTAGGACCTATCACATCACTCTGATCATCAGGAGAACGCTTTTGAAATGGATCAATGATCCTCAAGTTGGCGATCTCGTTTTTCAAAACCTCATGCCTCCTGGCATATTTCAGCACAAACAAATCAGGAAAATATTTCATTTAGAAATTTGTCTGCATAGATACAAAAAACCGCTACAAAATAGTTTGGGTGCCTTCATGAGGGTTCTTGAATAAATTACGTAGTCTTTTGGATGTGGAAGTGGGTTTTTTATACGTAGTGGAGGGGGGGGGGAGCTACGATTTTTTCTATGATACCTTACATGAGAAGGGGGGTTAAAAGCATTTTTTACGAGAGATATTTTCCAGCCAGTTAATTATTAAAGAATCAAAGTTTAGAAAATTTAATTTTAGCGCAGATCATCAATAATTTACCAAAGAATAGTAAATAAAGCAACAAATAAGGGGACTTCCATAAATTAATTAAGATTTGGTGGAACACCCCAAAATTCTAATAAGATTTTATAAATTTAGGAAACGAATATAAAATATAAAATCTCTTAAATAAATAAAGTTCAAAGCTTGATGAAATTAGTTTTAGAAAATAAAATGTGTGTACAAGAAGAAGTATTTACTTTTCCAAACATGCAATTTTCTATTATATAAAATATTCACGTCTTTTTGCCTCGAAATTTCATCAATTTAATTGATTTTTTTTTCGTGGACAATTTAACTGTTTGGTAGGAAATTCCTATTTCTGGCTTAAGAAAATAAATTTTTTCGTTAAAAAATTGGTTTTTTATTTTTGCAAATTTAACAGCATGGTAGAAAATTAAACAGTTGGATAGAAAATACTAAAATTTAGTGTAGAAAAATTTACTACTTGTCGGGAAGTTGAACTACTTTATTCAAGTCAGTTTTTCGGTTGAAGATTCATTATTTTAGTTAAAACTTAATTTCTCTGATTAAAAATTAAACTATTTCGTTAAAAATTCGTTTTTCAGTCGAAAATTTTGATTATAACTAAACTTAAATATTCTATTTTTAGTTGAAAATTCCTCTTTTTAATTTTAAAATTCAACTTTAGGTCACAAATTCCAGTGTTTTGTTAAATTTTGTCTTCTTGGTAGAAAATTATTCCTCTTGGTTACAAATTTAACTCTTTGGTTTGAAACTTATTTATTTTACTTAAAATTCATCTTTTCAAGTAGAAAATGAATCTTCTGATTAAATATTCAACTGTTTAGTGGAAAATTAATCTGTTTTAATTCAGGATTCAAGTATTTTATTGAAAACTCTTTTTTTGGCTAAATTCAGTTATTTTTTATTAAAAATAAAATTTTGATGCTGAAATATGAAAATTCATTACATTAGCAGAAACCTTATATATGTGGTTTGCAATTGAGCTAATCTGTAAAAAATTTCTTGTTTGAATTGAAAGTTAAATTTTTTGACTGAAAATTTAATTATTTCTTGGAAACTTAATATTGTTTATTCGAAAACTAATTTGTTCTGCAAGAAATTTGTCTTTCCGCTTGAAAGCTCAACAATTTTGTTGAACTTTATTTTATAGTAAATCGAGAAAAAAATTCAAGTAACTGGTTTGAAATTGAACTGTTTTGTCAAAGATTTGGATTATTTGGTATGGAATTCGTCCATTTAGACAGAAAATGTAGCCTTTTGGATTGAAAATTAATTTTTTCTCATTTTGACAATTAAAGTAAAGTTAGAGTAAAGTTAAAGTATAGTAAAGTTAAAGTAAAGTAAAGTTAGTGCAATTTCCTCTAGAGAAATATAATTTTCAGTGCCACAGAATCTTTATGTTTCGAAAGGAAGGATTAAAAGCGAACGTTTGAATAATAATTTTCTTTGGCTCCCTTGCTTTCGCCGCTTCGTCAGAGAGGCCATTTAGCACAATTACGACTCTTGTCGTGAGTCCCTCAACGAATCAGAGTATTAATTTTTTTCCATTGCTTGAAAACACGAATTATTCTTCACATACAATTCTATAGCATTCCAGCCGACGACCGTCGGCAAACTTCAAGCCTACATTATATATCATATTCGTTCTTGTATTACAATACACTATTAAACGAACAAAATTATGGTACATTACAGGAGTTTAAATATATATTCAAAAAGTTGACGGTAAGCGATTATTCGATAGATAAAAAAAAAAATTGATTTTGACATATTCACAATATGATTTAGTATCGAGAAGGATAATTTAATTTAAATGATTGAAACGTATGTACCATACTTAGGGGCCTTTCAACAGCGCGTGCAAAAATTGAGCCTTTTCTGTCAAAAAAAGTAATTGAACTTCATTTACAAAAATTAATTTACAACTAAAAAAATATTTTTACACCATCTCCAAGTAAAGAAGTCTATAACCCTAAAAAATATGAATTCTTAACAAGATATTTGAATCCTCATTAAAAAGGATGATTTTTCAAGAGAGAATTAATTTTTGACTCACATAGCTGAATTTTCTACCAATATAGTAGTTGAAATTGCAACAAAATATTTTTATTTTGAACTTAAAAAATATATTTTATAACCCAATAATTAAGTAGCTACATCTTGAGCTAAAAAAATTGATTATCTACAGACAAAAAACGAACTTTCCTCCAATTAAAATGAACAAAAAAGATAAATTACAAAAAAAAATACATTTTTTTATTGGTTGGTTTTCCAAGAAAAAAGCTTTATTTTTAAACAAATGAGTAAATGTTCTGCTAAAATTGTGGACCTTTAATTAAAAAAGACAAGATTTTAAACTAAAAATGAAACAGTTACATTTTCAGTTGAAAAAATTAATTTTCAAACAAAAGATAATGGTCAAGTACTTGACTTCACTTACAGAAACAAAATTGAAAAAATTTAAATCCTCATTGAAAAAGATGATTTTCCAAGACCAAAGATTAATTTTTAGTAGATTTAGAAGATTAACTTTCTACCCAAAAGGTTGATTTTCAATAAAATAGATGTATTTCCACAAAACGGTTAAATTTTTCACCCGACACTATATATTTTCAAGAAGAAGAAATGATTTTCTAGCAAGCAGGTAAATTATCAGATGAATAATTTAATTTTGAACCAAATAGTTGAATTTTTAACCAAATTTTTGATTTTTCACCAAAAAGATGGTATTTAATTAAATATAAATTTTCAAATAAAAAGGGCTTACTTTCAACAAAAACAATTGAATTTGAAAAGAACGTCAATTTCCAACTATATAGTTTAATTTTATAATAAAATTATTGAATATTTATGCAAAAAAGACAATATATATTTTAAACAAAAGCTATTTTTACTTTATATGAAACAGTTCCATTCAACCAAATAATACGAATTTTCAGCAAAATAGTTGAATCCTTAACAAAATACGTGCATTTTTAACCCAATAGTTGAATTTGTAATTAAAAAACATTTTCCACACTGAAAAATTTTATACTAAAATGTTTAATCTTCACAAGAAAATTGATTTTGAATAAAGAGGTTCGACTTTTAACCAGGTGGTTGAATATCCAAACAAGATAGATGAATATTTATTTTAAAAAAGATAATATTTCAACTCAATAGTTGAGTTTTAAGCTTAAGTAAAAAAAATCTTTTCAAAATGTACTAACAAAATTTTAGTTTAAAAAAGTTAATTGTCAGCCAAGAAAGGGACGAATTCCAAACGAAATAGTTAAACGTTGAACGAAAGGAATGAATTTTTAGATAAAAAGATACTTTTTTTACTAATTAATTCAACTTTCAACCCGGTTGTTAAATTATTAACCAAAGAATGCGGTTCTACCGAAATAAGTGCATTTTCAATTAACCAATTACATTAGCAATCAAATAGAAGAAATGTTAACCAAAACAAAGATTTAAACGAAACCTCGAAAAAAGGTCAATTTATTGAAAATGATGCAAAAACACACATTCTTTAAAAAAAGGGCAAAGACGGGGTAATGGAAAAGATGTTCAAGATTGAAATGAGAAAGTGATTTTCAAACTGCAGAAACATCTTTCGCCAAAATCGCGAACTTTGTTAAAATTTATCATTAAGAAACACAATAAACGTTACCTGTCTTTGAAACTGAACCAATTAAATTGTCGGTTAAACCAGTATTTTTAATTCAGGTCTCACAGTGCCTATAGGAAAAATATAGAGACCAAAGGGTTCTTTTTGTCACGATCATAGGGTACTTTTATCGCGCTTAAAGGGTAAAAAATTCAAAATAAATTTAGAAGATTTCCGAACAATTCAATTTACATTTAAAAGGATTCAAATAAATTGGGAAACATTTTTTTTTTTTAAAGTCCATTGATTTCTGTAAAACTGTATTGAATTTATAGGAATTTGAGATCAAAGAGAAGAATTAAACGAAATTATTAAGAATTCAAGGTAAATTTAAAACAATCGAATGGATTTAAAACAATTTAAAAAGAAAACTTAATTTAATTCAGCAACTTCGAAATAAGCTTACAAAAATTCAAAGAATTTGATGATATGCCTCAGAATTCAAGGCAAGTTAAATAGACTTCAGAAGCAATTCAATAAAAATGTTTAAAAATAAAAAAATACAAAATCACTGAATTAAGTAGAATTAATTGTATTTAGAAGGATTAAAGTAAATGTGAAAAATGTAAGAGAATTCTAAAGAATTTAAAAGAATTAAGGGTGAATTCCAATAAAAATTTCAAATCCTTTCAAATCATTGAAGTCCTACTAATTCCTAAAACAAGAAGTGACTAATTATTATAGAAGAATTCAAGATAAATTCAAAAGAATTCAAATAAATTGGAACAATGATGAGAATAAAAAAAAATTTGATTGATGACAATAAATTTTGAGTGAATTTAAAGAACTTTTAAAGAAATAAGAAGAATGAGGTTATATTCATAAAAAATCAACCTGCATTTAAAAAGCAATCAAGTGAACTGAAAACAGTTCAAAAGCAAGAAAAAATTAATTGAATTGGGTATAGAATTTCAAATCTTTAAATCCTCAAAACTCTATGAAATTACTCAGTTCTGAGGAAAAATTCTTTGAAATCCAATAAAATATTAAAAACCCATAAAATTATTAAAACCCCTGGGGATCCCTTCAAACTGTTTAAATGTTTTGAAAATCCCTTGAAATCTATTAAAATACGCTAAAATATTCAGGTATTTAAAAATCTTCAAACTACTGAAAAAAGTACAAACTTCCGAGAGTCTTTAAAAATTTCTTAAAATATGTAGAATCCTTTGATATTTTTTGGAAGCCCTTGAAACTTTTTAGAGCGCTTGAAAATGCCAAAGAAAGAGTAAATTTATAGAATTTTAAGTGTATTAAAAAATATTAAATGAATACATAAAATTCAAGAGTATTTCAAAGATTTCAGGGTGCATTTCAAATCTTTTAAAATGTTTAAAAATCTACAAAATATTTTACTTTTGATAAATAAATTCTTTCAAATGCACTACAAAATGATAAAACTCTGTGATATTCTATGCTGACATTTTCTAAAATTATGTAGAATGTATTAAAATACATCGAGAGTTCCAAAATCCTTGGAAGCCATCGAAATCCTCGGAAATCTTAAAAAACTGCGTGAAATCTTTTTAAATATTTAAGAACTTCATACGCCGTGTAAAATTGTTCCATATCTTTAGAAATTCTAGAAATTTCTTTATCCTAAAATATATCAAAAGCTTTCAAATCACTTAAAATTAATCAAACTAATAAAAAAATTCCTTAAAATAATTTAAACTAAAAGCTCCTGAAAATGAATTAAAAGTTTCAAACATACCCTAAAATCTTAAAAATTCATTAAAACTATTGAAATATATTAAATATATTAAATAGGTATATACCTCAAATGATTAGTGATTAGCCCACGAATTAATTTATTGAATGAAAAGTATACCGAAGTATGCAAAGTATACCAATGTGCTCTATTCATTTGAAAAAGTGACTGTGTGGTAACCCTTATTTTTTAACAGTTACTTCTCACAAAAATTCTTTGATTTTTATTCTTTTTTTTTAAATTGCTCAACTCAAATAGAGTACCCATCTCTGTAAATCTGAATTAGTAAAATTTCACTATTTGAGAGTGAAATTTCACTAATTGAATAAGCAAGAAGTAGGTCACTACGAATTAGTGAAAAACTACTAATTTTCTTAGTGAAAATATTTTACTAAATAAATTAGTGAAATTTCACTAAGTAAACAGTGGTTCGGAGAGGTCAAGTATCTACTATTAAATAGTGGAAAATCACTAAATAAGTAGTCAAAATCAATCATGACATCCTGATCCTCTTTTAGAGCTCTGATTAACTCATCCGCAGTCAGGCTGTCGTACTTCTGAAACTCATTGGACATTTCGGCGTGGATGACGCATATAACTTAGGGTAACCAATACCTAATAATGAATTCATTTAAAATCATCAATAACAATACACCACGGCTCTTAAAATTGTCATCCATATTTAAATAAAATTTTTGCTGGAGTCAACCAATAACCCAACAGTAAGCTATATTACAAGACAAAATATAGAAGTAAACTATAATGTATATTTAAAAATTAAATTAATTTATGTTGATACTGCACTTACTAAAGAAAAATCTTAATTCAGCTTTCCATTTATTTCTATAGAAATGAGTAGAAAGCTGAATTTCAGAACCGCAACATAATGAGGACACTATTCACTGGGAAACTACACGAAAGTATAATAAACTGAAAAATATTACTAACCTGTGTTTTAAATTTTTTTACGCTCGTAGAAAGAAAAATGATGCAAGCTGACAAATGTAAACGATAAAAACAATGCAAACGAGACGTGAGCGCGGATTGGCGCGTGTCCACCATTAGCCGTGATCACGGCTTCGATCTCGACTTCACTAATTAAATGGTGAATCAAACCACTAAATCATAGTGAAATAAAATACACTAATTGGAAATAGTGAAATTATCACTATTTTTACAGTAGAAAACCACTAATTCCAGAGTGAAAAGCCCAAAAATCACTATTTCAGTAGTGAATCATTCAATCACTAATTCAATTAGTGAAATTTTTACTATTTCAAATTTAGAGAGATAGGGGCCAAATCTTAAAAATAGGGTACTTTAGGGACCTTAACTGAATATACGGTACAATGGGGAATATAGCAACCAGCCTGTGAGGCCTCTTAATTATTACTGGTGAACCAACAATTTTCTGACTTTGACTGGGTGAACCAGTAATTACCTCAACTAAAAAAGCGTTACGGAATATATCAGTTACACCAAATAATAGATTCAACCAGTTATGTAGCGCTCCACGCGGCAAATACATGAACCTTCAGTTGACCCATCCAGCACAAAAGTGATGAATGATAAGTGTCATACCCAACCAGCTGAGGGACGACAATGTCTACGGCCAGATGACTACTAGTACTGATGAACCAGTGAACTTCACTGAATAAATTAATGACTAAATTCCACTGATTAATCTAATGACTAAATTCCACTGAGGGAACCAGTGAAATCTCAATGCTTATCAGTGACATACTTCTGGCTGTTTCAACCAGTGAGATTTCACTGGTACATTTTAAGGACCAGGTGAGATTTTAAGAGAACCGTAGTTTCTGGCGTCAACACCTCCCCTCCTAAATTGGAAACGAAGTTTATGGACGGCCCCTTAATAATAAAATCTCGATGGATGTTCGATGGAAGATAGTATCTGCGGTAAGACTACCGGCATATTCTCGAGGAAGCTTCATTAGCCGACTTAGACTGTAATTACAAAGAGGAGATGAAGATCGTTGTCGCGAGGAGTTTGAATCCTTCGTTGAATAGAGCTGGTTCTTTGCTAGGATGACACGAGCGATCATTTATCACGAGGCAAGCAATTATCGTAATTAATATCGGTGGCATGACACAATCGTATCTGGCCACTACCCTGTCGATGGCATTCCAATGTCCCAGATAGATTGCAAAGAAATTTGTATTACACTAGTGATTTTTCTTCGATATTATGAAAGGATATCAAGCTTTCAAAGTATTTGATAACATGTTTTTACATTTTAAGCAGGACTTTCTTTAGAGAAGATATTTCATTGATTTTAAAAAATATACTTTTTTTTTGATTGACCAAGAATCGAACTTTTGGGAACGGAAAAAGAAGCGAACGCTAGAGAACGACACAGGGTATGTGGGTTAATGCCTCTGTTTGTTGAATATTTAAAAGTACTTTTTCTAAAATTTTATTTAAAAACTTTTGAAGAAAAACCTAAGAGACTGTATTTAAAAGATTACCACAAATGCATTAAATCAATTATTCAACAATTTAATATTGATCAAACACATCTATTATTTGAGTACTATTGTTTTTAAGGAGATTTTATTATGTTTTCTTTTCCAGCAAAGATTAAACAAATTTATTTTAAATCAGTGTCCATTGAAGCATTAAGGATTATTTAATAAATAATATACTAAAATTCAAAAATAATAATTTAAATGTAATATAATTGTCGTTTTGTACACAGTATACGTATTCGATGAATCTTATTATCTTATATCTAATACATGTTATTATATTCAAAGAATCTTCCTTAGAAGCAAACTTGATTTTGATTCCATCAAATATTTTGAACCAATTAACCGTCACATAAACTCTCAAAATTGTTTAATGGAGATGTTAATTCAAGGTGAATTTTTTTTTTAAATTCAATCAATTCTCAAAAATATTAAATGTAAAAATGTAAATGGTGTTGATAATTACCTGGTAATTAACTTCAAATTCAATTCTGCTTTTTAATTGTGATTATCATAACATACAAATATTCTTATTATTTTAATTTGTATGTTAAATTGATCTGACTAGAGAAGTTCTTAATAAATAAAATGTTACACTTTTTGATCGATTAGTCATTTGATAATAATGAATATTGCGATTTTTTATCATAATAAAATGTTACAAATATTTATATAGAAAAAGTTCCTCTAGATCCGGTGGGTATTGAATACCATGTAGAATGATTTCCGGTCAGATGCTTTTTTCCCTATTATTTTTCCATTAAAATTTCCATGATGAGAAAGCCTAAATAGGCCTCGAAAAATGTTGGACCTAGTATCATAAAAAAGACGGATAAATAATGAAAAAGTCAGAGAGAGGCGGTTTATATGTCTTCTAAAATTAGAAATTTTATCAAATACTCCCTATTGGTCATAAAGTTGTTAATCTTCCAGAAGTGAGAGTCTGATCCTAGACACAATAAAAAAAGGAATTAAAAAAATTAATTTCCCGCTTGAAATTTTCACTTTTTTGGTTTATAATTGATCGGAAGTTCATTCGTTTTGGTTTTAAAGTCATACATTAAATGTTTGTTTAAGAATTCGTATTTTTTTGGTAAAAATTTAATTATTTAAATCAAATTTGATTATTTTGTTGAAAATTCATATATGCGAGTTGGAAACTCAACTTTCCTGTAGGAAATTCGCCTTTAGAGCTTTAAAATTCAACAATTTAATTGCATTTTTTCTTCCTTCGACTGGAAAATCTTTTGCTTTTAAAAATTCAAGTCTTTTTTCGAAAAGTATTTTTTTTTGGTTTGAAAATTAATGTCTTGGCAGAAATTTCATCTCTGTAGTTGAAGATTTAACTATTTTTGATTGGAAGTTCATTATTTTAAATTAAAAGCATTGTATTATATTTGTTTGGTTATGACTTCAGCTTTTCTTTTGGAATTTTGTTTTTAGCAGACAAATTTATTTCATTGTTTAAAAATTATTTTGTTTAATATTTTAAGTAATTAGTTTTAAGCGGAATTATTTGGTTTTTAATGGAAATTTCTGTTTTAAAGATTTCAGACTAAAACCCAAAATTAAATTGTCGTTTAGGAAAATGTCGGGCGGGGGTTCCGCTAAATAGTAAAAACGAGCAATTTCTTTTGTTCATAATTGTAGAAATAATTGTCCATTTCTACAATGTAACTTTTGACTGAAATAAGACAGAGAAGTATAGCTTTTGCAAAATTTTCAACAAACTGCATAATTTACTTTTACGATGACACTTTTAATTACTTTCCTATAGTTGTTTAAAAAATTCACATACATTCACAAAACTTTTTTTTTATTGAAAAAACAGACAAAACCTTCACTTTTTTTAATAACATAAATATTTCTCAGACAAATTGAATTTGTTTAGAAAATTAAAAGTAAGGACTGAATTGCATTTTAAAAATACATATGGTTTAAACAATACAAATGAATGTAAATCAATCGTTTTCCTCTTTTATTTGAACTCATTAATTTATGTTGCTCAGAGAAAGTTTAAATTTTTAATATTTCACTAAAAAATTGAACCAATTTAAATTATTTAACAATTATGGAAAATGATAAGAATACCATCATTCAATCGATTTTGTTGACAAACTTACAAATAACTCAACTTTTCAGCTTTATTTAATTCAAAAGTTACATCTAATCAATAACAAGTTGTTTAAACAATCAATTTGACTTTTAATTATTAGCCATAGAGATTAATCTAAACTTAAAATATATTATTCAATAAATCTGTATATAGGGTTCCAAAAAATAAAAAATAAATGGGTTTAGCGAGTTTAAGCAATTATATAATTATTGTTTTTAGACAGATTCTCTTAGAATAGAATTCGAAATTTGCACTTTTTCCGAATTGTCAAACTTATTATTAACTTTTTAGTCAGAGCAAACCAATGATAAATTATATTTAACATAAATTATTGTAAGGTAATAATTATTATAAGTCAACCAATCCAATTTTTTAAAGGAATAATAATTATTGTTACAACTATCTTCTTCTATAATAATGTTAAATAGTAGCGGTTTATTTTTTATTTTTTACTTTTTATCTATTTTCCTCTGAGTGAAGTAGTAAATAATGAAATTTCACAAATATAATTATTTAAACAATTCATTATCATTTTGAGCAATTTTGTTTAGAAAAGAGGTAAACTGTCGTGGCTTTTCCAATTTTTAAACTCATTATTGGTTTTTCAGTGAGAGCGAAACAATAATAACTCAAATTTAACATAAATAATTGTTTTGAAAATGTTTTATTGTTTATGACTATAAAACCCTATAAACAGACTTATGGAGCTGATATTTAAAAAACATGTTCTGATGTGTATTTTATAAGTAATTTTGAACAGAAATGTTAAGTTTCAACTTGATTCGCTTAATATTAATTATGGGTGAGAAGAACTGCGGAGAGATTGCGGTGGTCACTCAGGCGTGATAAAACAGGAGGGTTTCAGCAAGGCGCTGTTCCCTGATGACCTACATTTTCAAATGTGTCACGACGGCGCAAGTTTACTCCAGGCGGGAAGCGTACACGTTTGCATAGTGAATAAGCTCGATGGCGAGCTCACTTCAACCAGCAGTGGGTCTCTGAAGCTCAAGGCAATTGAAGCTGATGGGTTTGATCGGAGTATTTCGTGCGATAGAGTGAACCCATAAAAATGCACCCCTTTGACCTTGACAACAGCGTCGTCTGACACGTGAATATGCATTATGAAGTACTATATCGTCATATCTTGAAGTTATTAAGGCAATGTTACTAAACAAGTGCAGTGGATATCAATTGATTTTAATCAAAAATGTTATACTACGGTACAAAATTAATTATTTGCGAAGGTATTTCTTGTAAACAGGCAATTGAAATTCAAGTTTCTGATGAATAGTACCAAATTGGTTGCGCTATCGTAGTTATCCGATAGGGGTATGCGACAAAGTGGACAAAGAACAGAAAGTAGTACTGTCTAGTTAGAGTGAGTATCATCGTTTCGAATAGTCGTCATTGGAACACAATTCGATCTTCTCTTTATACCTCATACGATAGAAAGAAAGACATAGAAACCATGTTTCGAATTTCATCACACCTTTTTGTGACATCAGAGTAACAAACATTGACGTGAGAATGGTGAAAACTGTGTTTTTCGTGGATGGTTAATATAACATTTATAAAAGTAAATAATTTTCTGTTTGATAAATCCTTCGAATGTTTGGTTCTAAAATAGCCTAATGCGACAGGCATTATGCGCTACGAACATGTATGTGCTTTCCACTTGAAGTGTATTGCAAGGTGTTTTATTGTAAAAAAACGATGCGCTTTTGGATGTTGCTGTCTTCAAATGTTTTAATCAAGCGAGCGGCAAAGTATTTAGATCCTTTATTTAAGAGAAAGTTCTCATTTTAAACAAGATGCTCAATCGCTTGTTTACTTTCAGGGACCCTGGATCTAATTCCATTGTCAGTCACAAAAGCGGCACATAATCCAGGATTAACTGTAGTTCCAAAATACTCCGATCATCTGCATCGCAAATTAACTTCTACAACAGGTATTTAATAACCGCAAGTGTCTAGCATCAGCTGCCTCAATTAGTAATTAAGCCAGGAGACACCCTTACTCAATTACCGTTTCTGAAATATCTGTTCCTGATTATGAAAATTTAGAAATCTGCGTGAAGCTTCAGTGAAGCGTCCCTCAACATTCCTGCAGAAAAATTTAACAGTGCTTTATCCCCTATCAATAATCGACGCAAAAAGCTACTAACAAGTTGTATTATTTGCCTTCGATTGCATCAATCGGTTTGAAATTAGTTTTATGCATAATTTGGAAGATAGGCGCCGATAACGACCCTCGGTTGAGTTCATAGGCAACGTCTTGTCGTTAATCTCGCTTTGTCTGTGAGGTCGAGGGAATCGGGAAAGCAATAACATTAATCCAGGACATTGCCTGGGCAAGAGGGCCACTTCCTCGCGGTTGTTGCATGTTGCTAGACCAGCTAGAACTTGCAGAGTAATTCCCGGTGGTCAACGTTCTGGATGTCCGTATAAAGCATATAGTCGTATATACCACCCTTGACTTGGAGAACTCACCCTTGTCTCCCTGTCCTGCTTCGTCGCGGTTTGTCCCTAGACGGGATGCGGTTAACGGTCCGCGACCCTTCTTGCGCAATTCCTGTAATTTTAATAAGCCATATTACGAGAACCCATCCTGGCCGGAAACGACTCTCTTCAACCGAACAACCACGATTAGGAGACGTCGAAGTGTATCTCACAACACCTCAATATCCCATGATATTCGACAAATGTTAGACGATTTTTTCTTCCCCTAAATTATTTACAAATTTCTTTATGCTTAGATATCCTTTTCTCACAGAGTTTTAGTCATGATATCTTACTTAGAGACCGAGCATAAATTATGCTAAGTTGTATTGTGAAATTTTGAAAGACGTACCCCCTTTTTTAGGGTCTATAAATTTACCCCTCCTCACCTCCCTCTTCACCTGTATTATGTCATTCTTTTGGGCCTAATTTTTTTGGGAATTTATTTAAGATTTATAAAAAAATAACGTGAGGTTAATTGGGCGGAGGGAAGTTTTTTTTATAAAATACATTGTTTTTTATAAATTAACAAAGTAGTTTAATGAACAAACAAAAGCAGAGCGGATTATATTGAGTTAGTTTACATCCACCGTCAGTCCCAAGATCGACGCTACAGAAGAGTTTCACTGTATTTGGATTTTTCAACTCTTTTCAATTCTTTTTCAACCAAAAAGTAGTATTTTTAACAAAAATGGTAAAATTTATACCAAAAGAGATAACTTCAAATGAAAATGACGAAATTTCAACGTGATTTGAAATTTTGACAAAGAATTATTTTTCAGTCAGTGAAGAAAAAAGATTTCATCCATGATTTGAAATTATAAAGCACAATATAGTAGCCGTTTTTAGAACTGTTGCATTTTGAACCAAAAAGATTAATTTTCGATATAAAGAAACAGATTCATACATTTTCAACCAGCTAAATCAACTTTTAAACTAAAAAATATATCATTTTCATCAAAAATGACATAGTTAGATTTTCCTTATAAAAAAGTATTTTCAATTAAAAAAAAATTCTATAAAAAAGTTTAATTTTCGACCAGAACAAATGAATTCTCGGAACAGTGAAGAAGTTAATATTTCAACCATGGAAATATTTTAATCTTTAATCAAAAGCAGTAAAATTAAACTAAAAGGACGAACTGTCTGAAAAATATCTTACCTCTAAATTAAAAAAAATATTTTCAACCAGAAAGAAGCATTCTTAACCAAAAATATTAACTTATAACCAAAAAGAATAATTTTCTAACAAAAAAGGTGAACGTTCCACAAATTACATAAATTTTCAACCGTATAGTTGAATTATTTGATACAAAAAGATCTATTTTTAACCAAAAAGAGATTTGTTGACTTTTTTATTTGAAAAAAAAAACAAAAAATTTCCTATAAAACAATTGAATTTTGAAAAAAAAGATATGAATTTCTAACAGAAAAGTTGATTTTCAAGCAAAAATTAAAATATTTACATTTCCATTTGAAAAAATAATAATATCCAACCAAAAGCGAAAAAATTTCAAAAAAAAAAAATAAATTGTCAACAGAAGTGGAAATTTTAACCAACAAAGATGTTTTAGTTATTTAAGGAAAAAAATTCTATCTAAAGTGTTGAATTTTAAAACCATAAAGAGGAGCTTTCTATACAAAAGTTGAATATCAAACTGAGAAGATTAATTTTCCACTAAAAAATAAGGATTTTTGACCAATGATATAAATTTTCAACCAAATAATTGAATTATTAAACATAAGGACATAAACTTTTAACCAAAAATGTAATAGTACAATTTCAATAAAAACAAGGTCCTATGAAACATGAAAATTCTCAAACGATTAATATGAATTAAAAGATCCTAATTTTTAAACACAAAAAATATAATAGTAGATATTTAAACCGAAGAGATTTTAATTTAAATCAGAATCATTTGAAACTAACCAATGAAGACGCATTTCCACCAAAAGAATACTTTTATATCTGATTTTTTAAATTAAAAATATCAAGTTTGGCCGAAAGCTAATTTTCGACCAAGTGTTTAGCTAAAAAAGTTATTTTTAGTAAACGAAACAACTGATTCTCAATGAACGAAATAAATTTTTAACCACAAATATGAATTTTATTCCAAGAAGTAAAATGAAAAAAGAATATATGAATCTTCAACTGGATTTTGTATTTTGAAAGGAATGTTCAATCTAAAAGGTACATTTTTAACCCAAGAAATAAATTTGCAAACAAAATGATTAACTTTCTTTAGGGAAAGATTAGTTTCCAAAAAGTCCCTTGAATTTTCGTTCAGACTATAATTTTTTAAAGGAGTTTTCAATCTAACAGTTAAACTCCTTATTGAAAAGATGAATTAGTCACCAAGAAGTTTGATATTCTACATGCTCTAAAATAACAAACAATTTTTGGAAAATAGTTCAATTAAAAAAAAAAGATTTTTCAACTAAAATAATTAATCATCAGGCAAAAAAATTATTTTTATTAAAATAGTTCCACTTTTAACCAAACAGTTGAATTTTGAGCTAAACTGATTTTTTAATCTCTATTGAGGAACAGCGAAAATCTTGAAAATTTATTCAAATCGTTATATGAGGAGAAAAAAAAACCTAGGACCAAGGTTGAATTGACAGAATAATTCTAGCAAGATCTGATTGAAATACCCTGTACATTTTTTAGTTTTTCGGTTTTCTTTGTAAGAGATATTCATCTTTAAAAATATTATATTTTAATAGAAAATGTAAAATTACCATTTTCACTGTTATTTAACAATAAAGTTTCTTGCGCTCATGTCAAATATAAAATAAAATACTATTCTATCCATGGGAGGAGGGGATAAAAATAGACTTTCATTTTCGTCAACCTTGGTGACCTAAGATTTTTTATGTCGCTACGAATTTACAGAGAAAATTTTGAAATCCAAAATGCTAATCCAATATGGCGACTCAAAATTGAAAAATCGTTTACTCGATCAATTTTTGTGAAACTTCACATCTGGGTTGTTTTTGAGCTGAGAAGGACAACCCCATGTTCAAGTTTGAAAATTTAAAATGGCTGATTTAGAATGATAACTATAAATTTTAAAAATCTAATAAAAACTTAGAAATAAGGTTTCAAAAAAATTGGACAAGTCTTAAGACTTTGAAAAATATTTAAGCGGCATATTGGAGCAGCTATTTTTAATTTTGAAATTTTGACCATGGATTCGTACTCCACGACCATGCCTTGTTATTTAAAACCCCGTTGAAACAGAGGTCTATACACGGGTTACCCTCGCTGCTAAAATATCATTTAAGTCCTTTAAAGTGAGTACATATACCGCCAGACACCTCCACTTTACTGGCTATGGACCTGTAAATTGTTCTTTTCATTTTAACTCAGGTGGACTTAATCAATATATAAATCTAATCATAGCCAAAGATAACTCGCGGCTGCATCCGTCTTTATTAGAAACACTTGTATTTGCCGGAAAGTTTGGTCAGGAGACAGGAAAACTGCAGAAAATAATGGAGACAATGTCCTTGTTATGTAAATGGAAAGTTTGTTTTCTGAAAACAAGAATATTTCTTTAACCAATAAAAAAATAAAGGCCAGCAATATTTGCAGGATTTGAAGAACTCGTTCAAGAAGAACGAAGAGTTCTCTTCTTGTTTCTTACCCGTAACAAATCTGAGCAAAAAATGATCTAATGGCTGGGCAACGAAGCTAGTCCAACGGTATAATTCACCTATTACTCGCGCGCAGCCAACTCGACTTAATCGCTACTCTGTACATTTATTATATTATTTAATTAGAAAGCGGGGGGATGGTCGCGTACAAATGCGACGCCACTTTAATGAATTCCTAACTGAACGTCACGCCTCGTCATCCCCGCCCGTTAGTCTTGGATTAAGTGGGGAAATCTGCGGCATTTTTTTCTTCGACCACAGGGCTTTTATGCCTAATTAATTGTCATAAATCTGGCCTAACAGTGCGGATTAGGGAAAATTTTCCACAGGGGGCCGTGCATAAATTATGTAAAGTCTTTTTAGTGGTTGGGGAGGTAGATCAACCATTTTTCTATGCTGTCTTATATGGGGGGGGGGGGGCCTGGTCAGAATAATTTCTTACGTAAGATAATGTCAAATATTAGAAACACTATAAAACATAAGAATATAAATTTTGAAACAAATTTAAATATTTACTCAAAAGATGAACTATTTTGTTAAAAATTATTTTTTTAACTTAAGATGCATAATTTTAGTTAAAAATTAATTTCTTCGGTCGAAAATATACCTTTTTGTTTACCATTTTTTGGTAATTAAAAAAATTCTGTTTTAGTTGAGGATTCAACTATTTGGCTGAAATTTTAGTTTTCTTTTGAGGATTTTAATCCTCTCGTTTAAGAAAATAATTATTTTGTTAAAATTTATGCATTTTGTTAAAAATTCTTCTTTTTAATTAAAAATACAATGAAAAATAATATGTTGCAAATTAATCTTCTCGGTTGAAAATGTAATTGTTTGGTTGGAAGTTTATGGATTTTATTCAAAACTCTTTTTGCGGTTGTAGAAAATTAATTCTTTTTAATTGGAAATGCAACAGTTTGATTGAAAATTAAACTGTTCTTGATTTCAAATGAAATAGTTTTTTAGTTGAAATATTAACTTTTACATTTGTCACCGAAAATTTACCTTTTTAGTTTAACAATGTGACTATTTTGTTCAAAGTCGTTTTCTGATACAAAATTTATGTTTTGTGTCCAAAATTACAGTGTTTTCCAAAAATTCATCGTGATAAATGGAAAATTCATCTATGTAATTGTTTGAACATTGACATTTTTCGTTGACATTTTTTTTTTTTTTTGAAAATTAAATTTTCGAAACAGAAATTGAACAATTGTAAGTTTGGTTGAAAAGGTGTTTTTTTTAGTTTAAAAATGCAACTCCTTGGTTGGAAATTTATACCATTTGTTAAAAATTCATTATTATGTTCATAAAATCTATGTTACTGTTTGGGAATTCCTCTACTTTGTTTAAAGTAGATGTGCTTTGTTAATAATTTGACTTTTTGGCTTAACAATTGTAAAATTTGGTAAGAAATTCAACGGTTTTGCTATTTTTGTCTAAAATGTCAGCAACTTGGTTGAAAATTATTCTATATATTTGAAGATCGAACTAATTTTTGTGAAAATCCGTTTTTTTGTTCTTAAAATTTAATTTGTAAACTAAGAATATGAGTTTTTTTCAAAATTTACTTCTTTGTTGAAAGTTAATATTTTTGATTTGAAAATTCAGTTGTTTTGTAGAAAATTTAACCATTTGGTTGAAAATTCGACTGTCTTTTCACCTATAAATAAAGGCAATTTTATTAATAGCTTTTTAACAACAAATTATTTTTCTTTTTCCCAGGATTTTCGAGAATATTTTTTTTACATTAAGACTTTTAAAAAATTCTTTAATGTTTTAAAACTTTATTTTAAAGACTTTAAAATTATACGTTTAAAATTAGTTTAAGTCGCCCAAAGCTTAAAATTATTTATGTAACTTTTCAAAACTTCTTACTATCTCCTAAATATACACGGAAATTTTATTTTATTTTTTTAATTGACAAATTTTTCTTTAAAACATTTTACAATATTTTTTGAATTTTAGGGAATCGCTTAAAATGTTTTTAAATCTATTTCAATTTGCTCTTACAAATCGCTGAAGTCAAATCGTTTGAAATTTCATTAAGGAGCATAGGAAAAATGTTGTCCTCTCTTGAAACCGTTAACATTATTCAAAAACTTCTTTTTAAAAATTCTGATTAAATTATGTATTATGAGCTTAATAATAAACCAACTTCTTAATTTTTAGATATTAGATCATGAATGTTACTTTTTAAATTAAGTATAAAAAAATAAGGTACTTCAAACTGTCTATGAAATAATTTTTTAATTGTAGGACAAGTATTCATGTAATTTTGTTGAAATAGCATATATCGCTGTCAGTAAAGAGTGTATTATTTTATGAGAAGGTCATAATATAAAAGGACATTTTTGAGAAAAATTTCGATTTTTTTTTAATTTCCACATAAATCTTAAAAAATTGGTATTTATATAAGTGTAAAAAATATCAATATTTGTATAACTAAAAAATTATTTAAAAGGCATTCAGTTTATAATCGATTTTAAAAGTTTTCGAGACATTTAAATGACTTTTAAAATATTTCAAGTGGTTTTAAGAATTTTGGAAAGATTTTCACGGATTCCATAGATTCATAAGGAATATCGTAATATTTAAAAAAAATGTAATACTTCTATCTCGTGTTGTTTTGTATGTATTGTTTTGCGAAAATATGATATTCATTTTCTTGAAATTTATTTGTCTCAACAATTCCATTTCATGGAGTCATAGAAAATAAAGAAGAATAGAATTTAGTAGTTTTTATAACTTTCAAATCTAAACTTTTTCTTTGAAATCAATAAATTAATTAGGTAAATTAAAAATAAATAACTTACAAAAAAATCTTAAACATTTTTCGAGTAAGCCTATCCTGTATTAGACTAATTTCGAGTTAAAGGAATGATATAATTGGTTGATATATATTTGCATCTATATGAGCCGAATCTATTGATGATTGTAAGTATATTTTTTTGAAATTTTATTTTCTGTAATTTGTTACATAAGAAAATTTATTAGTTGGACATTGTAGTTTTTAAAATATTTTTTGAAAATAAATTGTATGTGTAAAAACATCAATTGATCGGCTTCAAGAACGCCCCACTTCTCCAATATAATTGTTGGTGATGTTTTTTCTGAGCCCCCCCCCCCCCCCCCCCCCCCCCCCCCCCCCCGCGTTTTAGTGTGACGTCATTTATGTAGGACCCCTTTACGGATTATAATTCTTACCTTTAAAATGTTGTATTCTTAACTAACATAATTTAAGGGTTAAATTGTATCCGGGTAAAGAATTCTCTATATTTTACAATGTGGGGTAGTTAAAATTGTAGAAGTTTAAATTCAAAAACTTTAAATAGTCGAATTTTTGGCGTGAAATTGTCCATAGCGACCTCTTAATATTTTTATAATAATCTTAAAAAGAAGTTGATTTGCTCGCCGGAAAAAAAGAGAGAACCACACACAAAATACATGGGAAAATGTCTTCCTGCGGATTTTTGTAACATTTATTTTGTAAAATACGAAGCTAAAATAATGTTTCCAAAAAAGCTTGGACCAATTAGGACTAGTTTTTTTGTGCGTGTGGTATTTTTGATTAAATTCGAAACTGATAGGTGAAAGCTGGACACCTCCCAGATAAATTAGCGAACCACCAAAACAACAACACGGCCGCAGTCGCATGGTCTCGAGTGATAGAGACTAAGGAAGCTGAACGCATGGGACAATATAATTGAGGACAAAACCCGAAACAATCAAAAACATTAGGAATACTAAACAGTTCTTAATCATGAAACTTATTTGATATTTTAACTGAATCAAATTGAATTGGCTGAAAAAGTATCACTCTTCTAGACCAGGCATCCAACCAAGTGAACGCTACGCTTCAAGATCTAATTCAGTGTTGAGTCTTTCCTCAATTTTACCTACTAATTTTGAGTTGAAACCTTATTCCGAGAATTTCAATTTTTGAAACTTAAAGATTGTACGTTTAGTGCTGTCCTGATCCCTAAATCGTAAAAATGAAAGTCCTTGTTAAGTGTTTCCAAAGTTTCTGAGCCAATATTCAAAAGAATTTTTCAAAACAAATTTAATTGAACTGCGTCGTGAACAACTCTATTTGAGAACAAAACTTGAAACTGAAATATGAAAAACCGTGAATTCATTCCATTCGCCCACTCCTGGTCTTTTGAGATGGGGGCAACGAGCTGTGGAAGCTCGAAGTTATTCAAAGTTTCGAGTGCAGAGGCAGCTGATTTATCGGGCTCATTACTGCCATGGAAAGAGGGAGGCTACAGAGCAGCAGCCACCCCAGCGGCGTGTTTTACAAGACGGCATTAATTGCTCGAATTAAATATGCACATCTCCCTCTCTCTCGCTCCCCCACTCTCTGTCCTACGTCTTTCGTCTCCTTCTCGCTCGACGCGTTGCAGCAATTTATTTCGGCATCCTTAAAGCACCTTAAGTCGTCAGGAAACTCATCGGTGCTTCCTTACCGATGATAATGGCTCCCGTGAAAAGTTTCCCTCTATATTTACATTCCAGTCAAATTTATCTGTATGTGTCATAACGATGATTGATTTTAATAGTGCCAAATCTTAGTTCTTATTTATAAATTCTGGATTCTAGTTCGTTGTCTAAGCATATTGGGGTTGACTCTTTAAGATTAAAATTTTACATCGCAGAATCAATTTTATCTGTGAACTGTAGCTGCTTTTACTGCTGCTTTTTAGGAAGATTTCTTGCTATGCAATATTTCCCTTCTCTCCATTCTATTATAGTCTACCTCTTTTTGATTACTTCTTTGAATTCCTCCTATTTCACCACACCGCATAGAGGAGTTTCTCTAATCAAAACAATCGTAAACTTTTTTCGTCAGTTAAATAAGAGCCATAATGAGAAACATATGTTTTATTCCAATAAGTTGCAAATCTCTTGAAAAGTATTACGCCTAGACACGAAGTACATCCGAAGCATTCCTCGAAAACACTGCTCAAAATAATTTCTGGAACGTGATACCTGCATTCGAAGTGCAGTAAGTTTTTTCAAAAAAATAATACATTTTACGTTAAATCTGCCTGTATTAGAGCTGGTAATGTCAAAGCAAAGTCCACACACAAGATCAACCAAAATCCATCTATCTACTACTGAAGCTACAGCTGAATCTTCAGCTTCCCTATTGCTTTTTTTTTAAATTTAGAAACACTCGAAAGTTAAAATTTTCGTAAACCAGAAATGGAAACAGACGATAAAATTTCTATTTACCAGTTAGGTCAAAAAGCATTTTTCTATCCCAATAAGCTTGTAAACATTCATTTTCTTTCAAGCTATCGTTTAAACCCCCCGAAAACTCTTGACGTTCCTTCTTCCAGGTTCGCCGCATCGTTAATCGACTTAACTTGATATCGTTTGAATATAATCTCATTTCTTGCGAGTTTCTCGTTAAAAAAATATAAATAATTAAACATAATGAGGTGTTTCGCAAAAATTACCTAAATTATGTCCTAAGCTTTTCACCGAAGCTGAGCGTATCTGTTAAACTTAATCTGTCTAAAGTTGCTGGAAGCATCGGCATCATTATTTTACGTCTTTTAGGTTTATTTACATTACAGGCACTTGTTTTCTACAAACATTATATTTAATATTAAATCAATTTCAATCATTTTAATAAAATTGTAACAAAATACTTACGTCGTTATGATTGTTCAAACTCTGATCTAAATCATCCCTTTTGACTCCGCTTATATGGACGATGAAGAAACTCATAATTGATCATTTTTATTTTTTTTAAGTTTTAGTTTTTTTTTAAGTTTCAATGGTACCATTTGAACACTTGATGCATCGATAGATTCGACTATAGGTCCATGCCCATCTTTTTTCTTTTTGTGTCTGAAGAAAATATTTGTCTTCTTGGACCGTTAGCATTCCTATTGCATTAGCATAATCAATACCGAACAAATCATCTGTAAAACTATTAAAATTGTATTCTTTCTGTAAATAAGGCTTCCTTGTGTGAAATCTTTTTAATTTAAGTCATGTTACATACATCCTTTTTATATATCCTATATTTATGTTTCTTACAGAAATGCATGGGAAGATGAATGCCGAGCCCATAAAGCATTGATCCTTTTAAAAGCCAGAGACAAGAAAATAGCTTATCTAGAAAAACGGGTATTTGAACTTGAAAATGCTACTACTCAAATGCACGCGTTATATCTTCAAAGATCGCAAACAATGTCAAGTATGGAAATTTCCAACAAGGAAAGCTGCATTGGACGCTATCAGTCAAATAAAGTTTTTGACGTTCAAGATAACAAAACCGAAAGTGACGTCTCCTCAAAAAACTTGCTCTCAGATTTGCGAAACAGCTCATCAGATGAAAAGAACCTTCCATTTTCGACTTCAAACTTATTACATCCGGTTCCTACTTTGAAACTTCCGGCCTTGTCTACGTCTAACTCTGAAAAGGACGTTTACTCGACACCAGCCACGGTCCTTACACAAGGCGATTTTAACCGCTTGAAAACTTTGAAACAAAATAAAGCAGAGGAATTTGAACAAAGTTATAATTGCGAGAGCCATGATCTGACGGATCAGATTTCATGTTCAAATTTTTTGGAGAAAGAGACTGATAGTTCTTTTGAGAAGTTGGAAACTCAAGATAAAGTTATTATTGATCAGGGGAATCTTGATGACTATTTATTGACTAATTGTAACACTCGAGGAAATCAGAAAGTGCTGAAGGAAGTTTCCGGAAGTGTGTGCGTCGGACAAAGTATGCTAATTGAATACATTTTATTAAAATTTTGTCAAAAAGCAAACGATAAGTCTTTTAGGGGTCATTTATACACTAAATTACGCTATTTTTGACACTTTTATCATCCGTTCACTTCTTCACCGTACAAGATTTGAACCCCCCCCCCCTTGACATCAAAACTAAAAATACTCACCCCCTTTTTTAGGCAATAATATTTTCTTTGATTTCATTTGATAAACGCCTAAAGTAAAAGAAACATACAAAACATAATATTTTAACAAATTTCACAGTCTAAAAGACTCTTCGAACAGGAAAAATTGGGTAACTTTTCACATAAATAAAAAAAACCACACTGTTCTAGATCAGAAAAGATGAATTTTCAATGAAGAAAATACTTTTTCCATCCAACACTTAATTTTTAACAAAAAGTTTAACTTTGAAACAGAGTAGTTGATTTTCAATTTAGAAGAAGAGATTATTTAGAAACACGTTAAATTTGTATGTCAAATATTTTGATTTCAAACTAAAAACGATCAAGAATTAAGTAAAACTGTAATAGCTAAATTTTCAATAGGGACAATAGTGTTCAGGAACAACAAAAAAACAGTTTTTCTCACAAAATAATTAAATTTTCAAGCAAGTAGATGGATCTTTAAATAATGAAATGAATTGTTGATAAAATAATTGAACTTTTAACCAAATATAGTGGATTTTTCATTCAAATGGTTTTTTTTCACCAAAAAAAATGTTCAATTAATAATTGAATATTTGAATTTATTGTCAAAAATTAATTTTAATTCAATTAAAAAATAACAGATTTTCAAACAAGCAACAATTGAGAAAGTCAGAGAATTTCTATATGTCTCTATAGTCACTTTTTTGAGTAATTAGAAGACTTTAGTTACTTTTATTTTAATAAATTAGCCCATTTATAAATAACCATTATTGAACTCAGGTAGATATCAAGCCTATATTTATTTCTTATTTTTCTTAACATTTTTTTTTAATATATAAAAAAATGTGGTATTGATTTTAATAACTTGAAGAGATTTCAAAAGATTTGAAACATTTTGGGGTATTTTTGAATCCTTGAAAGAAATTACAAAAAAATAAAAAAGGATTTCCATACATTTAAATGATTCTAGAGAATTAAAGGAATAGTTTTAATAGTGTCTGAAGACACTTTAATAAACTTCCATACAATTTTTGAACAAGAATTAGGGATTTCTTAGGGTTTCAAAGATTTTTAAAAACTTTGAGACATTTTTAAAGATTTTAAAGAAATTTACCGATTTTAGGATATTTTAAATGATTGCAATAGATTTTAAATTGATTTCAATCATTTATTTGGATCTCTGGAGGTTTGTAAGATTTAAAGAATTTCTAAGTACTCAAAGGAACGTTCTTGAACTTTAAAAAATGTCCTAAGATTTTGAAGGATTTAGAATATTTTAGAAAGAATTTTCAATATGTATATATTATTAATTTAATATATTTTCAGAGTATTGCAAAGATTTTAAGGTAATTTTAGAAATTAAAGAAATGCTTAAGAGCTTAAAAAATGCCATGGGATTTTAAAAGAATTCAAAGCATTCAAAATATTTAAGAGTATTTTCAAAAGATTGCAAGAAATTGTCAATATTAGTTAACGTACCGAAGTTTAAGAGTATTTTAAAGATCCCAGGATATTAAAAAGATTTCAAAGTATTTCAAATAATTCTTAGAAATTTTAAAAGAGCTTCAAAAAATTTAAAAATATTTTATAGAACCTAAAATATTCAATAGAATATAGAAATATTCGAAGGAATTTTTCATTGAAAAATTCTAAAGAATTTTCAAGAGATGACAAAATTTTCAATGCATTTTCAAAGATTTTAATGATTTTAAGGGACGTACAACTTTTTTGAGCGGTTGTAAATATTTTTCTATATTTTTTAAAGAATTTCAACTATTTCAGACACATAAAATATTTGAAATTAATCAGGGTATTTTAATAAATTTTCCAGAATTTAAGGAAATATCATGAGACTACATCGAATTTTCTGGGACTTAAAAAAAAAATGCAAGATGTACTATGCTAATAATGTAAGAACATCTATTTTCCTAAATTAGAGTCATTTTTTTAAGCTTTGCGTATGCATGACTTCTTCTCACTGATTTTCCTATTTAACTGAAATCTTAAACTCACTTTAAATTCTTTAGTTTTTCATCAATTTTTTTTAATTTCATTGAAACTTTCTGAGCTCATTTCAAACTTACTGAATTCAATAATTTTTTGTATGTTCTGAATAAATTTTTTAAATTTCCCTTGAACTTTTATAAATTTCGTGGAATTTTTCTAATTTTCCTTTAATCCCTCTAAATTGAATTCAATATAACTAATATCAACAGCATTTTTTGTGTCTTTTAAATTTTTTCCAACTCATTTAAATTCTTTTAAATTTAACTTGAATACTTTTGATGTCTTATGAATTTATTCTAAATTTGCTAAACTTCACCTGGAATTTTTATAAATTTCATCGAATTCTTTTGAATTCCTTTAAATTTAAAAGAACATTAGTCACATTATTAGTGCACATTAGTAAATTTTCAGGATAGAAATTGTCATCGTAGTTTGCTTTTTCCGTTTGAATAGTTTACTTTTTTCAAGCGAATCAGACTGCGTCATTCCTGATAATAATAAAGATATTTGTTAATTTAAATTTAAAATGGTTTTATTCCATTCAACAAAGATTCTATATTAAAAATGTTACAAAATTCAAATTTTTGTTTTAACATAATAACTGAAAATTGTTCTAATTAAATCCCGGAGATGTTGCCATTTTCTTGTTTAGACTTCCATACTCTTTTAATTCTAAATTTAAAAAAATGTTTTTTCACCTTGAATATTATTATCACAGGAAAATTATAGCATCAACAATCAGGAATGAAGATAAACTTTATTTAATTATCCAACAAAGTTTGTTTCGAAAACATTTATTGAGTTATAAAACTTGATGAAATATTTCTTGACAGGTCAGATATCCTGCTGTTCCCTGAATTTGATAGTCGGTATTGCCACAGTATCGCGATCTGAAGATCCTTCCTGGACTCGTATCAAGGGATCTCCGATCAATGACTTAGCTGGCAATAAAACACTTGAGAAAAGCCCGTACGTGATCCAGCAAACTAAAAGCCGGTCCATGTTTCCCGCGAGGGCTTCCTCCAGCGTGCCCTGGATTCGAATGAAGCGAAACTTCCGCAAAAAGAAACGTGGTGGTTTGGCGGATTCCAGACTCGGGAGGACCGAAAACGTGTTGCAAACATCGAAGATCAGAGGTTTCAAGTCGGGGTGAGTAATTTTTTTTCTTTTAAGAAGAAAGTATGACTTCTTTTAAATTAGTTAAAATCAGACTCATAAAAATGTTGTTTAAACATTATTAGGCTATCACCTTAGGGTTCGTTCATATACTAGGTCTGTTCAGAAAGTATTCGGCCTTGTGGTGCACCAGAAGTAAGATTTAGTTCTGGTCACTGCTGATTACTTACCCTTCAAAGTACTTTCTTTTGGAAGTCACAACCTTCTTCCAGTGAGACTCCTACTTTCGAAAGCACTCCTTAAAGTCATCTTTCGGAATAGCTAGAAGCTGCTTCGCCGCATTCTGCTTTATTTCCTTTACTTTTTGACATCGTTTTTCTTTTATGATGATATTCCTATTTGAGGAATAGGCGCAAATAGGAGAATTCTAGGTCAGAATTGTATGGAGGCTGTCGAAGTATTGCTAGATCTTGTTTCACCAGAAATTGCTCAATAAGCTGCGATGAATGGACATGTGTGTTTTAGTCGTGAAGGACTTAGTCGCCACCATTCCTTAAATCTTTAAATCTTGGCTCACGCTTTCTGAAAAAATAGCTGCAGGCTTGCAGAGTGGAGGTCACTTTCCACTCATTTATAAAAACTATTAAATCATCTATGCGACTATTTTTAATTAAGTATTGCTCACAGACTCATCACCGTATACTTACCGAATCATAAGGATGGTTTTCGAACAAGAACTACAAAATCGAGGGAAATATTTAATGCAGACTCTATTTGGTGCATTCCGTCATCCTAATATAAGACGCGTACATAGTTAAGTGGATTTATGGAAAGCTGTTATAATTCTGGTACGATTTCATTTCGAAAAACCATTTCGTAATATATGGACTACTCCTTATTTTTTGCAGTTCAGAAATAAAAGCTATCAATAAAAAATTGATAAAAAATTATTGATTCAGTTAGCGGTTAAAAATGAAAAGTTCAATTTTTCAAATCGCATTTAAAGCATTTAAAGGTTTATTAATTTAAGCACATTTAACATTTATTTCATAAGTGTTAAATAGTAAGAAATTTTCGTTATGAACTTGTAAGAAAAGAAAAAACTAAAGTTTCTCATTCGCGGTTCTAACAGGGATGAAAACTTTTGTTTAAGACTAAAAAACACTCCCCTAAAGTTTCCTAAGAACACTTTTTATATCGCTTCCGTAGATATAATCCAAAACCATTAAAATCGAAACAATGCTTCTTATTTGAATATGGAAAATATATATTATTGGATCTTCATTACCAGGAACAGAAATCAGAGTTGATACTTCAACTAAAATTATCCTTCTAGAAATCTAAAATGCCATTATTCGTTAATTTTATTACACCCTCTGCCATAAAAGCGATTTGAAAAATGCTTTGAAATTACGGGTATCACAGTCCATCCCTTTTTTCTAAATCCCCTTTTCTCTTTGTTGTCTTCTGCAATTTTAAAATGCCCCTACAAAAGCTAAAACCAAGAATTTTTACTCAATTTCCCCTTTTTTTTCAACAAAATTTTGATTCATTTCCGAGAAATTATCAACGGAATTAATAAACTTTCTATTAAAATAATTGTTTATATAAATAACTTCAAACTAAAGAGATGAATTTTCAATCAAAAGAGACATTTTTTTTACAAATAGCTGAATCCTTAACCAAAAAAATTATTAATGTTTATCTGAGAAAAGGATTTTCAACATAATAGTTGAGTTTTCAACCGAAGATATTAATTTTAACCTAAAGTGGTAAATCTTGAACCAAAACGTTATTTTTAACATAATAGTTTTTAAACGTTGTATAAAAAAGTGATTTTAAGTAAATTTATGCAACTTTTTTATATACAAAATTTAATTTTTGAACCTTTTTTTTGTATCGTATAGTTTTTCGGTAAAATGGAATTTTTATGAACGATTTTTCCATTTTTTTTTTCGTATCGTAGTGTTTCTAAAAAATGGATTTTTTAAATAATGTTTTCAACGATGAAAACAACTGAGCGTCATATCAAAAAATAGACAAAAGAAAATTTAAAGTCTTATTTTGGCGCACAATATTTCTTCTTTTTCAAAAAAATATACGATCTTAATTATTATTAATGCTGTATGTAGATTGACCATTTTTCAACTGCATAAAGAGAGAGATTTTAGAGTAGTTTCTATTGTTGGTAAAAGTAGAACCGTCGGTAAAAAAATTATGGTTAATGAACTGGAATTTTTTGTTGAAACTTAAAAACGTGTATCTAAGCGGAACCCAATGGGATTAGTATTTTAAAAAATGATTTAGTACACAGATAGTGAAAGCAACAACGCCAACCAGACAACAACCACAAGACAAAAACATGAACGAGACAACAACATCAGCGACACAACAACAGAAACGAGACAACATTGAGACTACGAAAACGACTAAGAGACAACTACAATGACAAGGAGACATTCATAATAACAAAGGTATAACTACAAGGAAACAAACGCAATGATGATAAGAAGTCAATGACGAAGACAAAGATAGAACTACAACGACAACGACACAACTACAATGACAACGTGGTAACGAGACAGCGACAGCAATATGAAGTCAACAACAAAAAGACAGCCACAAAGGCAGAAAGAAAGCTACAATGGGAACGTGATAACCAGAATGATAACGAAAAAGAGGCAGCTATAATGACAACCACAGAAGAACGCCGATCCTCAGAAGTGGGCTGACTTGGTGTTGCTTTGAGTTTCAACAAAAGTGAGACAGCGGAGAAAAAAATGCAGCCATCTTTACGTTATAGTATCACAGTTAAAGTATTCTTATTTTGAGAAAAAAAAATATTTCGAGTGCATAACAAACGAGCTGCAACCAAAATAATCCCGCTGTTCTTCTGAGATGAGACAATGACAAATATACAACTGCAACGACAAGGACAGAATTACAACGTCACATGGAGACAACGACAAGGTGACAACGGCAACGAGACACACACAACGAGACAACTACAACGGCAAATACATAACTACAACGATAACAATACCACTGCAATGATAACTATAAAGAGGCAACCACTGTCACATCGATACAATTTAAACGACAAAGGCACGACTAAAATGACTAAGAGAAAGCCACTACGAGGCAACTACGAGGAAAGCGAGAGAAAACAGCAAGATGACTATAGCGACAACAAGGAGTAAACAAAAAAGGAGACAACTACAACAACAAAAAAACAACTACAACGATAAAGTGCAGATACAACAAAAATAGATAACTACAATGACCATCACAGAAAAACGCCGATCCTTGAAAGTACGCTGATTTAGTATTGTTTTGAGTTACAACAAAAATGAGACAGCGGAGATCAAAACTGCAGTCATGTTTATGTTATACTCTCATACTTCAAGATTCTTATTTTGAGTTAATAAACAAATTTCCAGTGTACAACAAACAAGTTGCGACCAAAATGATCCCGCTGTTTTTTTATTACGAAGCTATGACAAATGTACAACTGCAACGACAATGACAAAATTACAACATTAAATGGAGACAACGACAACGACGAAGAAGCATCTTCAGCGACAGAAAGAAAGCTGCAACGAAATATCTACAACGTCAAGGAGACACATACAACGGGACAAACACAATGAGATTACTACAACGGCAAAAACATAACTACAACGATAACGAGACAACTGCAATGATAACTATAAAGAGGCAACGGCTAAAACGACTACGAGAAAGCCACTATGAGACAACTACGAGGAAAGCGAGATAAGACAGTAAGACGACTATAACGACAACGAGAAGGAGTCGACGACAAGGACACAACTGCAACATCGAAGAAACAACTACAACGAGAAGGAGGAGCTACAACAAAAAGAAATGCCTATAATTTCCACTATAGAAAAACACCAATCCTCAAAAGTATACTGAGTTGGTGTTGTTTTGAGTTGCAACAAAAATGAGACAACGGAGAAAAAGAATGCAGTCATGTTTATGTTATAGTTTCACACTTTAAGTATTCTTATTTTAAGTGAAAAAATATGTACCCAGTGCATAACAACTGAGCTGCTACCAAAATGATCCTACTGTTTTTATGTGACAATACAATGACAACAGGACAATGAATCAACGACATCGATAAAGATACAACTACAACGACAATGACACAATTACAACGACAAAAAAATAACTGAAATGACAATAAGATGACTGCAATGAAAACAAGAAAACACAACGAGACAGCAACAACTAGGCAACGACAACAAGACAACAACAACGACAAAAGGAGAGCTACTGTGACGAGATAACGAGAAAGAAACAACGAAAGCGATAAAGAGTCAATGCCAACGACAAAGAGGCAACTACAACGACAAAGAAACAAATAAAACTACAAAGAGACCAAAAAAATGACAAAGATATTTCTACAAGAACAACAAGACAACTAACTATGACAACGAAACGTCGAAAAGGATTATGACAAAACGACAACGGTGAGGAAACAACCACAACAACAAAATACAGCTACAGTGACAATGAAAAAACTACATAAACAATGAGACAACTACAGTGACAACGAGACAACGACAATAAGACAACGATTGATACAGAGAGACCCCACCGTAAAGTCTGTTGCTTATTCTGATCAAAGGATCTCGAAACGTGAAAAATGATTGAAATCCTATCTTCCTTTCTCAAAAGTAAGCCACTAAACCGCTGTGATCTCTGCAATATTATGAAACTCCGGATAGTCCGGATGTCGATCTTAGATCGCCGTTGAAGGATGCAGTGGGAAGCGGCAAAAAATCTAAGCGATAACAAAGTACGTCCGCCACCTTAATCGGTCAAAGTTACGAGCACTTTGGTGCAAGTCCATCTTCCCCTGAATGGTAGAAAATGATTACCTGCGAAGTATAAAGATAAACCGCGTCGAGGTACACAGATACCGATGAGCTGTCTGGCACGTATAGACGATTTTTCCTATCACGGCACGCGGATAGGGCTCCACGGTCATGGACATGAAAATGCATGTAATTATTCGGAATTGATGTTGAATGCGAACACGGCGCAATTTTAATCGGCTGTCGTATGATAATTACGCGTGGCCAGCGCCCCTCGACCTATACTGGATAAATCATCTGTCGCGCGATTTCTCACTCCCTGGTGCGCCCTCTTCCCTCAGTTAAGATCCGGGACGATTTATTCCCAGGTGTACATACATCTAAGCTAGCTTTTAATAATCGACGTATGAAATTGATTATTATTAGCTTTTATGTAAGAGGTCTATGATCCAAGTGATTAAGATGGCGGTCTCAGATAGGAGAATGATGTTGCGATTATGGTGTGAGAGCAGCAACCAGTTCAAAGATAGAACCTTATCAGAGAAAAAAGGTGGCAAACAGCAGCTTTAGGTGTGCCATTGTGAAACTTTATTTCACAAGTTTTCTCTTTTTTAGACATAAAGGATAATGTGTACTAAATAATGTGTAGAATTCCTGAAAATAAAACCATGAATCCAACGAAAAAATTTGTACAACTACCATAAAATGTTCCTATTGAAATTTGAAAAAAGATAAGATCTTTTTCCTAGAAATAAAAAGAAAAAATTCTAGTTTTCAAACAAAAACAAAAAAGAGGAAAGAAAACTGAGAAGGCAACCAACCAAATCTTCTTCGTTGTGTTTTTTATTTTTATTATTACCAAATCATCATAAAAAATATTTGTAAAAAATGATAATAAGAATAATTTTGTACAAATTTGTTTTTTATTGTGCTTTGGTAATAATAAAAAAATTTTTAAATAAAAAAGGAAAGGAAGGGGATTTGGTTGGTTGCCTTCTTACATTTCTTGCCTTTTTTTGATTTTAGTCCAACAAAGAAATTATTTTCTGTTTTAGGAAAAAATTGGAATCTTTTTGGTAGGAGCATTTTGTGGTGGTTTTCCAAATTTCGTCGCTGGATTCTTGGTTTTATTTTCAGGAATTCTGCACATTAATTTGATTATTAGACGTTAAATAGGATTTTAATCTGATTTTAATCTGATTTTAATCTCATTTGAATTTCTTTTGTATTAGTATACTAAATATATCTTGACTTTCGTTCTGGGTGAACTACTGCTTCACATTGACAAATATATTTTTTTTACATCAAAACTTCACCTTCTTTAGGATCAGTTTGAAAAACAAGATTTATGAAAATTTCTTTTCATTTTCTAAGAATTTACTGATGATCTTAAAATGATTATAATAAATAAATAATAAAATATGTGGTGAAGCTGTGAAATACTCTGAGGAATGATATATCCGGCATATATTGCCGGATATGCATTTTTAAGCTTGTTTGAATTAACCTTGACTTATCTGGAATTCTTTATAAAATTTTTGAAATTCTTCAGATTTTTTTTAAATTGATCATTTTCTTCGGTTTTATTTGGAATTTAATTGCGTTGACAAGAAAATATACAGAAACATAAAATCTGGCATATTTCACCGAAAGGCAAGACTCGGTCTGAAACGGATTTATTTCGAAATATTATTTTTGTTCTATATAAAATATAATGCGTGCTTATTAGGATGTCCAAAATTTAGATAGTACCATACATTTTCTTTTATAAACAAAATTTTGTTTCAAAGATCTTGCTAGGCCTCTTTAGGTCTAAAAATTAATGAAGCCTAATGTTTTGGAAAGAAATTTGAAGATAAAAAATAAGTATTTTTTTTTTATTTCGAAATTAAAAACTTTTTCGGCCTTTTTGCTGAACGAATTGTATGAAACTTTAAACTATTGTGGACAAAAATAAGTATATTCTTTAATTGCATCATAAAAAACAATTCTGCTGTTGACATTTTGAGCGAAAAAAGTCCAGAAATGTTTTGATATCAATTTTCTGTTAATGTTGTACCTCTTCATGTATTTTCTTTTTTTTTATCTAAGACTATAAATTGCGAATATAATTTGAAAGAAAACAGATGTTAAAATTTTCTACTAAAAGGAAGAAATTCAAGGGACAGCGTGTAAAAAATTCAAAATTATCTGTGTTTTGAATTTTGATTCCAGGGTCTTAGTGATCTTTTTTGTGAATTCTTGCCCTTGGATATTGTTCATTAATATAAAAAAAAAATTTTTATTATTCATACAGAATTTAGAAATTTGCTCTGATAATAGGGGCGAATTTAATAGGAATTAGCTGTTGGAAAATGTTAATTAAAATCGTAAAAAAATAGGAAGGACTTTTTTTGTTCACTAGGAATTTTAAAAACATTGACACTTTAGAAATTTTTTTTAGGATTTCAATATGCTACTTTTTATTCTTTAAAGAATTGATTTTTTTCCTATTTTTAAGAAACTTTATGTTTTTCTCGTTTTTTATACTTCAAATTCTAACATCTTTGTTAAAAATTGGTTTCATTTGTGGTGGAAAGTTGGTTTCATTATTGATTAAAAATGATTTTTTTACAGGAGATTCAGTATTCTACTTTTTGTTCAAACAGTAACCCTTTTTAATAAAAAAATACATAATTTTGTTGAAAACTGATCCTTTTTAGTCGAAAATTCAACTGCCTCGGTGCTAGTTACTGTTTTTATTTTTTGAAAAACAATTAATCTTGTTTGTCATAAAATTATCTTATTAGTTCAAAATTTAATTATTTGGTTAAATGTTGAATTTTTCTGTTGAAAATACATTTTTTCAAAAAATCAACATTAATGTTGTAAATTTATCTCTTCGGTTGAATATTGTACTGTTTTCATGAAAATTCAATTTTAGTTTAAAAATTAATTTTCTTGAATAAAAATAAAACGGTTTTATTTTCGGTTCAATAAGTTAAAAATCGAACTATTCAGTTAATAATGCATGTATATGTTGTCGTTGAAAATTCGTCTTTTTTGTTGACTATTACTTTACTATTAACTAAAAAAAAATTAGTTTTTTTTCTGTTTCAAGATTCAACATTTTAATTATAAATTCAAGTATTTGATTCAGATTTTTTTTACTTATTTGGTTGCTACTTGAAATAATATTTTGTGGAAACTTGAACTACTTTGTTAAAATTTTGTTTTATTTTGAAATGTACCTCCTTGTTTGGAAATTTAACTATACTGTGACATTTATTTTGTTTTTATATTTAAATTTTTTAGTTGAAAATACCATTAATTAGCTGAAAATTCATATATATGTTTTGTTAAAAAATTATCTTTTGAAAGAAAATTAACCTTCTTTATTGAAAATTCATCTTTGTATTTTTGATATTCGCCAATTTATTAAATGTTTTATAATTTTGTTCATTTAGTTTGTTTTTTAATTTATCCTACTAAGCTAAAAAGTTTAATACTTTTTGATAATTTGTCTTTCGGTAGGAAATCCAACTACTTGTTTGAAAATTTATCTTTGCATATTGATAATTCAGCTATTTTATTGAAAATTTAATTATTTTGTTAAAATTTCCACTTTTTCGCTATACGTCTTATTGGAATGAAACCTTATTATCCGAAAATTAAGCTTTTTGGTAAAATATTCATCTATCTCGGTTAAAAATTACCTTTTTTGTTGAAAATTTAACTTTACGGGTTGTAAATTCTTCGTCTTCAAATAGCACGTATTTTTTGGCTTGAAAATTTCAACTATTTGATTGAAAATTCGAATTTTAATAAAGAAGTATTATCTTCTTTTATGGAAAATAAAGTATTAGGTTAGGAAATTTTACATTTTTTTCTCATAAAGGAAGCTCTGTAATAGTAACATTTTCGAAAAAATGTTGGAATGTCAAAAAAAATTTGACAATTTAAGCAAAATCGGTTAATATTTAGGGTTGGTGCAAAGACCATGAAGTTTCCAATTAACTTAACATATGAAAAAAGTCAGCTTTTTGTACATCAAATATTTAAACGCTATAATATGTTACAAATAATTCCTTGTTCCAGTATGTATATTGTTCAGAAATCCTCAGAGAATATAAATAAATCATAAATTTTTAATATAATTTTCAATATTTCCAACCTAACTATTATATTGATAGTAATTTTATTGACAGTCAAAGGCACTCCCAATTTGTTAAATAATTCTAAAATTTCCGCAACATCATCACGGATTTCATTCGTTGATAAATTCTTAATCTAAATTAATTTTTATTCCTAATCTTAATATTCCTAATCTAAAATTAGTAATTTCTCTATTGAAGTCTAAATAACTTCTTTTTAATAAAAGCATTCTTTTATATAATCATCTCGTTTTGAGTATTTTAAGTTCTGAAGACTCAACTCTTGTGAGTCAAAATATCACTAACGACATACACCCAAGAAATCCAAAGATGAGGCCCACTTATTCAAAACGGACCAGTGACTGACGGCAGGGAGGTGCCGACAGTCCTCATCCTGACAGAAAATGAATTTGACGAAGTAGTCGAATCATTCAAAGTCGATGATGCCTCGATCCGAAGGACCACGGTAGGATCTAGAAAGAATACGATAAAACCTTTTGATCATCCAGTATCTTTTATAATGTGACCTCAGGACCCGAAAACATTATAGATTGATCTGCCGACCGTTTCTTCCATTCCCGTGGCGTTTGTTACCTTACGCGTCCGGCAATCTCACTAGTGGAATCAGCGCTAATGGAATCGATTAGGCGTGGATTAATATTGACAGATTTATTGACTTGCCTTTTGTACGCGTCATAGTGAACCGAATACAAGCCAAACGATTTATAATTAAAAACTGTTTTAGCACGCGAAGCGCCAAAGTGCTGTGTGTATATGCTCATCAAATTTCAGCGTTATAAACCCCTACTATCTTTTATCATCTCCCAACGCCTAGTCACTTTTTCACCCCCATTTGCCCTCCTTTTCTGGTGGAAATAATTTTTAGAAATAAATTCAATTGCATTTCGTTGAATTGATGATTTTCAAATTACTTTTTATAGATGTCGCCCTAGCGTATTTCGATTCAAAATTATTTTCTGGTACTAAGTGGTGTTGTCGAGGCCTGGCGGTACTTTTCTTAAAGACCTAGTGACGCCAAGCCACTTTCTTATCAACACTGAATTTTTTAAATTCCTATGATTTCAAGCCGAAATATATTCCATTTTGAACAAAATAGATAAATTTTCAAGCGAAAAAGATTTTCTGCCGGAAGAGGCGAATTTTTAATACAAAAAGACAAACAAAAAAAGTTAAGCAAAAAGTTGCATTGACAACCAAATAGACGAATTTCAAATTCAAAAGTATGAAATTTTGACAGCGTAGTTGAACTTTCGACTGAAATGATGACTTTACAAAATATATAAATTTTCAAAAAATATTTATATCAAAAAATAGAAGCCAGTTGAGTTTTTTATAAAGAAAATTCTATTGTAATAAGGAATATGACTTTTCACCTTGAAAGATACATTTTCAACAAAAGAGTAGAGTTTTAAAGCTAAAAAGTCTAATTTTTCTGGAAAGAGGGAATTTATAAATCAGAAAAGATGAAATTTCAACAAAAAAGATCATTTTTAATTAGGAATGATAAATTATCAACAAGACTGTTGGAATCTTGATTTTTTTGAGATAAAAAAGAATTTTTAACAAAAGAAAATGAATTTTCAGCAAAGTTGTTCCATTTTTAACCAAAGAGGCGAATTTTTGACCAAGATGAAATTTTACCAAAAAATACGAAATTTATAGGAAAAACATACATTTTTAACTATATTATTTAATTGTAAACCCAAAAGGACAAGTTATTAAATTAAATTTCTTCGAAAGATTAGAATTTTTAACATAAAAGTTAGTTAAAAAAACCAATAGATAATTTTGAAATGGAAAAATTGCATTTTTAACAAAAAAATTAAATTTTGACGAAAATATACGATTCAGAAAAAACCTGAATTTTCAACAATAAAAAATCTAAAATCGGTGCTTCGTTGAAGTTCCTTGAACTTCGTTTTTCGATTTCACCTCGCTGTTCACCATACTGGCCAAGCAAATACTGAACCCACGTACCTTAACTAATCATTGCAAAATTAATTTTTCCACAAAATTAGCATAATCTTGAAACTAAAAAAAATGCAATTACGTCTTGACTTGCGTTCAGAATGACATACCGCCTACAAATATTGACTGCTTTAGATAAAAATGTATGAAAAAAGCTAATAAGATTCCTAAGAGAGTTGTAGAGCCTGATTTTTTAATTAGCCTTACAATTTTTGTATAAATAAACAAATACGACGAACGAAATTTCCCTTTTTCTATTTGACGTTCTCGGTGCTTTTTATTAACAGGAAAATTTTTTAAATGTTCTCAGTTTTATAAAGTAAAATTAGTTAAAGATGTTCCAATATTATATAATAAAACAAGAAAAATCTTTATGATTAAAGTAATTTGTCAGCAGAATTTTTTTATCAGTGCCAGTCATTTTAGTTCGGAATTTCATGATAATTACAGCAACATTCATAATAAGTGGATACTTATACTGATGTTTTAAAACAAATTCAATTAAAAATGCATTATTTGCGTTTATGTCACAAAAAAGTTTGTTATTTAATCAATGTCCTGCTAGTTTTATTTTCTCCTCACTTTCATTCCACTCGATCTTGAAGCTTCAGCTTTATTAAAAGAAAATTTTATTTAATTTGTTCGCAAAACCGTAGAATTAATGAACTAAGTATGACTTTTAATGGATTTATCATAAAGTTCCGAATGAAAAAGGCTGACGGAGAAACCAAAACGAATTTTTCCGTCCACAGATGTCCAAATTTCTAGTAGGAATTCACACTGCGCAAAGTTGGTTTTATTGACATAGACATTTTTGGTTCAATCCTAAACGCATTATTCATAAAAAACTTCAAACATAAAAAACTACAAACATATAAACTCCAAACCCACCAACCCTAAAGCCATAAACCCCAAACTCATATATCCCAAACCCATAAACTTTAAATCCATAAATCCCAAACACATAAACCCCAAACTCATTAACCCCAAACTCACAAACTCCAAACTTATTAACCTCAAACCCACAAACCCCAAACTTATAGACCCCAAATCCATAACTCGAAACTTATAGACCCTAAGCCCATAAACTCTAAGCTTATAGACCCAAACCCCATGAACATCAAACTCATAAACCCCAAACCCATAAACCTTAAACCAATAAACACCAAACCCATAAATTCTAAGCTTATAAACCTCAAACCCACAAACCCCAAACTTATCAAACGCGATTCCCCTAGACCCAAAATTATTGGCCCCAAACTCATGAACCCCAAATCTGTAGACCAGAAACTCATAAATCTCAAACTCATATACCCAAAACTATTAGAACCCAAACCCATGAACTATGAACACAGTTATCTCCAAATCATGAAACCAACCCTATTGACCCCAAGCTCATGAACCCAAAATCCATACACTTGAACCCCATAAACCCCAAACTACTAAGTCCCAAATCCATAAAATCCAAACCCATAAACCCTAAACTTATAAACCTCAAACCCATAAACTCCAAACTTACGAAACCCGAATCCAAAGACCCCAAAATTATAGACATCAAACTTATCAATCCCAGACTTATAGACCCCAATCCCATAAATCCCAAACCCAGATACCTTAAATTCCTGAAATTCAAATCCATAAATCTCAAACCCATAAACCCTAAGCTCACAAACCCTAAACTCATAAGCCCTAAAACTATACACCCAAAACCTATAAATCTCGAACGCCAAACCCATAATACCCAAACTTATAAACCTGAAACCTAGAAACCCCAAATATATAAACCCCACACTTATAGGCCCCAAACTCATAATCTTCAATCTTATAAACCCAAACCCCATAAACCGCAAAAACATAAACTTGTAACCCATAAATACCAAACATATAAACCTTAAACTCACAAACGCTATACTCACAGACCCCAAACCCATAAAAATCAAACCCACAAACACCAAACCCATAAAACCCAAACTCAGAAAACCTTATCCAATGCATCCAAAACGCATGGATTGAGGGTTTTGTGCCTTTCGATTTTAATGGTTTTAGGGTTAATGAGTTTAGAATTTATGGGCTTGAAGCTTATGAGTTTAGGCTTCATAAGTTTAGGGTTTATAGTTTTGAGGTCTATAATTTTGAGGTGTATGGATTTGGGGTCTATAAGTTTGGGGTTTGTGGGTTTGAGGTTTATAAGTTTGAAGTTTGTGGGTTTGGGGTTTATGAATTTGGAGTATATGGGCTTCGGGTCTGTAAGTTTGGGGTCTATAAGTTTGGGGTGCCTGGGTTCGAGGTTTAAAAGTTTTAGGTTTCTGGATTTGTTGTTTATGAGTTTGGGGTTTATGCCTTTAGGGTTAGTGAGTTTGGAGTTTGTATGTTTAGAACTTACAGGTGTGGGATTTATGGGAACGTGGATACATGCTATTTGAAGTATAAGTTGGTTTTATATCATTTCATATCTCTTTTTTATGGATAAGGCGTTAATGCTCGAATCAAAAATTTCCTTCTGAATAAAATCAAGTTTGAACAGTGCGAGCTCCTTCTATAAGCTTTTATTAAAATTAAAAAAAATTTATGATTCATGAAGAATTGAGATGTCACTGGATTTTGGTCTATTTTCTGCCACTGTGTGACGGATCGTTATTACCCTACATGTAAACCATCATTCCTAATTTTTGTTATCAATATCCGCGATGACACAAGGTCCAGTGTCGCTGGCTCTTGGACTATATACCAGCTTGTAAGAGTAATTACCATTTCGTTATGAACGGTTATCCAATCTTCTGAGCTTTTCATCCGATAAAAAAAATGAGTTATCCATAATACTTTCTCTTGCTAAAAAATGTATTTTTCTTTCACTATTGTCTACCCTGAAAATGGGTAAATTTATCTTGTCCAATTAGCCACACATCCTTGGCACTACCAAGGGACATATAAAGAGAGAAGAGCCTCAGACGGGATGACAAACCTAAAGGGGACTCCAGGGCAAGGCACGTCCGGCATCTGGGACTTGAGACTCCTGAGATTCGAGTGAGTGGCACCCTGTATGCCCGTTCTTCTGCACTTTGATCGTTTACTGCACCGATCCGACAATTAAGATCCAAAAGCATCGATCGATTCCCGAGAAAGTGGAACGATGCAAATCTTTTTCCTTTTTTTCCTCGAAGATTCTTTAAGATTCTTCGAGGCGATGCAAGTAAATTGGCACAGTCAAGGCAAGAGGTGTGCCTTTTTCTACTCCTTCACTTTTACTTTTAAAGGAAATTAAAATCAGTGCAAAATATTTTTCTATGGAAGGCAATTAATGGTAATTAATAATAATTTTAAAATTAATTTATTTATACTGTCTGTATTCATGCTCTTATGCTTTCGTTCACTGATTGCATAAATTTGTCTCTTGATTTTTTTGCACTAGCCAGTTTAACGTTTTATTAGTATACGAGGGTTTGACATTTTTTTGTAAAATTCTGTTTCTACTTAAAATTGTTGCGATTCAATAGAAATACTATATTTTTTATTCGAATATCGAATTCTCATCCTGTGAAAACCACTTAACAATTATTTTTTATTAAATTAACGCTGTCATTTTAAACATTCAAATTTAACTAGTCCAAAAGAAGGCTTAAAATTATATATACATTCAAGATATAAATCTTAAAAATCGAATAATTTTAAGCACTAATATATATTCCTAAACTTAAGATTTTTTAGTTTTTTAATGAAAAAAATTCTTTAATTTTGATGATTTAAATATAAAGTTTTATCGTTTTGGAAGATGCAGAATTAAAAACTTTGAAATTTTGTTCATAAAATAGAAAAGAAGTCAGCACAATTCAAGAACTTGTATCAGACATCTTAAAAAGTGCAGAAATTTAAATTGCAAATCGTTAAAATTTTATAGGTTGAGAATTAAAACCTTGAGTTTTGATTTATAAAATTATCAAGATTAAATAACCTTATTGTGCATCTTCAAAATTTAAGAGTTGTCAATTTTAACTCTTTAAAATTGTAAAACGATAAATTGACAATCTTAAAAATGGAAGCATTTTAATCTTGACGATTGAATATAATTTTAAAGATTTAAGTGCGAAATTACTTCTATTTTTAAGATTTGGAATTAAAAACTTGACTTTTAATCTTTAAACACCTCAACATCGTGCAATTAAAAACCTTTGAAGTAAAAATCTTCAATATTAAATGATTTCATCTTGCAAGTTTTTTAAATTAAAGAGTTTTCAATTGTTGCTCTTGAAAATTACATAGCTTTGAACTTGAAATATTAAAAATAAAACAGTTTTTATATTTGAAAATTTACAAATACAAATTATACAGGTTTAAATTTTTTGTTTACTATCAAAAATGGTCTAATTGTGATGCTTCAGATTTCAACCCTACAATAAAACTTGATTCTTTATTTCTGAAATCATCCAAATTGAAGAGTTTTTATTTATGAATCTTTAAAATCAAAGATTTTTTAACAATAAAACTTTAAAATTGAAAATTCTTTAGATGGTAAATCGTGACAAATTAAATTTTCGATTATAAATCTTCAAAATTAAACCATTTCTAAAGACAATGTTTTAAATCATAAGCCCTTAAAATGTGAATCTTAAAAATTTAATCATTTCCAATTCTTTATTTTTCCAATTTAAGAATTTTAGATTATAATTTTTGATTTAATTTCGATTACTTTCTTTCTAAATGTCTTCAATTTTTAATATTTGAAATTTTAAACGACTCTTCATTTCCAAAATCATAAAAATCACCTTAATTTAACATTTTGTTTTTATACATATTCACAGTTTCAAAGTTTTTAATTTGGAAATATACAATCAAAAATTATGCAACTTTTTGGTTTACAACATTTTTAATCCAATTTCGATGAATTACATTCAAAATTTCTTCAGATAAAAAAATTAAATATTTGATTTTTGATCCTCAGTCATTCAATATTTAAAAAGAAAATGAAATTTTCTTTGTAAATTTTTTAAATTTTACCCATAAAATAAAGAAAATTCATTTTCATATTTTGCAGATAGAACTATTTCAAAAAGATGTGCAAAATTTTATGATTTTTAAGTATGCAAATTTAAAACTAAACAAGTTGGCTAATTTTCACTTGTAAACATCTTTAAAATGGATCAGTGTCCAAAATATAAAACATCTGCAAGCTTCAGAATTCCAGAATGTCTTTTAAGAACTATTAAAAGCTATTAACTATTTAAAGCTGATTGCTAAAAAATTGAGCATTTCAGGAAACGATATTTTGAAACATAAAAAACTTTCCCAGTCCTCTAAGATATCAAACAATGTAATTGTGATTGATAATTATTTCACACATTGTTAAACCTCACGTGATAGGTATACAACTTTTATAAATATATGCAGAAATTTATATTGACATTTTGTGTACAATTTTATTTTATAATTTCTGGGAAAAGGTCCTCTAAGGTTTAGAAACTTGATGTTGTGCTTTGATAAAAACAATATTTGGGGATGATGTTAGCGAAAATGTATCATTCAAAGGAAAAGGAAAAAATAAACGAATGTTCCACGTTTAGAAATTAATTTAATTTTAAATTACTAAATTAACATACATTCAACTTAAGACATTTAAATTAAATTAAAATCAAATTTAAAATCCTATTTCACGTCCAAAATTCAAGTTAATTTATAGAATTCCTTAGAATAAAAGCAAGAATCCAACGATCAAATTAGGACAAGCACCATAAAATGTTCCTATAGTAATTTGATAAAAAATTTCCTGAAAAATAAATAAATAAATTACTTTGTGCAAGGAATTATATTGCTGAATTATATCTAGCAACTCCCCTAACTGATTACTCATGTATCTTTTTTGCTATTAATTTGCTCTGTCTATAATGATTAAAGGATCGCTTAATCTTGAAACTCGTTCTCATCACGAGCCTGATAAGAAATCCGAGACACCTTTTTCCTTAATCAGCCGTCAAAGAGTTTCTTGTCTTCTGATATCAATTAATAAGACGTCTTGTAGTCGCTTCTACATGGGGGCTAGTAATTTCCCATGGATTTTGATTTGAAATCTTGCAGCCACTGAGGTAGCCCATCTTCGAGCTAAGAGCCGTGATTCACCTGATAGAGATTAGCAATCTTTCGGCGGTCCTTATTGACGAAAATCGCATGGCGCAAAGTGATTGAGGTGCTTTTATCGCTTCGACACTCTCTTCACCTGAGCAATTTGCATACTTGTTTGAGATTTACGAGCTCCCATCTCGGATCGTCATGTTCTTTTCATTTTATTTTACTTACTTTCGTTCAAAGTATTACTGCGATTTCATCGATTTATCTCTTCCTATCTGAGAAACTGAGGATGATCTCCTTCCTCTATTTCAATATCGATTTATAGAAATTATTTCTATTGAATGTTTTTTTAAATTTCTTTCGACAAATTATGTGCAATTTATTTTATTGGGTGTCGATTTATATTTCTTGAAGAATAAGCAAAATCAATTCAATTAGGGGGCATCCATCATGGGTTTTATGCAGATTTTAAAATGATATTCTGGATATACTGTCAGAAATGTTCGGAAAATTCCGACACACTTAGGATACTTAAGTTACAGAAATTTATAAAATTGGGTTGCTCAAAACGAAATTCAGTAAATTTTATAGTAAATTTACTAGATTTTTATTCGAATTCAGAAGCGGTTTCTGGAAATCACAAATAATTTCCGAAAATTCCTAAAGGATAACAGAAATATAAGTCATCATAATGGAAAAAAGTGTAAAGTTGCATGCGCACTAGGTTGTTATAAAAACTTTTGCTTTCAATTTTTTATGAATACCAATCGGAAATTCGTTCTAAGCCACACAAAAATAAATTCTTTTTTTTTATTGGATAAAAATTATATTTAAAGGTGCCACAAACCCCGTGTAGTTAACACGTATTTCCCATAAGCAAAAAAAAGACGTTTTTCGCAATTTTATTCAGAATCCTCGATATTGTCTCAATCGAGTTGAAACTCAACTCTTCTGTTTATAATTAGTTATAGAATACAAATAAAATATCACTTTCCAAATATTAGCCCCGCGTGTCAATTTTAGAGGGTCCCAAAGATAAGTGAAAAAATGGATTTTGCGATATTTTAGCACTAATTATAATTTTTTTTCGGTTTCTTAAAAATGAAAATTGTTTTTGGTACGTAACATACCATTTCATATTGATAATAAAATGTTTAAATAAATTGCCTGAACAATTTATTATAGGTTTTAGCCATTTTCTCATAGAGTTAGAAAGTAGCTGTGTTCTCAAAAAAATTTCATTTGTCCAATTTTCGATAAGAGGGGGGCTATAGTTTATTACTGTTAACAAGTGTGAATGTTTGAATAATTTATTATTATCGTTAATAATATTCTCTTAGCTTAATGCAAGAAAATTTCAGTTTTAAAGAAATTTCACTTTTAGCCCAATTTTCAATTAAAATGAGTTGAATAATTAATTTGATTCAAGAAAATTGTTTGGTTGATAGACAGATTTTTCTTTTAATTTAGTTTTTGTTAAAAAATTTAATTTGAAATTATTTTACTTTGTTTATAAAAAATTCTATGTTAAAGATGTTTCAAGTTAAAGATTGTGTTCTCTGAATATTAAAAAGGTCAGGGTAAATAAAAAATTGGTCAAATGGGAATTAGGGAAAATTAAAAATAAAGTTTTGCGGTAACCCTCTAGTATAATATATAATCATAGGTTATCATATGTCAACCGTTTTTATTATAATACACAGAAAATTATTGTCAGAGAATATACGTTCAATTATCTATGACAAATATATTCAAAAAATGCCCCAAATTAAGGTTTATTCTTGAGAATCTTCGCTTTTATGTTTAATGAGATTTGTCAGAAGCAAGTTAGTACTGATATTTAATAAAAATGTTTAGCATCTAATCAAATTAACAATGGTTATAAACAATTTAAAAAGAATTACAGAGTAGTGAATGTTTTTTACTTGAGTAAGCGTTTTTTTTTGTTTGAAAATTCATGTTTTTTTTATGAAAAATTTTGTCTTTTATAACATTTATCTTTGTGCTCCACTTTCTTGTAGAAAAAAAATTTTTTTGTTCGCAAAAACTTAATTTCTTGCTACCAAAGTTTTGCTAATTTATCTTGGTTAAAAATGTATTTTTTTAGTTTCAGAATTCAAATATTTGGTTTAAAGTCGATGTGTTTTGTTGAAACATCGATTATTTGGTCAAAATTAATCTTCCTTGTTGACAATAATGTTCTTTTTAATTTAAAATTCAACTATTTAATTAAAACTTTACTTGTTGTGTAGTAGGCTCATCTCTTATTCTTGAAAATCTGAGCTGAAAGTCAAACTCTTGTTGAGAATTAGTATTTTTATTTAAAAATTTATCTCCTTCAGTAGATATTTCATCTTTGGTTAAAAATACACCAGTTTGGTTGAAAATGCATTTGTCGTGATTGTGATTTTAACTATTTTTTTGAAAATTGTTTTTTTCCACTAAAATCTTTCCTTATTTAAAGTACCAGCTATTACAATGTTTCTTGAAAATTTATTCTTTTCGGCTGAATGTTAAACTACTTGCTAATTCATCAAAAACATTCAGATTTGACGCCACCCCTTATCCTCCTAAATCAACTTACATAATTTTTGTACAATCCTCAAATAAATTCAAGTAAAAAACTTAGTCAGAAAAAATAACGAAAGATATGGGGAAGGGCGGTAGGGAGTTCAAAACTTACAGACCCTAATAAAGGGAGGTACGTGGTTGAAAGTTTCACGAGAAAAGGTTTACGTAATTTATACACGGTCCCTAAAAGGGTTTGTTCCGTACGACTGTCCGACCCAGGTTGCTGATTAATCTCTCTAGCAATCAGCCCAGACGAAGAGCTTCGCAAAGTCGATTGATGATGCTAGCGTTTATAAAAAAGGTATAATAAAGAAAAGCAAGCTTTTGCTTCTTTTTAAAGAAAGGAGTTAAATGAAGTAATTAGGGAACTTTATTTTTAGCATTAACCAATAGGTTATATGGTTTCTTTCTTTGAATGTAGAAAGCTGTCGTTAGCTGCACCCATGGACGTGACATCTCTGGACACGCACGTCCACGACCCGGATCGTGATTCAACCAAGCCGACGATGTTGGATTGGTCTTCCTCTCTCCTTAATTCTTGATCGCAAGTTAACGAGACGTTGCCACTAACCGCTGGACAAGTAAATTACGCGAGTTACTTTGAGATCAGAAGTCAGCTCTGCTAACGGCCGACCGTTAGGAGACGTTGTCAGAAAAGCATACTCATTTGTTTTTGGCAAATCCCGATGATTTCAGATGAAGTGATAGAAAAAGAAAAAGTAGGAAATGAGAATAGCGAATTAGGTTTTCCAGGAAAGAAAATAGATTTTTCCAGGTACCGTCATATGTCATAGTTTTAATAATTAAAGATGTTTTAACCAGAATCGAGAAATATTTAAGACCTTATTAATGTTTTTGCTGCTTCTAGATTCTAGTTAAAATCCTTTTAATAATGCAGAATGTCAATTTAGGAATGTCCAAAACTACCTTTAATGTCAAAATTATGACGGTAAAATTGGACCCTTTTGACGGTAGCTTTTTTAAAAAGTGAAATAATAATTTTCATGAGACATAGAAATTGAAGGTCTGCTGAAAATACAAAAAGCGCCACACTAAAAATTTCTCATTAAATTCAAATCTCATTATATTGTCAAAAAACTGTTTTTCTTGTCATTATTCATTTTATCAGGTTGGAACAACACAACGCTACAATCAACAATATTTTAAAGTTTCTGATTTTTTCAATTTGCACAGCAGTTTATTGATATTTATTCGTATTCACATTTCGTTTTTTGTTGTTGTTATTTTTTATTTTATCATAATGAAAAATCACTACGCGACAATCGACAATATTTTAAAGTTTCTAATTTTTTCAATTTAACCAATAAAATTTATTGATATTTTCTTAATTTCGTATTTTTTGTGGTTAATATAATCAAATTGGGTTAAATTATGTTTGTAATGAGCTTTTTTGATTGAAATTGGTGAAAATTTAACTACGTTATGGAATTTTATACAAAATTTTATACAAAATAGTTGAATTTTGCACAAAACTGTTCAATTTAAAACCTGCCAAAGTCACTCATTCGCCACATGATTAAAATTTGAACAAAAAAGAATTTAACTTCAACCAATGATAGTTGCATTTTCAAGAAATGAATTAAATTTTTAAGGCTGTTTTATTTTTAACAAATAAGGTTAATTTGAATTCAAAATGATTGAATTTTCTTTTCGAATAGATAAATATTCAACAAAACAGTTGAGTCTTATCCAAAAAGTATAAATTTTTACGAAAATACTTGAACTTTTAACATAATAGTTGAATTTTTCATAAAATACTGCAATTTTGTACCTACAGAAATAAATTTTCAGCCAGTTAAGAATTTCTGACTAGCATGATGAATCTAAAATAAAACAAAAAATTTGTACCAAATAAGGTAAAGTTTAAAAAAAATTAATTTTCCACAACATAATTTAATTTTAAACCAAAAATATGAATTTTGTAGTAAAATGATGAATCTTCCAACAAAATAAAAAAATATTTTGTAACAAAGTAGTTCAAATTTCAACCCAGATGTTAAATTTTTTAACCAAAAAGACACATTTTCAAGAAAAAAAGATTTTTTTGTTAATAGAGAAGAAAAATCGTACAAATTATTGAAATTTCAAGCCAAGGAGACAAATTTTATATGAAAAAGTTGCATTTTCAAACCGAAAAAATAAATTTTCAACAAGGAAGTAAAAAAAGTTTTCGTTTTTTAACTGTTTTGTTAAAAAATCATGTTTTTGGGTAGAAAATTCAACCATTCTCACAGACAATTTCTTTCTCATTTCCAACTTATAGTGTTTTGCTGAAAAGTCAAACTTAAATCTTTTTGGGATAAAAATTCAACTCTTTTTTTTAAGATTTATCTTTTTATTTAAAACCCAATCTCCTTTGGGAGAAATTGCATCTTCTTGGATACAAAAGCAATTGTTTGTATACAAATTCAACAATTACTTCAAAAAAGTAATCCTTTTCTATTAAGAATGCAACTATTTCGTTGAAACATTCACTTTTTGGGTTGAAAATTCAGGAATGATCTTCGCAAAAAATTTACTTATTGATTAAAACTTATACTTTGCAGTTAAAGAGTCAAAATAAAATCCTTTCCGAATGAAAATTCATTTATTTTATTTGTATTTTTTATTTATAAATTCATCTGTTTTAGTCGAAATTTAATCTTTCTTGGATGAAAATTCTACTGTTTGCTTGAAAATGAATGTTCTCTCTGTTTGAGGATTCAAATTTTGTTGTTGGAAATTTTGGTTAAACTACTTTCTTCAGAAATAATTCTTTTGTGCAGAATTTAAATTTTATCTAAAAACGCATTCCTTTGGTTGGAGGTTTAATTATTTAGTTAAAAATTAACTTTTTTAAAATGAAAATTCATATTTTCTGTTTGAAAATCGAATTTTCCTTTACAAAAAATTTATATACGAATATTATGCATAAGAACTAAAAAAAAATTTGCTGTACACTTTGACAGTAAATTTCTCTAAACATGTAATATACATCAAACATACTATTTGTTTCATTAATTTTAATATGAATTTTTAGTGTATATTTGTGTAAAAATATAAATTATAATAAGACTATATAAGAGGAAAGTTTATATGTAAATAACTATGTTATATAAATATATAAAATTAATCAAAGGGAAAACAAACTTCTTATTATAAAATATGAACTTTGATCATATATTTGATACATTGAGGGTACGTCCTATTATAACATAGATATATAAGAGGTCGTTTGCATTAACTTCACTCCAATTTTCTTGTTATTTTTATTCTCAAGACAAATAGAGACTGCATGTTTTACATGAAAATTAGCGAACCAAACACAAAATTTAACCTCTTGTAATTTTCAGTTACTCTAACTGTAAAAAAAAAAAAAAAAAAAACTGTAACAGAATTTTCTGAAAGATGTGACTGCAGTTTTATGCAGTTACCGTTGCTGAGATTTATGTCATAGTTTAGAAAAGTTTAGAAGCAGTTTCTGCATTAAGCTTCAGTTAAGCGTCTCTGAAAATTCCTACAGAAATTTCTAACCGAGTTTTACTTCAAAGAGTCACAAGAAAATTATAAACCAAGTTTTCGAATTATAAACAACATATCAGGAAACTTGTTTCTTGTTCCAATGGCAACCCGTTACAGTGTATCCCTCGCGATTAGATCTTCAGGACTATCGATGGCATAATAAATTTCAGGATTCAATGGTCACTTATATGTATATTTTCAATTTGAAGGCAGTACAATGTAAGACGACTACCAGATGTCCTAGCATCCTTGCACGAATGTGGCGCATTATTGGTTTGTTATATCACTAACTCTCTGATCGGACAGGTTGCTGAAAAATATCGTGAAAGCTTTCATCGAGAAAGGTGAATCAAATTTCAGGACCCTTTTTGTTGATAGTACCTTGATAGTATAGATAATAGTACTTTGATCAAATATAAAGTATAATGTAACACATCCGAACTTCTAGCGGAAATAATGTGTCTATTTATCTAAAAATTAACAGGTGTATTTATTAGCGTACTTGCGAAACTAATACGTATTTGTCGCATAACTAGGGCGCTATGAATCCTTCTATCTTTTAAGGATCTTATAATCTTGGGAGCGAGGATTAAAAAGCAGAGGTTGTTAAAAAATGATTGCAATGATGGCTACTTGTCTGGAAGTTTTGATGCAATTTCAAGGAATTTTCTTAATCTTTGGATAAATAAAATCTCGAAACAGAATAATTAATATTCTTTCACTACTGGCTGATAGTTTACGATTACTAATTCGTTGGCTTATTAAGAATTAGCCTTGACTTTGAATTACGATAGCGCGCTCTTTCAACATAGGCAATAACAAAGATCCAGAGGATGTATAATTTTTCTATAACAGGGTATTAAAAGCAAAATTTTGTATCTGCTACAATTAATAAACACCTAACAGCGGGTTCAATTTAGTTGATTTTTATTAGTTTAATGCTGGGATTCATACCGTAAATATTTTAATTATGATCCAAAAGATAGACAAAATTTAGATAGACAAAATTTCGAGAACGTTTAACTGCGCCAATATGCAAGAAAAAGGAAAGACTTCAATATTCAAATGGTACCTGCGTATAATTCACGTTTATTTAACTATTCCGATAAAGTTTTCATGAAATTAATCACTGATTAGTATTATACATTTTCATTAAACGCCGCTGAGGGTACAATGAAAAAATGGTTTAGCTGCCCCAGCTAACAGTTTAGCTGGATTTCTTGTTCCAAGAAAACATAGCTGTGTCACCTAGATTCCTAGCTGTTTTAGCTAAATTTTACATCTAGAAATATTTTGGATAAATTAGCCAGATAATTTCTAAATGGCTAATCAGAATTATTAATTGATATATAAATTAATACTATTAATGTTATCAAATTAATATTAATATTATTAATTAGAAATATTTTAAACTTTTATTGATTTTTAAGAAATTGGAACAGGTACATTTTTTGTATTTACTTATTTTTGATATTTTGTCTTTTTTGTAAGAGTATTACGTTTAACGGGTACACTTTCATTACATTTTTTTCAAATATCATTAACATTATAACCTAAATCGAAAACTGTGATTTAAGCTTTTGAGGAATTACAGCGATAAATTGTAATTAAAATTTTTTTCAATTTATTTTTAAAGAAGGTTCTCAAAGCACCTACGGCTTTGAAGATTACATTCTCATGATGAAACTCGCGCTAGAAAATTTTTGTTTAATTGCAAAACTTTATCAAGGTAATTGGTCAATCTTGTTCAAATATACTAAAAACAACGTTTTAAGCTTACGGATCTCTTAAAAACAAAAGTTGCATATTTTTGAAAATGATCCAACTTTTTGAACTTTTGTCTAATTGAGAAATTTCATAAGAACAGTTTCGAAATACATATATTTTATATCTAATAAAAATTTAGATTGGTATTTCTTAACCTAATAAAATTTCTTTGTTCCTTTTTTGAAAATTTTGATAATCATATAATTTTTTGAATTATTATAGAATTTAAGAAAGTCATTAAGATAATTTGTAACACTTTTTGCCGTGTACCAGAAATTTTTATAAAAATTTCTAAAAATAAGAAAAAATTTTAATCAAAGTTTGAAAAACCGTTAACTTTTTTGAATTTTTGTCTAGTTGAAAAATTTAACTGAGATAGTTTCTAACTATATTTAATATTCAGTGATGAATTTAAATGAAATTTTCTAATCTACCAGAAAAATATTTTTTTTTATTTTAATGAACATTTTCAAAATTCCAAAATGTTGATAATGCTCTAAATTTTTTAATTTTGGTTGGAAATGTCTGCTTAACGAAATTAACCTTAATTTTGGGAAAATTAAAACGTGTATCAAGGGCTGACTCTGTTGGACAAATCCTTCAAAAGTCAGCGTGGCTACAACATTCAGGTAATCATACATACAGACAGACAGACATACAGACAGGCACCGACAAAATTTCGGAGTTCCGGATTCTGTGAGTGCCAAAACGTAAAGATCCGTTCAAAACCAGAGATCGAAAATTTGGACGATTTTATTACACTCTCATGAATGATAATGTAAAAAGATGACGATCAGTGCAATGTTCAAGACGGCTTCAAACTGCTTCTAACCTCCAAATGATTAAATGTATCAGTATCAGTAAACGTCTACACATATTTAGTCATCTCTAAACTTTTCATACGTACGTGTACGCTCGTATGCAATGTAAAGCAACTGCGAGATGTTCTGGCATTTACACATAAACATCCCACGTTTTTGGCTTATTATGGAACGGCAACAAAACCACGATGCTCTCTCTTTTTGATAACTAAGAATAAAGTTTTTGAGCAAACAGGGACAGTAACGAAACCACGTGGTTTCGTTGCTGTTCCTGCCTACTCGAAACCTTGATTCTCAGGTTTTAGAGAGAGATCATGATGGTTTCGTTACTGTTCCTGCCTGCTAAAAGGCTTGATTCTCAGCTATCAGTGAGAGAGAGCATCGTGGTTTCGATAACGTTCCTGTATGCTACAATTTTCTTTGATTTTATAAGGGTGATGTATAAGTGCCCTGAAGTTGGTAATTATTTTTTACAAATGTGTTCGATGTTCTTGTGATTTGACAATGATAACAATAAAATAGACACAAGAAATAAAAAAGTGAAGAAAGAAGATTTGGTTGGTTACTTTCTCATTTTTCTTTCCTCTTCTTGATTGTTGTCGAAAAAAATAATTTTTTTCTTTTCTTTTTAAAAATTCTAAAAATCTTTTTTCAAATTGCAATAGGATCATTTTATGGTGGTTGTCCAAATTTCGTCGTCGGATTCTTGTTTTTATATTTAGGAATTCTGCAAGCTAAGCAAACTAACTTAATTATCGGGCATTAAAAATGATTTTAAATTCGATTTTCATCTTAATTCCATTTTTTAAACTTTATTACTGGTGACTCATGACGTAATTGCGTCACACAGCCACCTGACTTGTTGATCGTGTAGTGCGATGCAGACTGTCCCATTTAATGCTTCTAGTAGCTGCACTAATGCGTCTATTTATCCAATAATCGACAGGTGTATTTATCAGCATGGTTAAGAGCCTAACGCGTATTTCCCTTATCACTAGGCTACCATCAACCCTCCTATCTTTTTAAAATCTGTCAGTCTTGAAAACAAGAATCACTTGAGAATTGCAGTTGATCGAGAAAAATTGCAATTAAGACTGCTTGCTTGGAGGTTTTAAAAAAATATTAAGGAATTTGTTTAACCTTTGGAACAATAAGGTCTCGGAACAGAATGTAAAATATTCTTACACTAAAGACGAATAGTATCGAACCACTAACTGGGTACCCTTCTGAAAATTAGCGTTGAAAATCAGCTGATTTAAGGTATAATTTAATAAGCTTTCTAACAGTATTCAAAAAAATATTTTTATCTGAATTCTGGATGGTGCTATCTCCTATCAAGGTCAAGGCTAGTTTTTTAAAGGTGACTTGATTACAGGTAAGATATCATCAGTTGGTATTGTATTTATTATTTTTCTATTATGGTTTACCATAACCATTTTCACGAAGCATTCAAACTCGGCAACAGCTTAAAAAGATGGTTAAGAGTTGCAATACCATCAAAAGGGGTAATTTCGGACATGTGAGATGAATACGGACATTCCTAAATTGATAGTTATAATTACTTACCTGTAGTGGTTTTAACCAGTTTCTAGAACAAGTTAAGGCCCTAACTGATTGTAGATTATGGTTAAAACCACATTAAGAAATTTGAAATATCAAATTTACTTATGTCTGAATTTACCCCACACGTCTGAAATTACCCCGTTTAAAGGTACAACTTCGATATAAACAGCATTTAAGTAAGGTGGTCAAAATTCATAGACAGTATCTAGGAGGCCATCCATAAATCACTTTTTTCGTTTTTGAGTTTACTATGATATTTTCAATTCGCAACGCATCTTCTCTAGGAAAACTTCTACCAGTTCGTTGAAACTTTAATCATTTTGTTAAAATGCAACTATTTTGTTAAGGTGCATCTTTTTGGGTCAAAATTTATAAATGTAAAGGTAAACAAATTATTTAAAAGCTCATTTTCTTTAATTAAACATTTATATATTATAGTTAAAGATTTTACTATTTTGCTCAAAATTTGTTTTATTTATGAATAAGAATAAATTTTTTGTGCATATTCAACTATTTAATTTTGGGTTGAAAATGGATTTTTCATATTTTAAAACTAAAATGTTTGGTTAAAAATAATCCTTTTCAAATTCAAATTGATGTATTATGTTGAAAATTTGTATTTTTGCGGGAAATCTCATTTTCTTAGTTGAATAACCATCTGCTTTTTTTTAATTCAACTATTTCGTTGAGTTTTCAATTTTTTTCCTGAAAGTTTATTTTTTGTTATTGAGGATTCATAATTGTAATTTAAAAATTATCTCTTTATTTCAATATTTAAACATTTAGTAAAAAATTCATCTTTTTGTGTACAGAAAGTAACTGTTTCAAACTCACATCTTCGGTTAAAAATTGAACTATTTCGTTACTAATTCACATGAGCTTAATATTTAAATGTATCATTGAAAATTCAACTTTCTTACTTGCAAATGAACTCTTTAATGAAAATATCATCTTTTTCGGTTTTAAAATCACCAGTCTTCTAGAACACTCGATTTTTTATCTCAAAAACGTACCAATTTTTTGAAAAGTTAATTTTTTTGGGTAAAAAATTAATCCTTTTTGTTGAAATGTATATTTTTTAACTGAAAATTTAAATATTTTAATTTTGGTTGAGAACTTACACTCTTTAGTTAAAAATTTTACCGTTTGGGTAATATTTTTTGGCTGAAAACAAACTTTTTTAATAAAAATTTCTGTTTTAAAATTTAACTGCTTTCTGAAAAATTTGACCTTTTCGCTCAAGAATTCAACTATTTAGTTTAAAAAATATAACTGTTTTTGGTCGAATATATTCTTGTTTGTACAAAAATTAGGCTATTTGGTTTGAAATCTATATTTACACGTTGAAAATGTGACTATTCGGTTCAAAATATAATCGATTCGCTGAAAATTAAATTTTTTCGTTAAATATATCTTTCCATTCGAAAATTGAACTGGGTTAAAAAAAAATCATCATCCTGAATTGAAATTTCATTTCCTTTTCTATAAAATCTTTCTCGATTCAAAATTAAACTATTTGATTGAAAATGCAATATATTTCGCCCAGTAATCTTAGAAATTTAAATCTTAAATCGAATTCAATATGGCATCAACATTTATTTCAATTTAGAGAATTTGTTCGACTATTAACACCTTGTCCTTAAAAATGTTTGTTTGAAATTCGAATTTGGAACGATGTTCAAAAATAATGAATCGGAACCCTCAAAAGGTAAAAATTATAAGGTTTTGATTAAATGGGACTTTGTGAGCGCGCGTTATGAAAATGTTTCAGAAAAAAATGATCTTTTTCGTGGATTTTATATTATTGTGTGTGTCAATGTTTGTTTATATTCTTCGGGGTCATCCGCGCCTCCAAATCTTCTGACAGTTCTTAAGTGAATGTTCTCCAGGAAATAATATAGATTTAGCAGAACTCTGTTTTCAAAAAAAGATTTTGTAAATCTACAGAAATGCTGAGATCATTATTTCGGATATTCTAGGCTTTTCTGCTCATGCAAATACATAAAAAAATTTTAATGCTGGAAAATAAATAAATGTGAACACAGCAAATGAAAAAAACTGTTTTTTCAAATTATCTGTTTTCAGGGATCTACAATTTTCCAAATCGTTCTAAATTTGATTCCTAAAATATTTGTTTCGACTCACCCTAATTAACAGTCTCTAATCAGATTTCTTTACTGATAACTGGTTCCAATTTGTTTGACCAAGTGATATTCTAGTATCTATCGGGAATTTCCCATCAGGGCCAGTGACCTTCCACAGAAATCTTGAACCAGGAATAGTTCCTCTTTCAATAAGCCAATCCCATTACAGCTCTCGGAGTTCTCAAACTCCAAGTTCCTCTTCCCTGAGAGTAGAGATGGACTCGAGTGAGAACTAAGAACCAAACTCCAGAAGTAGTAACTCGAGCCGGAGAAGCGTGGAACAGTATCCCGTCGAGACAACTAGCCAGAGAACTAATCACATCAGAGCCTGACATCCTTAGTTCATCAGTAACCTCTGTTGTATAATATAATATTCCCCGCCACCCTGTGGCTCTTGCCTTGGTCTAATCTGAGATCCGAGTCAGGGTAAAGAGAGGACCAGTGAGCACTTAAGATGGTACCTACCACTTAGGTACTTAAGAGCTTCAGGACAATGGCCGGTGTGCTACCTACACAGCGATGCACTGTACGCTCGATTATTTTGAGCGATATATCGCCGCTGGACGATACAACATGACGGAAAGGGGACCTTTTTCTGATCAAGATAGAGCTCATAGTGCCTTAAGATGACTGTGGCAGGTGTGTGGAGCTAACAAATGGATCCTGAAGTCCTGCTGTACTGATGGTCTGAAGTTCGCAGTTCTGGCTGTGTTGATTAGGATAGCTTTCTGTTCACAAAAAAATGGTTAGTTAGGACAACTATTTAGTTGGTGAGATATGGTACTGCTATTTTGTTAGTTGGAACAAATATTTACTTAGCTGCTGGTACTGACTGAGTAGTCACTGCAACTAATGGAATTGTTGTAAGAACTAATAAAACAACAGTATCAAGTAATAAAATAGCAGTGATATATCTTACAACTAAATAGTTAACTCAACTGTTACCTCAAGTAACCATTTTTTCAGTTTTGGATGAGCAATTAATTTTAAAAATCTATAATGGATCATCCATAAACTACGTTACCAATTTTGGGCCATTTTGAAGCCCCCTTCCTTCTATGACAACCGTTTATTTGGCTACTACCCCCCCCCCCCCAGTAAAGCAACCTTCAAATAAAACTCGATTTTACGTTTGTACTCACTCTGGTGTTTTAATAGCGATTTCAGTTGCCAATATGCCTATATTATTTACGTGATTGAGTGATGAATCATAAACATCGGTAATAAGTTAACAATTAAAATAAGAAAGTGATTTTCAGAATAAGTATTGTAATGTGTGTAATTGAATGTTATGTGACAGTTAATCCTGGTATTATTGAATAATTAAATTAAGAAAGTTGCCTCAGAAAACAAAAATAGAATAGTTAAACTTTTAATTAGAACATAAAAATAATTGAAAGTTATAAGAAAAACTAATTTTTTACCAAATAGATGATTTATCTACTAAGTTATTGAACTTATAAGACAAAATGATTAATTTTTCATACAAAACAGTTGAATTATCAAATAAAAAATACGAAATTTTGATAAAAACGTTGATTTTACAATAAAAAAGACGAATTTCCAACAAAATAAAAGAAACTGAACCCAAAAGTTTAATTTTCCGTTAAAATAAATTAATTTGCAATAAAAAACATAATTTTTAAAAAATAATTTAATTTTAACAAAAAATCTAATTTTTCCTTCAAAAATTACCATTTTTGACAAAAAATGGAATAGGTTGATTTTCAATTGCCAAACTTATTTGATCAAAAATACAGGAAGTTTTAACAAAACAGTTCAGTTTCCAACCGAAAAGATGAATTTTTAACTAAAATTTTGAATCACTAACTAAGAAATACATTTTTAAAAAATTAGTTTAACTTTAAAACCCAGTTGATTAATTTTCCAGTAAAAATATGAATTTTTAAACTAAAAGATTAATTTACTACTAAAAAAGAAATTTCTTGTCTCATTGAAGAGTTTTATACCAAAAGTTGAATTTTAAACAGAAAACGTTGTTTTTTAACTAAAGGCGATTTTTCTACCATAAAATATACATGTCCAATACAAAAGGATTTATTTTCAACAAAGCAGTTGAGATTTCAGACAAGCAATATAAATTTATCAAAATATTCGAATTATTAACATATGAAAGTGTATTTTCAACCAAATAGTCGAATTTTCAAAATTTCAAATTTTTGAGTTAAAAACGAATAATTTTCAACATAAAGAAAATTGTAAATAGTTAAATTTAACAGAAAAATATGAATTTAAACCAAATAGTTGAATCGCTAATTAGAAAATGTCAATTAAAAAATGTGATTTTTCGACGAAACAGTTCATTTCCTATCAAACATTTAAGTTTTTATGAAAATGGTTGAATTTTTAACCCAATTGTTAAATTTTCAAGACAAACGGAAGAACTTTTCACAAAACACTTCAATTTCGAACCAGAAAATATGATTTTTTTAATAAAATAATTAATCTTTAAGCAAATAATGCACTTTTTTAAACGCAGTTTAACTTTAGACAAAGTTGGTGATTCTTTAGAAAAACATGCTGAAAACGGTTTTTCAAGAAATTTGCCGTAAATCGCATGTTATTATTTTATCACATTTGAAATTTGTTATTTAACTTTTACTGGGAGAAGTATCAATTCAGAAAAATAATTTAGAACGATATACTCACTGAATAGTTTTAGTTCACTGTTTTGAAAATTTTAAATGGTACTGAATATTATCCTTTCGTTATATATCTATATAATCATATATTTATTTCAATAAGAATAATAATAACTGAAACCTCGGTGGCTCAGGTGGTTAGAGAGGCTTCGACTTCACGTTAGAGGTCCGCGGCTCGATCCCTGAGCCGGTACTTCTGGGATTTTAATAAGTACCTTTACCAAAATTCTGGTGATTCTGATTCCACCATAGGCTCCCCCCCATTATTTAATTGAATGCAATCCAGTCTGTGACATATTAGACAGTAAACCATCAGATGCCTGTGACATTTCGATAATTTAATTTGTATGGATGATCATGCAACGCCTTTTCTACTTAAAAATTCTTTCTAATAAGTTCTCGGATATTATTTTAATATCTACCAATTTTGACATGCTGCTTTCATATTGTGTTATATAAGTTCACAAGAAATCGTCAGCAGGCGTACTTCGAAGTTCAAAATAGATTTCTGTAGATTATACAATTTTCAAAAAATCAGTTTCTTTCAACTAGTTACAAGGATAATTTTCGGTTTTTTATTGAATTTTAATACCTTGCAAAATTCGTTAAACGATACCAATTTTTCAAACGAAAATCGTCTTCTCTTCTTTTTTGGATTTGAAAAATTAGATTTAAAACAATTTTAGTGAATATTTTTTCGAAAATGTACCAAAAAAATGCAATCGTTTATTTCAGTTAAATGGAAGTACAAGGTAAAATAGACAAATTTGCAACATTTGAAACGCAAAGATAATTTCTTAACATTAAAGACCACACAATTTAATTGAATTTATGGCATCGTTTTTTAACTTTAAAATAAATTTGATGATATCCTTTATTTTTCTATGACCTTGTTCGCATTTTATAAGAAATTAATAAATATGAAGTTTAAATAAATGATTTATTGAGACTTGCCTTTTTTATTGCGAATCCCGAGGAAACTGGTTTATATTTTGAATTTTTCTATTTGATTTCCATTTAGGATAACAAATTTTGATCAAAAATTTGTGATCGAAAACATAAAAAAACATGTAGTATAATGTGTCGGATTGATATCCGTCAGTTTATTAAATTTTCTGAAAAAATTAGTTACTATATTGGATCAAACTTTTCAAATATTTATTCCAAAATTATAATCAGAAATCCAAAAAAACTCCTTTTTACTGAACTTTATATATATATAAAGCACCCGCTGGAAGCGGGTGCAATTTTTCAGATTAGCACCCGCTCCCGGCGAAATCCTGCGGTTGTCCTTATGACAAATT